>NC_137471.1:169762561-170195553 GCF_964235325.1 Thermobia domestica | reverse complement strand
ATGTTACTTCCTACGTACTTAGATCTTATCATCGAAGACTTATGAGCTTCTTTTATAAATAAAAATTCTCTTGAGAGGTGTAGATAAATCGTACTTCAACATCTAGAGAATGTTACTTCCTACCTACTTAGATCTTATCATCGAAGACTGATGAGCTTTTCTTATAAATAAAAATTCTCTTGAGAGGTGTAGATAAATCCTACTTCAACATCTAGAGAATGTTACTTCCTACCTACTTAGATCTTATCATCGAAGACTTATGAGCTTTTTTTATAAATAAAAATTCTCTTGAGAGGTGTAGATAAATCCTACTTCAACATCTAGAGAATGTTACTTCCTACCTACTTAGATCTTATCATCGAAGACTTATGAGCTTTTTTATAAAAAAAATTCTCTTGAGAGGTGTAGATAAATCCTACTTCAACATCTAGAGAATGTTACTTCCTACCTACTTAGATCTTATCATCGAAGACTTATGAGCTTTTTTTATAAATAAAAATTCTCTTGAGAGGTGTAGATAAATCCTACTTCAACATCTAGAGAATGTTACTTCCTACCTACTTAGATCTTATCATCGAAGACTTATGAGCTTTTTTTATAAATAAAAATTCTCTTGAGAGGTGTAGATAAATCCTACTTCAACATCTAGAGAATGTTACTTCCTACCTACTTAGATCTTATCATCGAAGACTTATGAGCTTTTTTTATAAATAAAAATTCTCTTGAGAGGTGTAGATAAATCCTACTTCAACATCTAGAGAATGTTACTTCCTACCTACTTAGATCTTATCATCGAAGACTGAAGAGCTTTTTTTATAAATAAAAATTCTCTTGAGAGGTGTAGATAAATCCTACTTCAACATCTAGAGAATGTTACTTCCTACCTACTTAGATCTTATCATCGAAGACTTATGAGCTTTTTTTATAAATAAAAATTCTCTTGAGAGGTGTAGATAAATCCTACTTCAACATCTAGAGAATGTTACTTCCTACCTACTTAGATCTTATCATCGAAGACTGAAGAGCTTTTTTTATAAATAAAAATTCTCTTGAGAGGTGTAGATAAATCCTACTTCAACATCTAGAGAATGTTACTTCCTACCTACTTAGATCTTATCATCGAAGACTTATGAGCTTTTTTTATAAATAAAAATTCTCTTGAGAGGTGTAGATAAATCCTACTTCAACATCTAGAGAATGTTACTTCCTACCTACTTAGATCTTATCATCGAAGACTGATGAGCTTTTCTTATAAATAAAAATTCTCTTGAGAGGTGTAGATAAATCCTACTTCAACATCTAGAGAATGTTACTTCCTACCTACTTAGATCTTATCATCGAAGACTTATGAGCTTTTTTTATAAATAAAAATTCTCTTGAGAGGTGTAGATAAATCCTACTTCAACATCTAGAGAATGTTACTTCCTACCTACTTAGATCTTATCATCGAAGACTTATGAGCTTTTTTTATAAATAAAAATTCTCTTGAGAGGTGTAGATAAATCCTACTTCAACATCTAGAGAATGTTACTTCCTACCTACTTAGATCTTATCATCGAAGACTTATGAGCTTTTTTATAAATAAAAATTCTCTTGAGAGGTGTAGATAAATCCTACTTCAACATCTAGAGAATGTTACTTCCTACCTACTTAGATCTTATCATCGAAGACTTATGAGCTTTTTTTATAAATAAAAATTCTCTTGAGAGGTGTAGATAAATCCTACTTCAACATCTAGAGAATGTTACTTCCTACCTACTTTGATCTTATCATCGAAGACTTATGAGCTTTTTTTATAAATAAAAATTCTCTTGAGAGGTGTAGATAAATCCTACTTCAACATCTAGAGAATGTGACTTCCTACCTACTTAGATCTTATCATCGAAGACTTATGAGCTTTTTTTATAAATAAAAATTCTCTTGAGAGGTGTAGATAAATCCTACTTCAACATCTAGAGAATGTGACTTCCTACCTACTTAGATCTTATCATCGAAGACTTATGAGCTTTTTTTATAAATAAAAATTCTCTTGAGAGGTGTAGATAAATCCTACTTCAACATCTAGAGAATGTGACTTCCTACCTACTTAGATCTTATCATCGAAGACTTATGAGCTTTTTTTATAAATAAAAATTCTCTTGAGAGGTGTAGATAAATCCTACTTCAACATCTAGAGAATGTGACTTCCTACCTACTTAGATCTTATCATCGAAGACTTATGAGCTTTTTTTATAAATAAAAATTCTCTTGAGAGGTGTAGATAAGTCCTACTTCAACATCTAGAGAATGTTACTTCCTACCTACTTAGATCTTATCATCGAAGACTTATGAGCTTTTTTTATAAATAAAAATTCTCTTGAGAGGTGTAGATAAATCCTACTTCAACATCTAGAGAATGTTACTTCCTACCTACTTAGATCTTATCATCGAAGACTGATGAGCTTTTTTATAAATAAAAATTCTCTTGAGAGGTGTAGATAAATCCTACTTCAACATCTAGAGAATGTTACTTCCTACCTACTTAGATCTTATCATCGAAGACTGATGAGCTTTTCTTATAAATAAAAATTCTCTTGAGAGGTGTAGATAAATCCTACTTCAACATCTAGAGAATGTTACTTCCTACCTACTTAGATCTTATCATCGAAGACTTATGAGCTTTTCTTATAAATAAAAATTCTCTTGAGAGGTGTAGATAAATCCTACTTCAACATCTAGAGAATGTTACTTCCTACCTACTTAGATCTTATCATCGAAGACTTATGAGCTTTTTTTATAAATAAAAATTCTCTTGAGAGGTGTAGATAAATCCTACTTCAACATCTAGAGAATGTTACTTCCTACCTACTTAGATCTTATCATCGAAGACTTATGAGCTTTTTTTATAAATAAAAATTCTCTTGAGAGGTGTAGATAAATCCTACTTCAACATCTAGAGAATGTGACTTCCTACCTACTTAGATCTTATCATCGAAGACTTATGAGCTTTTTTTATAAATAAAAATTCTCTTGAGAGGTGTAGATAAATCCTACTTCAACATCTAGAGAATGTTACTTCCTACCTACTTAGATCTTATCATCGAAGACTTATGAGCTTTTTTATAAATAAAAATTCTCTTGAGAGGTGTAGATAAATCCTACTTCAACATCTAGAGAATGTTACTTCCTACCTACTTAGATCTTATCATCGAAGACTTATGAGCTTTTTTTTATAAATAAAAATTCTCTTGAGAGGTGTAGATAAATCCTACTTCAACATCTAGAGAATGTTATTTCCTACCTACTTAGATCTTATCATCGAAGACTTATGAGCTTTTTTTATAAATAAAAATTCTCTTGAGAGGTGTAGATAAATCCTACTTCAACATCTAGAGAATGTTACTTCCTACCTACTTAGATCTTATCATCGAAGACTTATGAGCTTTTTTTATAAATAAAAATTCTCTTGAGAGGTGTAGATAAATCCTACCTCAACATCTAGAGAATGTTATTTCCTACCTACTTAGATCTTATCATCGAAGACTTATGAGCTTTTTTTATAAATAAAAATTCTCTTAAGAGGTGTAGATAAATCCTACTTCAACATCTAGAGAATGTTACTTCCTACCTACTTAGATCTTATCATCGAAGACTTATGAGCTTTTTTTATAAATAAAAATTCTCTTGAGAGGTGTAGATAAATCCTACTTCAACATCTAGAGAATGTTACTTCCTACCTACTTAGATCTTATCATCGAAGACTTATGAGCTTTTTTTATAAATAAAAATTCTCTTGAGAGGTGTAGATAAATCCTACTTCAACATCTAGAGAATGTGACTTCCTACATACTTAGATCTTATCATCGAAGACTTATGAGCTTTTTTTATAAATAAAAATTCTCTTGAGAGGTGTAGATAAATCCTACTTCAACATCTAGAGAATGTTACTTTCTACCTACTTAGATCTTATCATCGAAGACTTATGAGCTTTTTTTATAAATAAAAATTCTCTTGAGAGGTGTAGATAAATCCTACTTCAACATCTAGAGAATGTTACTTCCTACCTACTTAGATCTTATCATCGAAGACTTATGAGCTTTTTTTATAAATAAAAATTCTCTTGAGAGGTGTAGATAAATCCTACTTCAACATCTAGAGAATGTTACTTCCTACCTACTTAGATCTTATCATCGAAGACTTATGAGCTTTTTTTATAAATAAAAATTCTCTTGAGAGGTGTAGATAAATCCTACTTCAACATCTAGAGAATGTTACTTCCTACCTACTTAGATCTTATCATCGAAGACTTATGAGCTTTTTTTTATAAATAAAAATTCTCTTGAGAGGTGTAGATAAATCCTACTTCAACATCTAGAGAATGTTATTTCCTACCTACTTAGATCTTATCATCGAAGACTTATGAGCTTTTTTTATAAATAAAAATTCTCTTGAGAGGTGTAGATAAATCCTACTTCAACATCTAGAGAATGTTACTTCCTACCTACTTAGATCTTATCATCGAAGACTTATGAGCTTTTTTTATAAATAAAAATTCTCTTGAGAGGTGTAGATAAATCCTACCTCAACATCTAGTGAATGTTATTTCCTACCTACTTATATCTTATCATCGAAGACTTATGAGCTTTTTTTATAAATAAAAATTCTCTTAAGAGGTGTAGATAAATCCTACTTCAACATCTAGAGAATGTTACTTCCTACCTACTTAGATCTTATCATCGAAGACTTATGAGCTTTTTTTATAAATAAAAATTCTCTTGAGAGGTGTAGATAAATCCTACTTCAACATCTAGAGAATGTTACTTCCTACCTACTTAGATGTTATCATCGAAGACTTATGAGCTTTTTTTATAAATAAAAATTCTCTTGAGAGGTGTAGATAAATCCTACTTCAACATCTAGAGAATGTGACTTCCTACATACTTAGATCTTATCATCGAAGACTTATGAGCTTTTTTTATAAATAAAAATTCTCTTGAGAGGTGTAGATAAATCCTACTTCAACATCTAGAGAATGTTACTTCCTACCTACTTAGATCTTATCATCGAAGACTTATGAGCTTTTTTTATAAATAAAAATTCTCTTGAGAGGTGTAGATAAATCCTACTTCAACATCTAGAGAATGTTACTTCCTACCTACTTAGATCTTATCATCGAAGACTTATGAGCTTTTTTTATAAATAAAAATTCTCTTGAGAGGTGTAGATAAATCCTACTTCAACATCTAGAGAATGTTACTTCCTACCTACTTAGATCTTATCATCGAAGACTTATGAGCTTTTTTTATAAATAAAAATTCTCTTGAGAGGTGTAGATAAATCCTACTTCAACATCTAGAGAATGTTACTTCCTACCTACTTAGATCTTATCATCGAAGACTTATGAGCTTTTTTTATAAATAAAAATTCTCTTGAGAGGTGTAGATAAATCCTACTTCAACATCTAGAGAATGTTACTTCCTACCTACTTAGATCTTATCATCGAAGACTTATGAGCTTTTTTTATAAACAAAAATTCTCTTGAGAGGTGTAGATAAATCCTACTTCAACATCTAGAGAATGTTACTTCCTACCTACTTAGATCTTATCATCGAAGACTTATGAGCTTTTTTTATAAATAAAAATTCTCTTGAGAGGTGTAGATAAATCCTACTTCAACATCTAGAGAATGTTACTTCCTACCTACTTAGATCTTATCATCGAAGACTTATGAGCTTTTTTTATAAATAAAAATTCTCTTGAGAGGTGTAGATAAATCCTACTTCAACATCTAGAGAATGTTACTTCCTACCTACTTAGATCTTATCATCGAAGACTTATGAGCTTTTTTTATAAATAAAAATTCTCTTGAGAGGTGTAGATAAATCCTACTTCAACATCTAGAGAATGTTACTTCCTACCTACTTAGATCTTATCATCGAAGACCTATGAGCTTTTTTTAAAAATAAAAATTCTCTTGAGAGGTGTATATAAATCCTACTTCAACATCTAGAGAATGTTACTTCCTACCTACTTAGATCTTATCATCGAAGACTTATGAGCTTTTTTTATAAATAAAAATTCTCTTGAGAGGTGTAGATAAATCCTACTTCAACATCTAGAGAATGTTACTTCCTACCTACTTAGATCTTATCATCGAAGACTTATGAGCTTTTTTATAAATAAAAATTCTCTTGAGAGGTGTAGATAAATCCTACTTCAACATCTAGAGAATGTTACTTCCTACCTACTTAGATCTTATCATCGAAGACTGATGAGCTTTTTTTATAAATAAAAATTCTCTTGAGAGGTGTAGATAAATCCTACTTCAACATCTAGAGAATGTTACTTCCTACCTACTTAGATCTTATCATCGAAGACTTATGAGCTTTTTTTATAAACAAAAATTCTCTTGAGAGGTGTAGATAAATCCTACTTCAACATCTAGAGAATGTTACTTCCTACCTACTTAGATCTTATTATCGAAGACTGATGAGCTTTTCTTATAAATAAAAATTCTCTTGAGAGGTGTAGATAAATCCTACTTCAACATCTAGAGAATGTTACTTCCTACCTACTTAGATCTTATCATCGAAGACTTATGAGCTTTTTTTATAAATAAAAATTCTCTTGAGAGGTGTAGATAAATCCTACTTCAACATCTAGAGAATGTTACTTCCTACCTACTTAGATCTTATCATCGAAGACTTATGAGCTTTTTTTATAAATAAAAATTCTCTTGAGAGGTGTAGATAAATCCTACTTCAACATCTAGAGAATGTTACTTCCTACCTACTTAGATCTTATCATCGAAGACTTATGAGCTTTTTTTATAAATAAAAATTCTCTTGAGAGGTGTAGATAAATCCTACTTCAACATCTAGAGAATGTTACTTCCTACCTACTTAGATCTTATCATCGAAGACTTATGAGCTTTTTTTATAAATAAAAATTCTCTTGAGAGGTGTAGATAAATCCTACTTCAACATCTAGAGAATGTTATTTCCTACCTACTTAGATCTTATCATCGAAGACTTATGAGCTTTTTTTATAAATAAAAATTCTCTTGAGAGGTGTAGATAAATCCTACTTCAACATCTAGAGAATGTTACTTCCTACCTACTTAGATCTTATCATCGAAGACTTATGAGCTTTTTTTATAAATAAAAATTCTCTTGAGAGGTGTAGATAAATCCTACTTCAACATCTAGAGAATGTGACTTCCTACCTACTTAGATCTTATCATCGAAGACTTATGAGCTTTTTTTATAAATAAAAATTCTCTTGAGAGGTGTAGATAAATCCTACTTCAACATCTAGAGAATGTGACTTCCTACCTACTTAGATCTTATCATCGAAGACTTATGAGCTTTTTTTATAAATAAAAATTCTCTTGAGAGGTGTAGATAAATCCTACTTCAACATCTAGAGAATGTTACTTCCTACCTACTTAGATCTTATCATCGAAGACTTATGAGCTTTTTTTATAAATAAAAATTCTCTTGAGAGGTGTAGATAAATCCTACTTCAACATCTAGAGAATGTGACTTCCTACCTACTTAGATCTTATCATCGAAGACTTATGAGCTTTTTTTATAAATAAAAATTCTCTTGAGAGGTGTAGATAAATCCTACTTCAACATCTAGAGAATGTTATTTCCTACCTACTTAGATCTTATCATCGAAGACTTATGAGCTTTTTTTATAAATAAAAATTCTCTTGAGAGGTGTAGATAAATCCTACTTCAACATCTAGAGAATGTGACTTCCTACCTACTTAGATCTTATCATCGAAGACTTATGAGCTTTTTTTATAAATAAAAATTCTCTTGAGAGGTGTAAATAAATCCTACTTCAACATCTAGAGAATGTTATTTCCTACCTACTTAGATCTTATCATCGAAGACTTATGAGCTTTTTTTATAAATAAAAATTCTCTTGAGAGGTGTAGATAAATCCTACTTCAACATCTAGAGAATGTTACTTCCTACCTACTTAGATCTTATCATCGAAGACTTATGAGCTTTTTTTATAAATAAAAATTCTCTTGAGAGGTGTAGATAAATCCTACTTCAACATCTAGAGAATGTTACTTCCTACCTACTTAGATCTTATCATCGAAGACTGATGAGCTTTTCTTATAAATAAAAATTCTCTTGAGAGGTGTAGATAAATCCTACTTCAACATCTAGAGAATGTTACTTCCTACCTACTTAGATCTTATCATCGAAGACTTATGAGCTTTTTTTATAAATAAAAATTCTCTTGAGAGGTGTAGATAAATCCTACTTCAACATCTAGAGAATGTTACTTCCTACCTACTTAGATCTTATCATCGAAGACTTATGAGCTTTTTTTATAAATAAAAATTCTCTTGAGAGGTGTAGATAAATCCTACTTCAACATCTAGAGAATGTTACTTCCTACCTACTTAGATCTTATCATCGAAGACTTATGAGCTTTTTTTATAAATAAAAATTCTCTTGAGAGGTGTAGATAAATCCTACTTCAACATCTAGAGAATGTTACTTCCTACCTACTTAGATCTTATCATCGAAGACTTATGAGCTTTTTTTATAAATAAAAATTCTCTTGAGAGGTGTAGATAAATCCTACTTCAACATCTAGAGAATGTTACTTCCTACCTACTTAGATCTTATCATCGAAGACTTATGAGCTTTTTTTATAAATAAAAATTCTCTTGAGAGGTGTAGATAAATCCTACTTCAACATCTAGAGAATGTTACTTCCTACCTACTTAGATCTTATCATCGAAGACTTATGAGCTTTTTTTATAAATAAAAATTCTCTTGAGAGGTGTAGATAAATCCTACTTCAACATCTAGAGAATGTTACTTCCTACCTACTTAGATCTTATCATCGAAGACTTATGAGCTTTTTTTATAAATAAAAATTCTCTTGAGAGGTGTAGATAAATCCTACTTCAACATCTAGAGAATGTTACTTCCTACCTACTTAGATCTTATCATCGAAGACTTATGAGCTTTTTTTATAAATAAAAATTCTCTTGAGAGGTGTAGATAAATCCTACCTCAACATCTAAGAGAAAGTTACTTCCTACCTACTTAGATCTTATCATCGAAGACTGATGAGCTTTTTTTATAAATAAAAATTCTCTTGAGAGGTGTAGATAAATCCTACTTCAACATCTAGAGGATGTTACTTCCTACCTACTTAGATCTTATCATCGAAGACTTATGAGCTTTTTTATAAATAAAAATTCTCTTGAGAGGTGTAGATAAATCCTACTTCAACATCTAGAGAATGTTACTTCCTACCTACTTAGTTCTTATCATCGAAGACTGATGAGCTTTTCTTATAAATAAAAATTCTCTTGAGAGGTGTAGATAAATCCTACTTCAACATCTAGAGAATGTTACTTCCTACCTACTTAGATCTTATCATCGAAGACTTATGAGCTTTTTTTATAAATAAAAATTCTCTTGAGAGGTGTAGATAAATCCTACTTCAACATCTAGAGAATGTTACTTCCTACCAACTTAGATATTATCATCGAAGACTTATGAGCTTTTTTTATAAATAAAAATTCTCTTGAGAGGTGTAGATAAATCCTACTTCAACATCTAGAGAATGTTACTTCCTACCTACTTAGATCTTATCATCGAAGACTTATGAGCTTTTTTTATAAATAAAAATTCCTCTTGAGAGGTGTAGATAAATCCTACTTCAACATCTAGAGAATGTTACTTCCTACCTACTTAGATCTTATCATCGAAGACTTATGAGCTTTTTTTATAAATAAAAATTCTCTTGAGAGGTGTAGATAAATCCTACTTCAACATCTAGAGAATGTTACTTCCTACCTACTTAGATCTTATCATCGAAGACTTATGAGCTTTTTTTATAAATAAAAATTCTCTTGAGAGGTGTAGATAAATCCTACTTCAACATCTAGAGAATGTTACTTCCTACCTACTTAGATCTTATCATCGAAGACTTATGAGCTTTTCTTATAAATAAAAATTCTCTTGAGAGGTGTAGATAAATCCTACTTCAACATCTAGAGAATGTTACTTCCTACCTACTTAGATCTTATCATCGAAGACTTATGAGCTTTTCTTATAAATAAAAATTCTCTTGAGAGGTGTAGATAAATCCTACTTCAACATCTAGAGAATGTTACTTCCTACCTACTTAGATCTTATCATCGAAGACTTATGAGCTTTTTTTATAAATAAAAATTCTCTTGAGAGGTGTAGATAAATCCTACTTCAACATCTAGAGAATGTTACTTCCTACCTACTTAGATCTTATCATCGAAGACTTATGAGCTTTTTTTATAAATAAAAATTCTCTTGAGAGGTGTAGATAAATCCTACTTCAACATCTAGAGAATGTTACTTCCTACCTACTTAGATCTTATCATCGAAGACTTATGAGCTTTTTTTATAAATAAAAATTCTCTTGAGAGGTGTAGATAAATCCTACTTCAACATCTAGAGAATGTTACTTCCTACCTACTTAGATCTTATCATCGAAGACTTATGAGCTTTTTTTATAAATAAAAATTCTCTTGAGAGGTGTAGATAAATCCTACTTCAACATCTAGAGAATGTTATTTCCTACCTACTTAGATCTTATCATCGAAGACTTATGAGCTTTTTTTATAAATAAAAATTCTCTTGAGAGGTGTAGATAAATCCTACTTCAATATCTAGAGAATGTGACTTCCTACCTACTTAGATCTTATCATAGAAGACTTATGAGCTTTTTTTATAAATAAAAATTCTCTTGAGAGGTGTAGATAAATCCTACTTCAACATCTAGAGAATGTGACTTCCTACCTACTTACATCTTATCATCGAAGACTTATGAGCTTTTTTTATAAATAAAAATTCTCTTGAGAGGTGTAGATAAATCCTACTTCAACATCTAGAGAATGTTACTTCCTACCTAAATAGATCTTATCATCGAAGACTTATGAGCTTTTTTTATAAATAAAAATTCTCTTGAGAGGTGTAGATAAATCCTACTTCAACATCTAGAGAATGTTACTTCCTACCTACTTAGATCTTATCATCGAAGACTTATGAGCTTTTTTTATAAATAAAAATTCTCTTGAGAGGTGTAGATAAATCCTACTTCAACATCTAGAGAATGTTACTTCCTACCTAAATAGATCTTATCATCGAAGACTGATGAGCTTTTTTTATAAATAAAAATTCTCTTGAGAGGTGTAGATAAATCCTACTTCAACATCTAGAGAATGTTACTTCCTACCTACTTAGATCTTATCATCGAAGACTGATGAGCTTTTCTTATAAATAAAAATTCTCTTGAGAGGTGTAGATAAATCCTACTTCAACATCTAGAGAATGTTACTTCCTACCTACTTAGATCTTATCATCGAAGACTGATGAGCTTTTCTTATAAATAAAAATTCTCTTGAGAGGTGTAGATAAATCCTACTTCAACATCTAGAGAATGTTACTTCCTACCTACTTAGATCTTATCATCGAAGACTTATGAGCTTTTTTTATAAATAAAAATTCTCTTGAGAGGTGTAGATAAATCCTACTTCAACATCTAGAGAATGTTACTTCCTACCTACTTAGATCTTATCATCGAAGACTGATGAGCTTTTTTTATAAATAAAAATTCTCTTGAGAGGTGTAGATAAATCCTACTTCAACATCTAGAGAATGTTACTTCCTACCTACTTAGATCTTATCATCGAAGACTTATGAGCTTTTTTTATAAATAAAAATTCTCTTGAGAGGTGTAGATAAATCCTACTTCAACATCTAGAGAATGTTACTTCCTACCTACTTAGATCTTATCATCGAAGACTTATGAGCTTTTTTTATAAATAAAAATTCTCTTGAGAGGTGTAGATAAATCCTACTTCAACATCTAGAGAATGTTATTTCCTACCTACTTAGATCTTATCATCGAAGACTTATGAGCTTTTTTTATAAATAAAAATTCTCTTGAGAGGTGTAGATAAATCCTACTTCAACATCTAGAGAATGTTACTTCGTACCTACTTAGATCTTATCATCGAAGACTTATGAGCTTTTTTTATAAATAAAAATTCTCTTGAGAGGTGTAGATAAATCCTACTTCAACATCTAGAGAATGTTATTTCCTACCTACTTAGATCTTATCATCGAAGACTTATGAGCTTTTTTTATAAATAAAAATTCTCTTAAGAGGTGTAGATAAATCCTACTTCAACATCTAGAGAATGTTACTTCCTACCTACTTAGATCTTATCATCGAAGACTTATGAGCTTTTTTTATAAATAAAAATTCTCTTGAGAGGTGTAGATAAATCCTACTTCAACATCTAGAGAATGTTACTTCCTACCTATATAGATCTTATCATCGAAGACTTATGAGCTTTTTTTATAAATAAAAATTCTCTTGAGAGGTGTAGATAAATCCTACTTCAACATCTAGAGAATGTTACTTCCTACCTACTTAGATCTTATCATCGAAGACTTATGAGCTTTTTTTATAAATAAAAATTCTCTTGAGAGGTGTAGATAAATCCTACTTCAACATCTAGAGAATGTTATTTCCTACCTACTTAGATCTTATCATCGAAGACTTATGAGCTTTTTTTATAAATAAAAATTCTCTTGAGAGGTGTAGATAAATCCTACTTCAACATCTAGAGAATGTTACTTCCTACCTACATAGATCTTATCATCGAAGACTTATGACCTTTTTTTATAAATAAAAATTCTCTTGAGAGGTGTAGATAAATCCTACTTCAACATCTAGAGAATGTGACTTCCTACCTACTTAGATCTTATCATCGAAGACTTATGAGCTTTTTTTATAAATAAAAATTCTCTTGAGAGGTGTAGATAAATCCTACTTCAACATCTAGAGAATGTTATTTCCTACCTACTTAGATCTTATCATCGAAGACTTATGAGCTTTTTTTATAAATAAAAATTCTCTTGAGAGGTGTAGATAAATACTACTTAAACATCTAGAGAATGTTATTTCCTACCTACTTAGATCTTATCATCGAAGACTTATGAGCTTTTTTTATAAATAAAAATTCTCTTGAGAGGTGTAGATAAATCCTACTTCAACATCTAGAGAATGTTACTTCCTACCTACTTAGATCTTATCATCGAAGACTTATGAGCTTTTTTTATAAATAAAAATTCTCTTGAGAGGTGTAGATAAATCCTACTTCAACATCTAGAGAATGTTACTTCCTACCTACTTAGATCTTATCATCGAAGACTTATGAGCTTTTTTTATAAATAAAAATTCTCTTGAGAGGTGTAGATAAATCCTACTTCAACATCTAGAGAATGTTACTTCCTACCTACTTAGATCTTATCATCGAAGACTTATGAGCTTTTTTTATAAATAAAAATTCTCTTGAGAGGTGAAGATAAATCCTACTTCAACATCTAGAGAATGTGACTTCCTACCTACTTAGATCTTATCATCGAAGACTTATGAGCTTTTTTTATAAATAAAAATTCTCTTGAGAGGTGTAGATAAATCCTACTTCAACAACTAGAGAATGTGACTTCCTACCTACTTAGATCTTATCATCGAAGACTTATGAGCTTTTTTTATAAATAAAAATTCTCTTGAGAGGTGTAGATAAATCCTACTTCAACATCTAGAGAATGTGACTTCCTACCTACATAGATCTTATCATCGAAGACTTATGAGCTTTTTTTATAAATAAAAATTCTCTTGAGAGGTGTAGATAAATCCTACTTCAACATCTAGAGAATGTTACTTCCTACCTACTTAGATCTTATCATCGAAGACTTATGAGCTTTTTTTATACATAAAAATTCTCTTGAGAGGTGTAGATAAATCCTACTTCAACATCTAGAGAATGTTATTTCCTACCTACTTAGATCTTATCATCGAAGACTTATGAGCTTTTTTTATAAATAAAAATTCTCTTGAGAGGTGTAGATAAATCCTACTTCAACATCTAGAGAATGTTACTTCCTACCTACATAGATCTTATCATCGAAGACTTATGACCTTTTTTTATAAATAAAAATTCTCTTGAGAGGTGTAGATAAATCCTACTTCAACATCTAGAGAATGTTACTTCCTACCTACTTAGATCTTATCATCGAAGACTTATGACCTTTTTTTATAAATAAAAATTCTCTTGAGAGGTGTAGATAAATCCTACTTCAACATCTAGAGAATGTGACTTCCTACCTACTTAGATCTTATCATCGAAGACTTATGAGCTTTTTTTATAAATAAAAATTCTCTTGAGAGGTGTAGATAAATCCTACTTCAACATCTAGAGAATGTTATTTCCTACCTACTTAGATCTTATCATCGAAGACTTATGAGCTTTTTTTATAAATAAAAATTCTCTTGAGAGGTGTAGATAAATCCTACTTCAACATCTAGAGAATGTGACTTCCTACCTACTTAGATCTTATCATCGAAGACTTATGAGCTTTTTTTATAAATAAAAATTCTCTTGAGAGGTGTAGATAAATCCTACTTCAACATCTAGAGAATGTTATTTCCTACCTACTTAGATCTTATCATCGAAGACTTATGAGCTTTTTTTATAAATAAAAATTCTCTTGAGAGGTGTAGATAAATCCTACTTAAACATCTAGAGAATGTTATTTCCTACCTACTTAGATCTTATCATCGAAGACTTATGAGCTTTTTTTATAAATAAAAATTCTCTTGAGAGGTGTAGATAAATCCTACTTCAACATCTAGAGAATGTTACTTCCTACCTACTTAGATCTTATCATCGAAGACTTATGAGCTTTTTTTATAAATAAAAATTCTCTTGAGAGGTGTAGATAAATCCTACTTCAACATCTAGAGAATGTTACTTCCTACCTACTTAGATCTTATCATCGAAGACTTATGAGCTTTTTTTATAAATAAAAATTCTCTTGAGAGGTGTAGATAAATCCTACTTCAACATCTAGAGAATGTTACTTCCTACCTACTTAGATCTTATCATCGAAGACTTATGAGCTTTTTTTATAAATAAAAATTCTCTTGAGAGGTGAAGATAAATCCTACTTCAACATCTAGAGAATGTGACTTCCTACCTACTTAGATCTTATCATCGAAGACTTATGAGCTTTTTTTATAAATAAAAATTCTCTTGAGAGGTGTAGATAAATCCTACTTCAACAACTAGAGAATGTGACTTCCTACCTACTTAGATCTTATCATCGAAGACTTATGAGCTTTTTTTATAAATAAAAATTCTCTTGAGAGGTGTAGATAAATCCTACTTCAGCATCTAGAGAATGTTATTTCCTACCTACTTAGATCTTATCATCGAAGACTTATGAGCTTTTTTTATAAATAAAAATTCTCTTGAGAGGTGTAGATAAATCCTACTTCAACATCTAGAGAATGTTACTTCCTACCTACTTAGATCTTATCATCGAAGACTTATGAGCTTTTTTTATAAATAAAAATTCTCTTGAGAGGTGTAGATAAATCCTACTTCAACATCTAGAGAATGTTACTTCCTACCTACTTAGATCTTATCATCGAAGACTTATGAGCTTTTTTTATAAATAAAAATTCTCTTGAGAGGTGTAGATAAATCCTACATCAACATCTAGAGAATGTTACTTCCTACCTACTTAGATCTTATCATCGAAGACTTATGAGCTTTTTTTATAAATAAAAATTCTCTTGAGAGGTGTAGATAAATCCTACTTCAACATCTAGAGAATGTTACTTCCTACCTACTTAGATCTTATCATCGAAGACTTATGAGCTTTTTTTATAAATAAAAATTCTCTTGAGAGGTGTAGATAAATCCTACTTCAACATCTAGAGAATGTTACTTCCTACCTACTTAGATCTTATCATCGAAGACTTATGAGCTTTTTTTATAAATAAAAATTCTCTTGAGAGGTGTAGATAAATCCTACTTCAACATCTAGAGAATGTTACTTCCTACCTACTTAGATCTTATCATCGAAGACTTATGAGCTTTTTTTATAAATAAAAATTCTCTTGAGAGGTGTAGATAAATCCTACTTCAACATCTAGAGAATGTTACTTCCTACCTACTTAGATCTTATCATCGAAGACTTATGAGCTTTTTTTATAAATAAAAATTCTCTTGAGAGGTGTAGATAAATCCTACTTCAACATCTAGAGAATGTTACTTCCTACCTACTTAGATCTTATCATCGAAGACTTATGAGCTTTTTTTATAAATAAAAATTCTCTTGAGAGGTGTAGATAAATCCTACTTCAACATCTAGAGAATGTTACTTCCTACCTACTTAGATCTTATCATCGAAGACTTATGAGCTTTTTTTATAAATAAAAATTCTCTTGAGAGGTGTAGATAAATCCTACTTCAACATCTAGAGAATGTTACTTCCTACCTACTTAGATCTTATCATCGAAGACTTATGAGCTTTTTTTATAAATAAAAATTCTCTTGAGAGGTGTAGATAAATCCTACTTCAACATCTAGAGAATGTTACTTCCTACCTACTTAGATCTTATCATCGAAGACTTATGAGCTTTTTTTATAAATAAAAATTCTCTTGAGAGGTGTAGATAAATCCTACTTCAACATCTAGAGAATGTTACTTCCTACCTACTTAGATCTTATCATCGAAGACTTATGAGCTTTTTTTATAAATAAAAATTCTCTTGAGAGGTGTAGATAAATCCTACTTCAACATCTAGAGAATGTTACTTCCTACCTACTTAGATCTTATCATCGAAGACTTATGAGCTTTTTTTATAAATAAAAATTCTCTTGAGAGGTGTAGATAAATCCTACTTCAACATCTAGAGAATGTTACTTCCTACCTACTTAGATCTTATCATCGAAGACTTATGAGCTTTTTTTATAAATAAAAATTCTCTTGAGAGGTGTAGATAAATCCTACTTCAACATCTAGAGAATGTTACTTCCTACCTACTTAGATCTTATCATCGAAGACTTATGAGCTTTTTTTATAAATAAAAATTCTCTTGAGAGGTGTAGATAAATCCTACTTCAACATCTAGAGAATGTTACTTCCTACCTACTTAGATCTTATCATCGAAGACTTATGAGCTTTTTTTATAAATAAAAATTCTCTTGAGAGGTGTAGATAAATCCTACTTCAACATCTAGAGAATGTTACTTCCTACCTACTTAGATCTTATCATCGAAGACTTATGAGCTTTTTTTATAAATAAAAATTCTCTGAGAGGTGTAGATAAATCCTACTTCAACATCTAGAGAATGTTACTTCCTACCTACTTAGATCTTATCATCGAAGACTTATGAGCTTTTTTTATAAATAAAAATTCTCTTGAGAGGTGAAGATAAATCCTACTTCAACATCTAGAGAATGTTACTTCCTACCTACTTAGATCTTATCATCGAAGACTTATGAGCTTTTTTTATAAATAAAAATTCTCTTGAGAGGTGTAGATAAATCCTACTTCAACATCTAGAGAATGTTACTTCCTACCTACTTAGATCTTATCATCGAAGACTTATGAGCTTTTTTTATAAATAAAAATTCTCTTGAGAGGTGTAGATAAATCCTACTTCAACATCTAGAGAATGTTACTTCCTACCTACTTAGATCTTATCATCGAAGACTTATGAGCTTTTTTTATAAATAAAAATTCTCTTGAGAGGTGTAGATAAATCCTACTTAAACATCTAGAGAATGTTACTTCCTACCTACTTAGATCTTATCATCGAAGACTTATGAGCTTTTTTTATAAATAAAAATTCTCTTGAGAGGTGTAGATAAATCCTACTTCAACATCTAGAGAATGTTACTTCCTACCTACTTAGATCTTATCATCGAAGACTTATGAGCTTTTTTTATAAATAAAAATTCTCTTGAGAGGTGTAGATAAATCCTACTTCAACATCTAGAGAATGTTACTTCCTACCTACTTAGATCTTATCATCGAAGACTTATGAGCTTTTTTTATAAATAAAAATTCTCTTGAGAGGTGTAGATAAATCCTACTTCAACATCTAGAGAATGTTACTTCCTACCTACTTAGATCTTATCATCGAAGACTTATGAGCTTTTTTTATAAATAAAAATTCTCTTGAGAGGTGTTGATAAATCCTACTTCAACATCTAGAGAATGTTACTTCCTACCTACTTAGATCTTATCATCGAAGACTTATGAGCTTTTTTTATAAATAAAAATTCTCTTGAGAGGTGTAGATAAATCCTACTTCAACATCTAGAGAATGTGACTTCCTACCTACTTAGATCTTGATCTTTTGAGATGTTTGCCTAATTTCACTATTACGTCATTAATTAAACTAATTTTATATCGTACTAATCGATAAACCTTAATTTCATCAATCATTCAATAATTTCATTCTATCTCGCCTCTTTCTGATGTTATTTTCCTGATAGCATACTTCTTATATTTCCATTATTCTTCATGGTCACATTCCTTAGTATTATTAATTTTACTTTCCTTGAAGTTTAATATATTAATTATTCTTAATTATTAATTTAATGTATTTTATATTCTCTATGCCATGAAGACATAGTAATTTCTATGTTTATATCGAAATATTTATTTCTTTTTCTTTTAAACTTCCATATTTTAATACTAATTAGAAATTACCCTATATATTTTAATAAGAAATTACCTTCACCATTTACTAAACTTAACCTATAGTTATATCTTAATACTAATTTTAAAATAATTAACCTATTTACCTATACTACGTACTTAAATCTATAATTATTTAAATATATGTATATCTGCCTATCCCCTTAAATTAATATCGAAGATTATTACTCCTAAAAATTATTTACATTGGGACGAACTTATCCTCCTATACTTACATATCCAACTGCGGTGAACTATTATCAAAACATCCAAGCATTTCGCTGGATAAATAACAATGGTGACAACAATGCTGCGTTAATGACAACATTTCTAATAGTAGTAATCCTAATTCTATATTCCAGTAAGCGCGGGCGATGCGGGTTAATTTTTAGCCTAACGACTATACTTAACATCTACTGCGTTCGCCTGGAATCGCAAGAATGGTCGCTTTCACCATATCATTAGTAGATAATGTATTTCTTACAACTAACCTGTCCCGGGAATCAAACCAAGGATCGCTTTCCACCATGCTAATAGTGGGTAATTTAACAATATAACACAGCAAAATTGGGGTCCTAATTATATACCAAAAGTCGTTTCATTTGCGATATGCTATATTACATAGCTGTGAGATATTTATAACTTTCCTAGTTCCATATTCTTTGCAACAGAATGTATTTTTTGTTAAGAAACAATTTTTCGTTAACAGGATTCGAACCTACTCTGAAGTATAGTTCTTCACGCAACTCCGATACGTCAGATACTAAACCAAGAAGAGTTCAATCTAAAAGTTGTCCATCTTTGAATATTATTTCTTTGATGACATATAGTACGTAGAAACATGAATCTTGTATGTGTGTCACCCCGTAACCCAGATTTTGATTTAGCTTCTCTTCTGTCTTATGTTATTACTCCTTCCCATATAGCAATTACATATTTACTTGACTGCGACCGGATAGTGAATATCTCTACTGCAAAGGATCATGTTACTGTGAATCGATGACAAATAGATTTTCTTGTCAGGACAGATATGAGGGACGTAGAAATTCAAGGTATGTTTGGAACTTATTTTCTTTCGCCATTTAGGTTTCCATAGCCAGAAATGAACAATCACATAATGGAAAAAATATTTTGTATGTAAATAACAACTTCATGTACAAATTGGAAATGTCTTAATCGTCTGCACAGACTTGAATACAACAATAATAGCAATATAATAATAATAATAATAATAATAATAATAATAATAATAATAAATGCTAATTGTAAAATATGCTAGATTGATTTCCTTTTCCCCTGTACTCTTGTAAAACTAGTCAATAAGAATTATCGATTAATTTTACAAGAGTAGAGGAAAAAAGGAAATCAGTCTAGCATATTTCACAATCAACATTTTTTATTATAGACAAAATGTGTATTTTATTTCAAATAATCTGGAAATTTATTTTAATATATTAATATTTGTATTCTAATTTTATTGATTAGTAAAATGTTATACTTGTAAAGATATAAATATATTTAAAATAATATTTGCCAAATTTAGCAACGTTATCAATCTTTTAATTTTTTTCTTCGTATATGAACATTGAGAAATGCAAAGCGAACATTTTTTATACAAATCAAAAAAGATGTGTCAGCAGTTACTGAAACTATAGAGAAGGCATGCCCCTACTCGAAAACTTGATTCCTAATCATTCACTCCGCACGGAGTTAAAATCAGTAAGAAAAGTGTAGCAGTTCCCATTGGCGTAAGTAGAATAATTTCCTAGGGGGGGGCATGTTAACTTAGTTCTGATAGAGGGAATAGATTTGAGGGAAAATCTTATATATCAATATACGCTTTACCCTCATACCTATTCTGTCAACCAATTCAAAACTTGTTTCAGTCAGTTCCTATACTCTATAGTATTTTTAAAGATACATTTGGATTGAGTGATTTTACCCGGGGCCACTCCAGAGGGATCCAAAGTTGATGGGAGGAATTTCTGGAGGAAATTTTCCTCACACTCTCCCAATTTTTCCTGTTCAAGTACATTATGGATCCCAATTAAAAGCATCTCTGGAAAGCTTGTTTCATGCTAAAGAAAATGAACTATAAACAATGACTTTCCAATGAATACTGTTGATGCAACAGCAATTTTCTTTATTGTAACAGAGTTAATGGGTCCCAGGGTCTTACTCTGTTGTCCATGGCACCTAATTTTTTGTGCATGATCATATTTTTGTTATATTTATCGAATGGACTAGGTTTCATTCGGAAGTTCGGATAACAGGTTCATGTCCCTTCCTTGCCAATTTACTCTTAAATCTAAGAGAAACACAAATAAATATACAAGCAATGACATAACCTAAAATGATAACTTTTTAAAAATCAGCCATAGGCTAGTATTATTTATTTCTATATTTAAAGTGTAAAATCTTTTATTTTACATTTTACAATAAGTCGTTGTCGTTTACTAGAGTGGCAGCTAATTACACAAACCATTACCAACAAAGAAACGCAATCATTTTTATACATGAAAGATTTTTCTAAAAAAAAAAATAATAATGGTTTGCAAAACTATCATATCGGAGAAATATAGGTGGCTAACGTCCCGTACGACTTACATACTAAAAAAACGGGGGAATTAGAAGAGAAGCAGATCAACAATACGGGAGGAGAAGACTTGTAGACGGACTAGAGAGACAGCAATGGCAATCAAATTTGTAGTGAAAACATCCGGTTTATCCGATACAGTATCTCTAATGTTGGTGATAAGTATAGGTAAGTTACAATACACTAAAACTCTATGTCCTATATAGTTAAAGTCAAATAAAATTAGTTCTCTTAGATTGTAACGCGCAAGTGGGAGTTGCCTACAAACTCAAAATAAAAAAAAAGAATTAACTATAAAAAATCTAAGCTACGCATTCATACATTGCAATATTTTTAAATATTAATATAGCCTAATTGCTTAAATTGCAGTTAGCTACACATTTTTGTGATTGTATAATGTTTTTTCTACACCGTCAAAGAAAACTTGAACAAGACCATTTAATACTTCAAATTTACACAATCAAAGGAATATTGTTCAAGACACTTTAACAAGAGTCTCAAATGAACTTGAAACAACTTTTACACGATCATAGAGGTATTTGAATCATGTTTTATCGAGGCTGACGAGAAAGACAGGCTACGGTGCAGCGTAACACGAGTGTGACGTCATCAACTTAATCCGACTCACTTTTCTAGCTGAAGAGTGGAATTTTAATTTTAGTTCCCTGGTTATACCACAGGTTAATTTCAGAATTTCTTAATGTAACAGCAGTATTGTATTGTATTTATTTTCATCCTTTTTCATACAAATTGTTCACAACGTAAACGTATGAGTTGGACACGTCATAAGAACACTGAATGTGTATATATGTATAGATTTAAATCTACATGCAATATTAAAATAGTGTGAATTTATATAAAACAAAGAGGTACAATTTTTCATTATTCTAATTTACATACATCGATATGAAACAACATAACAGTTAATAAAACCTTACATTATAGATATACAAAATATATAAACTTTAAACCTTATTTACTGTAGACAAGATATTCATCTGCAGATAGAAGCAGTGCTCGAACAGGTAGTACTTAACTGCTTTATTGAAACTGGATGTTTTGTTTCTTAAACTAGAAGGAAGTTCGTTATAAATATTCACTGCCATAGAAAAAGTACTATTCTTATGTACTTTTAAACGTGAGGACTCTACATGAAGATCCGAAGATTGTCTTGTATTATGCATACGAATATCTGAGTTCAACCGGAAGCTGCTTGTACCTATTTGTATATCTTTTCTTACAAATTTTAAAAGTTCATATATATATATATAAAGATGAAAAAAGTAAGATTTCAAGATATTTAAATAGAGGTTTACAAGAAATTCTAGGCTTACATCCGCTCATAAACATTAAAGCTCTCTTTTGTAAAACGAATATGGAATTTAGCAGTGCAGTAGATCCCCAGAATATAATGCCATATTTCAATTTAGAATGAGAAAGTCCAAAATAAGTTGTGAGCAAAACATGCTGACTGACACTATTTCGTAAAAGCTTCAACACGTAACAGGTTTGAGCCAATTTAATAGATAATTTTTGAATGTGAATTTTTCAATCTAATGTATCTGACACGCAAAGACAAAGAAATTTGATATCCGAGACGTAATTCAACGTTTCGCCGTTAATTGTTACACAAGGGCGTTCTCTTATCTCGTTTTTTAGTACGTGAAAGCACATGCACGAAGACTTTGTTGTGTTTAGAATTAGTTTATTTCTATCCATCCAGTCACTGACGGCAGACATGGTGGAATCTACTGCCTTACATAACTCAACGTAAGTTTCTCCGGTTACTAATATATTTGTATCATTAGCATATAGAACAATTTTAGCAGAGTCTAAAATAGAATAGGGCCTAAGATGGTACCTTGAGGAGCTCCAAATGTTATATTTTTGATATCTAAATAACATTTGTTTACTCCCTGTGTGACTCGAGCTTGACAGTTAATTTCAACAGTTTGCCTTCTTTTGGATATATACGATTTAAAGCACTCATAAGCATTTCCCCTAATACCATAATCTTGTAATTTTTTTAAGTGAAATTTGATGATCAATTGTGTCAAACGCTTTGCTAAGATCAAGAAATATGCCGGTTGTATACTTCTTAGCGTTTAATGAATTTAAAGCGGAAGAGAGAAAGGAGTAAACAGCAGTTGCAGTAGACTTATTTGATTTAAATCCATTTAGAGCAGAATATATTAATTCAAAATTATTTAGAAAGCCAACTAGTCTTATATACATATGTTTTTCAAATAGTTTAGAGAAGGTAGATAGACTTTATATTGGTCTATAGTTCGGTCTAAGATTTTTCTTGCCACTTTTATATAAGGGCTTAACAACTGTTAGCTTCAATGCTTCAGGAAAAACACCACTACTAAATGAGTTATTTACTATGAAGCATAAGATGTCAGCAATCTCATAAGAGCATTGCTGTACAATTTTATCAGGAACTTCATCATATCCTGAAGAACTCTTATTTGTCATTTTCAGTTTAGTATTTAATATTTCCTGACCAGTTATTGGGTGCAAGAACAATGATTTTTCGAAAATATCGTTGTGTCTACTAACGTATTGTTTGTAGATAGTTTATTATTCACGTAATTAGTTATAAGTTTTCCACTTCATACGTGAAGTAATCGTTAAAAGCATTTGCAATGTCAGTTGGTTTTTCAATAATTTTATTTTGAGAAGAAACGCTATTTATCTAAGAGGAGGGTTTTCGTTCCCCAGATTCTTTCCGAATAATTTGCCATGTAGCTTTCATTTTATTGGAAGCTTTTCCAATGTAAGTATCATTCTCTAACAATTTTGCCTCTTTCATGACCTTATCTAAAACTCGTCTGTACATTTTATGATATCGTTTAAACACGGGTGTACGGCACCGTCGGGATAGATCGGAAACAAGTAACTGAAATCACAGGAATAGTTAAAAATAACATTCAAAAATGTGTGTCAAGAGAAGAAACTATTAATCGTGGAGTACCACAAGGATCAATTCTAGGACCACTTCTCTTATTTATATAAATGATCTTTCTGAAAGTGTTAATAGTTCATGTGTGACTTTATATGCAGATGATACAAACATAATAGTTAGTGGGAAAGATGAATGCGAATTAGCTTCAAACTGCCAAACGGCAATGAACCAACTTTCAAGTTGGATGAATAAAAATGACCTAACCGTTAATGTAAATAAAACATGTGCCTTAAATTTTAACAATGGTAAAAGTAATCAAGCCAATGCAATAATAAAAATAAATAATAAAACAGTTAAATATGTAGAAACTGCTACCTTTCTCGGAGTTAAAATATCTAGTAATTTCAACTGGGAACCACATATAGAACAGGTAAGCAAACTATGCTATGCAATTAGATGTGTAAAAGATAAGATTACTGTAAAAACAGCTAAGTGTATATATTACTCAAATTTTCATTCTACAATAAAATATAGATTGATGTTCTGCGGAAATACACCTAAAAGTATTGCTATCTTTAGGCTACAGAAGAAAGTAGTAAGAATACTTGCAGGAGTAAATTGAACTCTTCTTGCAGAAATATTTTTAAGGAACTTCGAATAATGACTCTTCCCTCAATGTATTTGTTCGAAATATTAATGTATTTGAAAAAACATAGTGGTGAATTTATTGTTAACAAAGATATTCACAGTTATAACAGAAGAAGTAAAGACGACATTCACTTGCATGCACATAGGACAAATATATACAATAATTCAGTTACGCACAAAGGTACTGTATTATACAATCTACTTGCATCATGTATAAAAAATCAGGTCTCGGTCAATAGCTTTAGATCCAAACTTAAAAGGTACTTGATAGAACATTGCTTTTACTCGGTTGAAGAATATGTAGAAAATAATTCGTATACGTAAAATTAAATATATAGTAAGTAAATTAGTGAAACCATAAGAATCGATATGTAATAATAGTATGTATGTTTATGTATACTGGTATATATATAAATGGCATGTCCAATTTTGTTCAAAGAAAAACTATTTTTACAATTAATTTAACGGCTAATAAAAAAAGCCAAATGGGAAAAGAGTTTCATAAAATAAGCTATATTTAAGGGTATAAGCATTTCGGAGATTTGTATGGCTAAATGCCTCTCCAAATAGGCTAGATTTAGCCATAAGTAGGCTAAATTGGCATCACTGCTCTCTTCCGCTCCGCCCTAGAGGGTTGAAGCTTCCTTTTGGTGGTTTGCAAAAGTTCATATCTAATCATGGTTGCCAACCTCTATATAACCAAAGTTACCATTATGATTATTCAAAAAAAGCTCAAGACCGAAACAGTGATTTAATAAACGACTATTAGCTCGAAAACTAATGGCCATAGGCATTTTATATATATATATATATATAACTGATTTTCAAAGCCAATAATAGATAAGTTTTTATCGTTTTGATAAGTTTTATTAAACAAAGGATATACGAAAGTTGTTTAAATTACATAGACATAAGAATGTCTGTATATTTTACAATGCTCTTAAAGAGCCTTAACAAATAAAGCATATACGAGGTTTCGTTAAAAAGTAGTTATTGTTCTATATGCCCATAGGCATAGAAATATCTATCTATCTATCTATCTATCTATCTATCTATCTATCTATTCAATATCCTTAAGGAGATTTATCTAATTACGTAGATACGAAGATTAACAAATAAGTTTTGACATCATTGTTTATAATTCGAAAACTGATGCACATATTAAAGTATAAATTTTAAAGATTTTATGTAATAATTTTTCCTTTACGTTTTGAAACCTTAAAATAAAAGAAATTTAGATGATAATTACAACTGAGTATATTGGTAGTGGAATCTTTTATTAACTTTGTTCTCAATTGGAAATAACACTATGCTATGCTTCGGCATCTCCCTCCTGAGGGACTCCACCATCTTCTTATCCTCTATAACCGGATCTGGACTGAAGAGGTTTTTCCTACTGCCTGGCGTGAAGCCTATATCATCCCGATCCTGAAACCGGGCAAGCTTGCAACGTCTTCTGCCAACTATCGGCCGATTGCCCTTACCAGCTGTCTTTGTAAAGTCCTCGAAAAGATTATCAACGCCAGGTTGGTTTGGTTTCTGGAGCATCATGGCCACCTCTCCAATTTTCAGTGTGGATTTCGGCGGTATCGTTCCACGACCGATCATCTTGTTCATCTTGAGACTGCCATCCAGGACGCCTTTCGCCATCAGGAGCATCTTGTCGCCATCTTTTTCGACCTGGAGAAGGCCTATGATACGGTCTGGCGTTATGGTATCTTGCGGCAATTGCACGCATGGGGCGTGCGTGGACATATGGGATTTTTTCTCCAGCATTTCCTCCGCGAGCGCTCCTTTCGAGTGAAGCTTGGATCCACATTGTCTCGATCTTTTTCTCAGGAGACTGGTGTTCCACAAGGCAGTGATCTCAGTGTGACTTTATTTGCTGTGGCTGTGAACACTGTTATGGCCGAACTTTCACCTTTTGTGCCTGGGCTGCTGTATGTGAACGACTTCACCATCTACTGTCGGTCACATGACCTTCGCACCATCGTTCGCCAGCTACAACTGACGCTTAACCGCCTTCACCATTGGTCTTCCCACACCGGCTTTCAGTTCTCCTCACTAAAGACGAAATGTGTCCACTTCTGTCGTCTGAAGAACTGTGCTTTCAATCCGGATCTTTATTTGGGCCCTATTCGTCTGTCATATGTGGAGAGTGTTCGTTTTCTGGGCCTTGAGTTTGATCGCCGCCTTGCATGGACTGCCTATATTAGCCAGCTGAAGTATAGTTGTCTCCGTGCGATGAATTTGCTGCGCCTGGTTTCCCATACCACTTGGGGTGCTGACCGTGTTGTGCTGCTTCGACTGTATCGGAGCCTCATTCGCTCTAAGATGGATTATGGTTGTGTGGCGTATGGCTCTGCCCGTTTGTCTGTCCTCCGTCACCTGGACACTGTTCACCATCTGGGCCTTCGCATTGCGCGTGGTGCTTATCGCACAAGTCCGATTCTCAGCTTATACGTCGAAGCCAACGAACCATCTTTGGATCATCGTCGCCAGTTGTTGCAGCTGAGATACTTGCTTCACCTGCGAGCTTCCATTGATCACCCGTCTAGTTTCACCCTTGTTGCTGGTGCTCGTCTTCAACGCTATCAAGCCCGACCCACTTACACCCGGCCTTTTGGCATTCGTGCCCTTGAGCTTTTAGCTGACCTTGACGTCGATCTCCCTGCGCTTTCTCCTCTGGGTTTCCTGCCTCTTCCACCTTGGCAGCTTTTGAAGCCTGTGATCAATCTCCACCTATTGCGGTTCAAGAAGGCGACTACTACCGATTTGGAATTTCGGCAACAGTTTTTGTGCCTCCTCGACTCTTATCGAGGCCACCGTCTTATCTTCACTGATGGGTCCAAGCAGGCTGATGGTGTAGGAAGTGCTTTTGTCCTGGATGCCCACCGTTTCAGGTTCCAGCTTCATCCATTCTGCACAGTATTCACTGCAGAGCTGGTTGCCATCTTGCAGAGTCTCCACCATATCCGCCGTCGCCATCTACGCCGTGTTGTGATCTGCTCTGATTCCAGCAGCGCCTTACAAAGCCTAGCCGATGTCACTTCTACGCATCCGCTGGTCCAGCAAGTCCTCCTTACTTGTCATGCACTACTTGCTGAGGGCTATGATGTAACTTTCTGTTGGGTGCCTGGCCATGTTGGCATCCCTGGCAATGAGTTTGCTGATGCTGCTGCGAAGGAGGCTGGTGTTGCTGGTCGCCGCTGTCTTCTTCCTGTTCCTAGCTCCGATGTCTGCTCTGTGTTTGCTCACGTTCTCCGTCAACGCTGGCAATCCTCCTGGAATGAGCAGATTCACACTAAGCTGCATGCAGTGAAGCCCCGCCTTGGAGTCTGGTCGACGAGCTCCCGATCATCTCGCGTGGAAGAGAGGACTTTGGCCCGCCTTCGGATTGGACATAGTCATCTCACTCATGCACATCTTCTGCACCGTACACCTCCGCCTGTGTGTCGTCATTGTGGTCAGCCCCTGAGTATTCGTCACCTCTTAGTGGAATGTGTGGCTCTTGCTGCTGCCAGACATTTGTTTGGACTGCCAGCTGACCTCACTACTGTTCTCGGCGATGATGAAGCCACTGTGTTGAAGCTGTTCCAGTTTTTACGCCATTTGCATGTTTCGAAGGCGCTTTGACTTTCTTCTGTGTTCCAGTGCTTCCGACCTCCGATCTGTGTACCATCTTCGTTTTAGTGCTAGCGAGTGATAGTTTTACTGTATGACCTTCACCACATTCAGTGACTAGTCTGTGTTTTCGTCATTTGTATGACTGTTTCATTTACGACCAGTGACGGGTGCAAAAGACCTTTGTTGTCGAGGCACCCTCCCCAACCCCTTTTCCATTCCATTCCATTCAATTGGAAATAATGATTTTTTTAAAACTCAGCCCATTGGCCACATTCTAATGTAAAGAAGCCATTAATTTGAAATACAATTTTGAGCCTTGTCTGAATATCTATGATAATAGCATTGAAACTATTAGTAAGAATAAAATTTTCCGAGGCTCTGTACTAAGATAATTTTTTCCACGAGATTTTTTTTAAAAACACCCTTTTTATTGTTTTGATTAATTCTTATGAAAAGAATTGATGAATGCGATATGCATTAGAAATATCTTTTAACCTGTCATAACTCGTTTACAGTTTCTTGTTTGCATCTCTTATAACATACTCTGTACCTTAGGTATACCCAGCGATTTATTTGTGGATTTTGTAGAAGGATGGAATGTTTATGCAAGATTGTGTTCCGTATAACAAACAACTTTAAAGTGGGGTTGGGACAACGTTATTTTTAAACCTACCTACTTTGAAATTAAGGTACTAGTTTGATAGGACACCCCCAAGTTCAACATTTTTTAAACTTTTTTAAAAACAATTTTATGATAAATACGTATAGGTACGTTAGATAAGATTTGGTTAGGTAGTTTAGATTCCAAGCGTTTGTTACTACTTTTTGTCCTACTGCTGAGGACAAGTGTAGAGCATCCAGTAAAAGCTCTATAGTTGCATTGCAATCTGCACACCTTGCCATAACAAGTCTCACACTCCTACGTAAAACGGTTTTGCTACGACAAGTGATTCTTGAGTCTGTTCTAATTTGGTCCTTAAAACCAAATTCCCAGCCCGAACAATAAATACAACAAAAGGTAAGAGTTTACTTTAGGCAGAACAGTGATAGGTGTACATATACTTGAGCCTAATTTTATTAAATAGAAGGGGAAAGACGCTACTAAATGTCATTCCTCATTATCATAAGTAAGTTTTAGTACCACTTTGCTCCTTGTACTTAATAAAATTAGATTCAGGGGTGTGTTCCGGTATCAATGTTCTGCTAAAAGTAAACTTTTGGCCAACAAAACATACTGGCATTGAAATGAATCCAGAATTGAACAAAGACATGGTTAAGCTGAAGCATGATTTACGGCATGTTATCTAACACTGTCTTTAGAAATTAATAATACTTTCACACCGTATCTCACTTTAACAATATGTAGAATAGTGTAGCAATACGAGTTTGTTTTATACCAGATACCGCCTTTTTCCCAGTTGGTTTTTTGGTTGTAGCATGATGTCCATTTTTTATCCAGCTGACGTCATAGTTTTCGTCATTGAACGAGATAATATCTGGTCCATTAATGTTTATAAAAGGATTAAATTCGAGGGTTTTTACAGATAAATGGTTTCTAGTATCAGTATGTTGGAAAAGCCTCTCTCACACTCTGCAGAAAAAACTGGAAGAACACTGATTTCCATGTTAAGATTTTGTAGATTTCGGTCAATATATTAGGTTTCATCTTATGCTCTCCAAATTCCTGCAGAAATTTGGCTTAATCATCAGAGGAAAATTTTAATTCTAATTTTTTCTTTTCTTTCATTTTTGAAATTTGCATTACTTCTTTGTCGCCGTTTAACTTTCTTGCAGACAATTCTTCTCGCCAATTGGATTGTAGCAAAAGCTCGGCCCCACTGAACGTTTAGAGCGTATGTTCTCTTCTAGACCCTTGCAATCTTATTTTCTGCTACTTCTCAAGAGAATTGTCTAAGGGTTTTGCCAGTGAGACTCCACAAAACTGACAGTGGACACAGTGGAGGATTTGTCCATCATTAGCGCGAAGGGTTCATCGGAATTCGCAAGGTACTAGGCCATTTTTCGTTCATTTCTGTAGCTACAAAGTCAATAATATTTGAACACGTAACATTAGAGTAGAGAACTTGTTCGAGGTTCATTCCATTTATTTACTATTTAATAAGATGCACGGTAAACGAGAGACGATTTTGAGTAATAACGCAGGTAGTTCTAAATATCACAGTTGCCTTTTTAACACGAATTTCATTCACAATTAACACGAAAGCCTCTTACTTTCTTACTTTGTGTACCGGAATTACTTGCCTTTTAATCGTCAGGAGCTTTTCTTTTATTAAAATATAGTCTAATATCCATTTCCTTATGTTCTTTTTGAGGTGCTAATCAGTGGTGTCAGTTGCAAGATTTTTCTTCGAGAAACAATTCTATAAGCAAGACCAGCATAGCTCGCGACAATAAACATACCGGTACTAAAAAAGTAAAGAATTGTTACTAAAATATGGAGTTGAATTATTGCATAGCCTAAGAAAGGTGGAAAATATCTTCCCAGGCTGGGAAAATAGAACTAAACCTAGAGACAGGGAAACCAAAACTTAGAAGTGGGGAAATTCCCAGGCTTCCCTGGATACAAATAAATCCCTGGGTATACCTTTGAAGCAGTAACATTGTATTTACTCATTTAAATATACTAACCGTTTCGGATCAGGGGCGGATCGAGGACGGGCGTCTGGGGGAGGTAGGGTGTAATACTGGTACTTAGAGCTACTTTTAAGAGCTCAATTTCTGGGATAGGTTTTATTTATATATAAAATAAGAAAGTTTCCTCTTCTAGTATCGACTCGGTCGCCCCATGGATCCGCCCCTGTTTCGGACTCAGGTGATTTTCGGAGTTTTTCTGTATTTTCAGTGACTTATTGCTCAAAAACTATTTACCCGTCTGATATGGATAAGGCCTTGTTCTTAGAAGAGGGATGTGGCTATTTTTTGGTTTAAGTTACAATGCAATGTTGCCAACGGGAGGAAAATTCTTCAGGGAAATGTAGGGGTGAAAATTTACAAAAAATTACCTAACAGAATTTCAAGCTTTTTTTTTTTTTTTTTTTTTTTGCTGTTGCCAAATGGGTCAAATCACCTAGAATTCTTTGGTGTGTTGACACGGTACAATGAAAACCTGAAGTCTTTGGCTGCCATACAAAGAGAAAAAAATAAATTCTCTGTCATCAAGTAGTGTGGACAGTTTTTATATACAACAATAGAACCGCAGGGGATCGGATTAAACTGGTACTCTGTATATTTCCTTGTCTGTGTGACGGCCGCGGTGGCTCAGTGGTAGAGCGTTCACCTCTGGTACTTGGCGTCCCGGGTTCGATCCCAGCCCCCGCCAAGTGAGCTTTGTGGTGGACAAACATCGTGTGCGTGGGTTTTCTCGGGGTACTCCCGTTTCCTCCCACTTTCTTCATTCCACCATTTCATTCATTACTCATCATCACCGTCTCCTTTAGCCTAACCGGCATAACCGTGGGACGTAAAACTCAAAGATTTCATTTCATTTTCATTTCTTGTCTGTGTGCCAGGTGTGGCCAAACAGGTCACTGGAAGTGTAAACATTTATTGCCAAACCGTCAGACTGGTTCCCGGAAAGGTTGACCGTTAGGAGGGTTCCTTGAAAAGGTTGAATCACCTGTATCACATGATTTTTATAGGTATCATTTCTATAGGAAACTCAACATATGTGTTGGATCGTATACCAAAGCATACGCGTTGTGAAAATGTTCCGAAATATTAAAAACTCGTTGTTTATTATTTATTCATTCGCTTCGATATGAAGCTCGTTAGAACAGCTATGCTGTGATCATACTAAAATATTCAATTCGATCTGCAAAATGACATTCTTTTCATTTAATTGGATCGTATTTTTAATGTTTCGTAATACTTTTTATGAATCGCTTCGATATGAAGCTGATAAGAACAGCTATGCTGTGATCAAATTAAAGATGGGGAAGGAATAAACTTTATTCGTGCGGGACATATTTTTATTTTTAATGAGAGGGATCGAATGCATAGCATACTCGTTGTTAAGAACTTGTGAAAGCTATTGATACTGGTACATATACAAAGCATGGTTTTCGTATGTCTTTCGCTGGTGAACTCAAGAGACGAACTGAACTTTTCTTGCCCTTTTTGGAAACCGGTTGGGTGGTAGTGAAAGGTGGCGTTTTCGGGTGATGACCTTACAGGTATGTGTTCAAACATGAAGACAAATACAAACGAGGACCCACGCCGTGCCGAGTAGACATCACAGAATGCCGACAGGGCAATAAAAACTAGTCTGGAATCTTGATGGGTGAACATAAGACATTGTCGGCGGAGAATACAAAAGAAGATTGCGGTCGCGTTAAGTGAACATGTTGAAAGTTACCTCTATGCTAATTGGCAATAGAAAAGAAGTTTGGCGCCACGAATGGTGAATACGTGATTAGCTTGCGGGTATGAAAATACTTTAAATACGGATTATAGTAGTACTCCCCGCACTATGGCCAGCCGAGTCAGCAATTTTTTCTCGATTCTGATTGGCTGATAGAGGTCAGGTGACCTAAGGCCCCGCCCACGCGGGAAATTCAAATTTCCAGGTCACGTGTTATGACGCCATGAGTCACCCCGCGGGGAAATCCCTCATTCTCTTTTATGACCGGGATTTTTGAAATTCGTTCCCTTTTACGGGTAAGATGAGTGTTTTGATACTTGATTGTGATTGGTTGACAAATACCACGTGATCTTAGACCCTGGGATATTTGAAATCGTTCCCTTTTGTGGGTAACATGAATGCTTTGGTACCACGATGCTGATTGGTTGATAAAAGTCACGTGATCTTAGGCCCTGGGATTTTTTAAAATTCGTTTCCTTTTACGGGTAAGATGAGTGCGTTGATACCTGATTCTTATTGGCTGATAGAGGACACGTGATCTTAAGCCTTGGGATTTTTGAAATTCGGGTATCCTCTTTGATGAGTACTTTGGTACGTCGATTCTGATTGGTTGATAGAAGTCACATGATTTTAGACCCGCCACACGGTGAACAGATTACATGGTATAACGTGGGGAAATCGCTCACTCATTTGTTTCCTTTTACGGGTAAGATGAATGTTTTGGTACCTCAATTTTGAGTGGATGATAAAAGTCACATGATCTTAGCCCCCAGCCCATGCGAGAAATTCAGAGTGCTATGACGGCGATCCACCCTAGACCGGGATTTTCGAATTTTGTTCCCTTTTTATGGTTATCCTTTTTGGTACCTTAAAGTTCCCATGGAGGGTTCAATCTCCTCCTTAACCCTTTCTGGATCCTGGCTTTTTGGGCTATTTTTTAGACTTTCAGTCAAGCAGCTACTCTATTGTCACTATTTATCCTAGGATCATGGTTCATACCGCATTCTCTTCAGAATGGAGCTGGCTTTCAAATGGTACCAGTTGCATACTCATATCATATACCAAAAGCGGGAAAAATGTCAAAGTGAAAATTTCGGAGGGAAAAATTTTTTCTCCGACTTTGGTCCCCCCTGGACCCCCCTGTGTGATCGTAGCCATCTAAAAAAATCTGATAAATAGTACTTGGTATACTGAATGTGTGTGCCAAATATCAAGTTTCTATCTTGAATAGTAAGGGCGGGAGAATTTTTACCAAAATTTCCCACAATGCCCCAAAGTACCATAAAACACTATGATCTCAGGGAAAAAAATTCTGAGACATCCCTAATTACCCTAGGACTATAATCCGCCAATCATTCTCTTCAGAATAGAACTGTCTTTCAGGCGGTACCATTCACAAGTCTCCATCATGTATCTAAGGCGGGAAATTCCTGAAAAAAGGATTTTTGGGGGCAAAATTTCCCTTTTTTCAACTTTTTCCCCTCTGGACCCCGCCGTTTTTTTACGCAGAAATCGGAAAAATACTCTGGTAAATAGTACTCAGTGGACTGAATGTTTGTGCATAATTTCAATTTCCTACGTTCAGAAATAAGCCCGCCAAAAATATATATACCGCCAATGCCCCATATTTCCCTATATAGAAGTATATTTTTCAAAAAATCCCTGAAACGTCTCTAATTACCCTAGTATAATAATTCGACCGTCATTCCCTTTAGAATGGAACGGCCTTTCAGACGGTATGACTCACGTGGTCCTATCATGTATGTGAGGCGGGAAAATGACGAAAAACGGGATTTTGGGGGTAAAAAAATCCATTTTTTCCCCTTTTCCCCTCTGGTTCCCTCTGTTTTAGCACTGGCATCGGAACAAAAAATCTGGTAAATACTACTCGGTGGACGGAATGTTTGTGCAAAATTTCAATCTTCTACGTAGAAAAATTAGCCCGCCAAAAATATTGAACATAGCCTTAGAAAATGAGAAAAAAATTGAACTATGACGTCATCACCTCCTATGTCTGGACGCAGGACGGTCTGAAACCATACGCAATGTCTTCTACAAGGCCTCTGGACTTGGAAAACAGAAAAAAAACCGACGAAAAAGCTCAAATAGAAGAGAAATAACGCAATGTACCATGAAAAGTGCATATGGTACAAATTGTACCATAGGATCCGGAAAGGGTTAAATAACCCTTTTTGGTATCATGATATTGTACTGAAGTTTACATTAAATATTATCGTTTCCTTTTATGGGTAAGGTGGTTCTTACCTTATATATTTACGTATGGAGATCATGTCCTTGAATTAATAACCTATGTCTCTGAAAGGATATATTTATTTTAACAATAGTGAAAGAGGGGGCCCATCCTTGTTGCTTGTAGATTTCTTCTAACATATTGATGTGAGTTTAAGCGATTTTTTTAACGCTCACCGGTTCATTGCTCAGTAAGCGCTTCCTCAATGAAAAGAGTGTTGCCAGATATTTCTTACCTAAACAGCTCCGATTCTTTTAGAAACGGTTCCGCTGAGTGCAAAAAATTTTAAACAAAGTTTTTCGAACTAAAAAATTTCAAAACAAAATTTTTCGAACTAAAAAATGAAACAAAAGTTTTCGAATTAAAAAATTCAAAACTAATATTTTTTTCGAACTAAACAAATTGAAACAAAATATTTTCGAACCAAAAAAAAATTAAACAAAAAATCCCAAACAAAAAATTTTCGAACTAGAAAATTGAAACAATATTTTTCGAACTAAAAATATTTTAAACTTAAAACTTTCGAATTTTCGAAAACTTCGAACAATTTTCGAACTAAACCAATTTTTAAAAACAAGTCTCGAACTAAAGATGCGAACCACATCTAAAAATTTTCGAATCAAGTTTTTTTCGAACAACTAAAAATTTTCGAACTAAAAATTAAAAACCGAATTTTGGACAGTAAAAATCTTAAATTATTATTTCGAACGAAATATTTTCAAGCTAATCATTTAAACCAAATCTTTGAAAAAAAATTCCACCTTAAATCTTCAAGATTACCATTATTTGAAAACGAGTGTACAGGGTTTCAAGAAATAATAAATCATATTGGAAAATTCAGAGTGATATGACGGCGATCCACCCTTGATCCTGATTTTAGAATTATGTTCCCCTTTTATTGTTATTGTACTGAAGTTTACCACAAATATTATCGTTTCCTTTTATGGGTAAGATGGTTCTTACCTTATATGTTTACGTATGGAGATTGTGTCCTTGAATTAGTGTGTCTCTGGAAGAATACATTTATTCTCTAATGATAAAAGAGGGGACCGTCCTTGTCGCTTGTAGATCAATTCTAAAAATTTCGAACTAAACCTTTAAAATTTTCAAACTAAAACTTTAAAACCAGATTTTGGAAAACTAAGAACAAAAATAGTAGGAAATGTTTCTCCAGGAATCCAAGTCAGGTCTTTCAAACCAAAGACATGTATTCTAACCATTTAGCTATGAATGAATTCGTTTATAAACGTGCTTGGTGGGCTTCGTACCATGGTCCCTGAAATACTTTACGATGTGTAAGATAAAATAACGTTTTCGTTCGTGGATTAAAATTAAATGCCGAAAGACTTCTTTGAGTGTTGACATAGAAGCACATATGATTGAAATGCAAGCGACAGCGGATGTTGTATCGTAATACTTTGTTTTACTACGAACGCGTCAGCATGATTCATGAAAAAAGCAAACAATGACATTGTCGTATAGAATATAAGGAAAATGAAATCTCGTAACAGTTACGAAAGGTGGTCCATGTAGAAAGCATTCGGAATGATGTCATGATCGGAATTGCGATACTAGATGTTGTAACTATTGAGAAACGGGAATGACGTCGCGATCGATTGTTACACATCGTTTTGGTTCGTGATTCATGACAAAAGCAGCGTTTTGATTGGTTCATTGTGATGTCATTTTATGAATTTCCTCGTTTCTGATTGGTTGATGATGACATCGTTTTCATAGCGACCTAAATAAAAATTTAAATTTCATTTTTCAAATCCTACACAGCTCTCAACTGTCAAGTAAAGAAGGTCTGCTTTTTAAAAATGTATTCATTTAAGCTTTACTGCGGCGACTTTTTTGTTCATTCAATTTGAGGTAAGTTCAATAACATTTTATTTTTCACACAAGATTCGAAAATAATTTTTATTTATTATTTGTGGGAATTACACATGCGGATCATTCATACACTGTTTTACTTTTAGTACGAAATATTTAGACTATGAAAGAATTAGTGGAATGGGAAGTACCCCGAATAAACTCACGAGATCGAATCAGGAACCCCACACATTAAAACTAAGCACGAGAAATGATATGGTTTCTTTATTATGGTTTAGCTTCCTTTTAGTTTAATGTTGAATCTGAGCGTCCGTCGGGAATTGGACCATGGCCAGAAATGTGTGTGCTAATCATTAGCTTAGATTTTTAAAATAATGCATTACAAAATTTCAAAAACTACGCCTGAGAATAATATGGTTCGATTTTCTTTGAAACCTTTGTTTTAGTTTAGCGTCCCTTCAGCTTAACGTGATATTCGAGCAACCACCTGGGATTGAACCAATGCCAGAGGTGTGTACGTCAACCATTTAGCTTAGTTTTGAAAATAATGTATGATAACGCATGAGAAACCTACCGAGGATTGTACCAGGGCCTTCCACGTTAGAAGCATGTACGCTAATCACTAAAAAAAAGAGCGCTTGAATATTTGGTTAAAATTTTTACGCTATACAAATTTTGCTTCGACAATTACATATGCGTAACGTAAATGTTTGATGAATCTCTTGAACTTGCAAACGCATCATTTTATAGTCGAGGGAAAAAAATGCTTACGCGTACTTTGTCTCATCTCAGCAGTGTTGAAACATTCATTCATTTCATGCATTCTTTTTATCACTATAGAATGGTGGGTCAGTTACATGCTATATAATGGTCTCGAGTTTTATTTCCAGTATGACAGCAATAAAACACATTTTAGTTACATAATTATTTAAAAAAACCTTTGATTTCTAATACGTGTACTTTAATGAATGGGATTCTGAATGCACCCGCCAGGGAATCAAACTCAGGATCTTTACAGGAATTACTTAGTGAAAAATTTATCATAAAAATTATGATTTCCTGTTTATCAGGCGATTAAAATTTTTCTTTTTTCCTTCTTTGTATTAAATTCACGCTGGTCAATTCCTTTTTCCCCCTCACATATTTTATCGCAATTGTACCTGGTTGTTTGTTTTCTCCGTTTTAACCAGGGCCGAATAGGGTTTTACTGTTCGTAATGAAATCACTCGTTATTATAGACGATTTAATATTGAGGGTAGAATGCTCGAAATTCAATTTAACGCACCACCGGTAGGAACCGATGTTATCCAATACGTACATAATAGTTTCCAAGAGATGTTGGACCATTTATTAGCCAATGTCGACGATGATGCGATGGCTGGTTTATCGGTAATACCGCGGCGCAACACCAATAAGCCATTTTGGGTGGGTTTTGGCCAAGAAACCTGACACTGGAAACAATGTGGGCCTCGTTCGAAAGAGGTTTACAAAGTAACAATTCATTTCTCCTACACGAGCAATTTACCGTTCAGTTTCATCGTGTGGATATTCCACGTATCTATGGTCGTGTGCGACAAGGAGTACTAGAGAATGAGGAGTTATTACGTAGCAAGTGAGTTATTGTACGCGTAAAAAATCCAGATTCAAGGTGTCTGGGGTACGCTCTTGTTATTGCTATTGGCCTGAAAAAATACAAGAATGTAGATATGAAACGACATAAGCAGTATAAATATCAATCGAAATTTGTTGTGAACCAAGAAGTCAAAGCGTTATGTGCAAATGCAGGAGTGAATTTGGATCATTGTGCCAGTGTAAATGAAATTCGACAATTCCAATCATACCTCAAAGAATATAAAATTACACCGTATACTAGTTTCTCTAGCCATGACATGATGTACGAGGGACCCGACGATGAAAATCGCACTCCCATAAATTTTATTTGTTTGGCTGGACATTTTGACATCACCCAATCTTTAACTGTTTGTTTTGCAACCAATTTCTACTGTGAAGCGTAGCATAAAAAGTATAGTAAACGTAATGAATATGTAAACAATTGTCCTGTAACGTCCTCCAAATGCTCACAGAGACCTCTCTGCGTCAAGAATCAAACGCCGATATTGTGCAACGACTGCAATCGTCAGTTTTACGGAAGAATGTTTTAACAATCATCGTAATATTGTATATCATCAAGGGGCACCTGTATGTAAAATGGTGAAGCAATGTACTAAATGTTACAGGGTATATTCTTTTGTGCGTACTGGAGAACGCATTCGTGACTGTAATGAGATCTTTTGTAATGTTTGTAAGAAGATTGTTCCAGGATCGCATCAATGTTTCATGCTTCCCGATCGACAATGCTTGGAACCTGGTGTTCCTTCAATCACGCACGCAAAGAAAGCCTTTTTGATTTTCTACGATATAGAATCCATGCAGGACAAAATATTGGCGATAATATGTTTGTACACGTTCCGAATTTATTGGTTGCACAACAAGTATATTATGCATGTGTTGAAAACGATAGTATCCAGCAGTCTTGCAGTACGTGTGGTCAGTGCCAGCATATTTTCCAAGGAGACGATCCAGGTTATGATTTTCTCCAGTACTTGCGGAAACGTAGTCCCAATATAAATAGTATTTTCTGTTTCGCTCACAATTCGAAGTGATACGATGGATATTTTATTCTAAAGACCATGGTAGAACAATGTCAATGGAGACCTGACGTCATATTAAATGGGACCAAAACACTGAGTTTAACCTTGAATAATCTGACGTTCATTGACTCTTTGAATTTCCTGTCTATGGCATTAAGCAAATTGTCAAAAGCGTTCAATTTACCCGCAACCAAAGGCTACTTCCCGCATTTCTTCAACACTAAAGAAAATCAATCGTATATTGGACCACTTCCAGAAACGAAATATTATGGCGGAAATGAAATGTCCGTCGAAGACAGAAACAAGTTCATGCAGTGGTACAACGATCATCGTAATGACACGTTTGAATTCCAGAATGAAATTATCAACTATTGTATCCAAGATGTCAATGTACTGCGACAAGAATGTGTTTCGTTTATGACGTCATTTGAAGCAGAAACGAAAGTGAATCCCTTCTTGGAGACGATCTCGATTGCAAGTGCTTCCAATTTAGTATTCCGCCGGAATTTCCTCAAACCCAGTACCATTGGAATTCTACCGGCACATGGCTATCGATGGAGAAGTACCCAATCGATCGCTGCACTGCAATGGTTGGCTTACATTGAAACAACCGAAGGAAAACAAATCTTACATGCGGCCCGACAAAAAGAAGTTTTTATTGCGGAATTCCATATTGATGGCTACTACCAAGATCCTGAGACGTTAGAGGAGCACGTCTATGAGCATGCCGGCTGTTTTTATCACGGCTGTAAAGTGTGTATTACTACAGGCCGTAATCAGAACATCTACGGCAATCCAGAAGACACCATGGAATTCCGTTATGAACGAACGCAACGAAAAAATGCAAGACTGCGTGAATTGGGATACATTGTACATGAAATGGGGGAGTGCGAATTTAATCAGTTCTTCAAACAAAATCCAACAATGGCGACGTATCTCAAGAATCACCCGTACATGAACCGTAGACCATTAAATCCAAGAGATAGCTTTTTGGAGGAAGGACCAATTGTGTGAAATTGTACCACCAAGTTGACGAAAAAGCAGTAGAAAAAATAAAATATTTCGATATTGTTTCGCTTTATCCTTACATAAATAAGTGTGCTAAATACCCTGTAGGACGTCATAGAATTTATCTACAGGGTGATGAAAATATACCACCAATAAATAAAGTCAATGGTCTGATCAAAATGACGATATTAGCAAGTCGCCATCTTTATCATGGTCTCCTGCCTTACCGATGCAACAAGAAACTATTGTTTCCACTATGTGCTGCGTGTGCCGAAGAAATGAACCGAGACCCTACAGCAACGTGTACGCACAACGATCAGGAGCGATGCCTCACTGGAACATGGGTATCATATGAAATACAAAAAGCAATAGAATTAGGATATCAACCGGTGAAAATCTTTGAAATTTGGGATTATGACATTGAACAATATGACCCCATCACGAAAACAGGTGGCTTGTTCACGGAATACATCAATACGTTTTTAAAATCGAAAATGGAAGCTTCTGGCTGGCCCAGTTCCTGTGTGACCGAAGAAGACAAAACAAAATTCATACAAACCGTCCTGGAGCGTGAAGGTATTGCATTGGATCGGACCAAAATTGAAAATAATCCTGCACGAAGAAGTTTATCTAAGCTTTGTGTTAACGCTCTCTGGGGAAAACTTTCTCAGCGTTCAAACTTTAGCCAGACCACAATTATTGATCGGCCGGAAGAATTTTATGAAAAACTCACTTCCCCCGACATTAAACTCCATCAAATTGTACCCATCAATGATACGATGTTGTATGCGTTCTGGGAGTACAATGAACATGTGCCTGTTCAAAACCGAAACACCAATGTCGTGTTAGGTGCATTTACAACATGTCAGGCACGTCTGGAACTGTACAAGTACCTGGAAATGTTGCAGGAACGTGTTTTATATTTCGACACAGATTCTGTGATATTTACAGAAAAGCCAGGGAAGCCAACCATTGAACCTTCAACGTACTTGGGATGCTTATCGGATGAGATGGAGTCTTATGGACAACGAGCGTACATCAAGACATTTGTCAGTGGAGGGCCAAAAAATTACAGCTTAGAAATATACAATCCAGACACCAACGTCACCAGCTACGTATGTAAAATTAGAGTATTTACATTAAACTACAATGCAGGACAGCAATTAAATTTCAACACGCTAAAGGAAATGATTACGAATCAATGCCGTGGACAAGTCACCAGTTCCATCCCCCATAAAATATACAGGACCAAAGACCATACCATCGTCACACGCAAAGAAGAAAAAATGTACAGCATCCAGTACACAAAACATCGATTTAAAGAACTCAATTCCTATGATACGGTTCCGTACGGGTATGTTAAAAAACGGAAGTTGGAACTTGAAAAAGAAGAAGATGAAGAAAAAACTGTAAACACCCAATGAGGCCACCATTTCTTTTTTCCTTTTCCTTTTTTTCCCCTCCTTAACCGCAAAGCAGTAACACCGAGAAAAAAAACGCAGTACCCAGAAGAGTTCATAAACCATCAACACCATCAGTGGAAGAAATGTAGTCATCTCTTACCCAAGAAGGAACCTTGACCATAAAGAAAAATGCAGTACCCAGAAGAGTTCATAAACCACCAACAACCACCATCAGTGGAATTAATGTTGGCATCTCGTCCCCGAGGAGGAAGATAAGCCTAAACAGATCCATCATTTACGAGTAAGTTTTATTTCTCTCTTATCAATATTTACTAATTTTTATTGTTTCAGAAAAAAAAGAAATTCATGAAGCAATCCACTGTTTCTTTTTCTTTACAGGATAAGTCTGCAAGCTTCGAAGATGATGACACGTCCAAAATATTCATTAACTAGATCCTGTATTTATTATGTTAATATACTTGTATGAGAAGAGCACATACCTTTCGTTAAAATACAACAAGTTGAAAAAATATGTTTTATTATTTCTTGAAACCTTGAACTTGTTTTCAAATAATGGTAATCTTGAAAATTTAAGGTAGAAAATATATTCAAAATTTGTTTAAATGATTTCATTCGAAAAATTGATTTCAAATTTAGTTTTTGAATTTTGATTTTTAATTTTTAGTTGGAAAAAAAATGATTTGAAAATTTTTAGATGTAGTTTACATCTTTAGTTCGAAACTTGTTTTTAAAAATTGGTTCGAAAACTTTTTTTGAATTTTTTTTTGGTTCGAAAAAGAATCATTTTTTAGTTCGAAAAATTTTTTAGTTTTGAAAATTTTTAGTTCTAAAATTTTTTGATTGAAAATTTAGCTCGAAAAATTTTCTGTTTCAATTTTTGGGTTCGAAAATTTTTGGAATGAAACTTTTTGTTTCAAAATTTTTTCAGTTTGAAATTTTTTAATTTTGATTTTTTTTAGTTCGAAAAATTTTTAGTTTAAAATTTCTTGCACTCTGCGGAACCGTTTCGAAAAGAATGGAGCAGTTAAGGTAAGAAAATCTGGCAACACTGTTTCCATTAATTAAGCCCTTACTGAGCAATAAAACGCTGAGCGTTTTAAAAGAAATCGCTTAAACTCACAACAATGTGTTATAAGAAATCTACAAGCGACAAGGATGGACCCGTCTTTCACCATTGTTACTTTCAGAGACATAGGCTACTAATTGAAGGACAGGATCTCCATACGTAAACATATAAGGTCTCTCCATCAAGGTAAGAAAGCTGGTAATTATCTTATCTGTCAAAGAGAACGATAATATTTAAGATAAACTTCAGTACAATATCATGATACCAGAAAAAAGGGTTATTTAAGGAGGGGGTTGAATCCTCTATGGGAACTTTAAGGTACCAAAGAAGGATAACCATAAAAAGGGAACAAATTTCCAAAAGCAGGTCAAGGGTGGATCGCTATCATATCACTCTGTATTTCCCTCATGGGCTGGGGGGCTAAGATCATGTGACTTCTATCAACCAATCAAAATGGAGGTACCAAAACATTCATCTTACCCGTAAAAGGAAACAAATGAGTGACGAATTTTTCCCACGTTATACCTTGTAACCTGTTCACCGTGGGGTGGGTCTAAAATCATGTGACCTCTATCAGCCAATTAGAATCGAGGTACCAAAGTACTCATCAAAGAGGATATCTGAATTTCAAAAATCCCAGGGGCTAAGATCATGTGACCTCTATCAACCAATCAACATCGGGGTACCAAAGCACTTATCTTAACCATAAAAGTGAACGAATTTCAAAAGTAACAGAGCTTTAGATCACGTGACCTCTATCAGCCAATCAGAATCAGGTATCAAAGCACTCATCAAAGAAGATAACCAAATTTTTAAAAATGCCAGAGCTTAAAATCACGTGACCACTATCAACGAATCAGAATCAGGTTCAAAGCACACATCTTATCCGTAAAAGGGAACGAATTTAAAACAAAAATCCCAGAGCCTAAGATCACGTGACCTCTATCAAATCAGCATCGTGGTACCAAAGCATTCATGTTACCCATAAAAGGGAACGAATTTCAAATATCCTAGAGTCTAAGATCACGTGACATCTGTTAACCAATCAAAATCAGGTATCAAAACACTCATCTTACCCGTAAAAGGGAACGAACATAAAAAATCCCGGGTGATGGATTTCCCCGCGGGGTGACTCATGACGTCATACCACGTGACCTGAAAATTTGAATTTCTCGCGTGGGCGGGGCCTAAAGTCACGTGACCTCTCTCCACCAATCAGAATCGAAAAAAGTTTTGCTGACTCGACTAGCCATACGCGGGTCCCTACTACTGCCGTGTTGTGAGGAGTTTATAAATGGAGCAACAAATTGAGAAAGCCTGTTTTTGATTATCTTTTCACAAACAAGTGAGAGTGGAGATAATAAGGAAATAGGTCGATAGGTGGACACATCATTTTTATTTTTACGAGATTTATGAACAGGAGTGATATTAGCTCTTTTCCAACTGGTGGGAAAGACACCTTCTGCGAAAAACCGATTTAGTAAAACCGAAATGGGTTGAGAAAGAGAACAGGCAACACTGCGTAGGAAGCAAGTATAGATATTATCTGGTTCTAAGACGCGCTGTTGGGGCAATGACAAGAGAAGAGAGAGTACTTCAGTCGGTGTGGTACTGATAGAAGACAAAGACTCAGAACAAACAAGTTGAAGAGGTTAGGGGAAGGAAGGAGAGGTGGGAGGGGATGTAGCTAAGCTGCTAGCTGCTTTTCAACTATTCTCACAAAATTATTTAAATGAAAGAAAGTTATACACAAGCCGGTAAACTCTGGGAAAACGTTAATAAGAATGAGAAATAAGTTTTGAATCAGGATCTCCCACGTACTGAATGGTTTTGTTCTTTTCTGAAATTTCTTATCCCTACAAGTCAAACTGAAGGATTTCTATTCTCATGATATCATCAAAAAATATATATATCTCGATCACTGTATTAGCTATTGGTATGAAGCTTCCGCTATTTTAAACAGAACCATGTATTTTTTAAACTGTATAAATGAAATTTGTATAAATTATGCTGAGGTCTAACTTATACCATGAGGGGTACTATTACGCTTAGCTAAGGAACAACTATTAGAATGTTGATTAAGATACATTATTAGTTTTCTCAAATTTCCCTTTCTTATAGCAAAGAAAGTCCAAATATATAGAGGTCTCTATATTCGTAACATCAGAAATATATTTCATAGTATGTCCGTAACTATATTATATCTTGATATTACGTTTCTACTCTGATAGAAACATCAATGCAGTGTTTAAATTCTCTGAAGTAGCTTTAGAAAATAAACTAAATAGAATGGAAATCGTTCTGGGACACTCAATGTACTCACAGGGTTCCTATTATATTTAACTGCAGAACTCCCATTACACTCTGAACAAACGATTTATTATGTCGTTATATATATATATATATATATATATATATATATATATATATATATATATATATATATATATATATATGTGTGTGTGTGTGTGTGTGTGTGTGTATGTATGTGTGTGTGTACAGGGAACTGGAAATTCGATGCATTCTTTGCAAGGGGATATTCTACAAGTATTTTGGAACTGAGGGTCGCAAATCAATACTTTCTGAGTAATTTGCACATGTGTGATTTCTTTGAAATTTGCCGCCTGACGAAAGGTGCTCAAGAAAGTTGTACCCTGACCCACTTCCACATATCGTAGAGCGACGAAATTTAATATGTGTAATCTTGCGTACCTATGGAGGTCACATGGTAATGTAGAGCTCGTAACTCTGCACCGTTGCTGTGTTATAGCCCCGAAAGTGAAGTAAGCTGAGGTCCAAAATCCATTACTGCACATCAGAAAGCAACGTGGCAACATTGCATAAGTAGTTGCCTCTAGGAAATGAGTACTCCGTTGGAAGAGGTGGAATGGAGATGGTGTACAGTCAAGAGAAAACGAGAACTATGACGGATTTCATACTCGAAGTCGTGCATCTATCTGGCCAAGATCCGGAGGAGGTGGACACCTTTTGTCAGGATTCCACGCTGAGATTTCACAAAATCCCGTAACGCACGCAGCACTGTGGCATACCTATATCATGGTAATTGAGGTATCCTTTACTTGGAAAGGAAGTAGTAATAGCCAATGCTGATCCCAAATAAACGTGGTCATTACTTTGGTCGCTTAGAGTTAACACGGACTTTCTTTGATGGTGGTACGCCGACACGCTATCATTAGTTTCACTTGATTTTCCCGGGTTTTCTTCACTCCCACCAGGTGAATGCCGGGATGGTACCTTCTAGAAGCCCAGGACCAATTCTTTTCCAATTCGTAGACACACTTTAAAGACGATGTGACCCCGGAGTTGGAGGGCCAAACCCTTCTTTGAATCATTCTCTTGTATAAATAATGCATAAAAATCTAGTCAAACTAATGAAAGCGTGCCGATGTACCAGCATCAAAGGAAGGTCGTGTTCAACTCTGAGGGTCCTAAATGATGATCACGTTTATTTGGGATCAGCATTGGGTATTACTACTTGGTTTCCAGGCAAAGGGTACCAGAGTTACCAGGATGTCCTATACCTCTGTGCTGCGTGCGTTGCAGGATTCTATGAAATCTCAGAGCGTGGCATGCTGACAAAAGGTGTAGGCCTCCTGGAAAACAACGCACCCGTTCACTGCTCGAATCTTTGCCAGACAGATGCACGACTTTGGGTATGGTTCGCGTTTTCTCTTGACCACATACCATCTTCATTCTACCTTTTTCCAACCAAGTAATCATTTCCCAGGGGCAGGTACTTCTGCGATGTTGCCACGTTGCTTTCTGAGGTGCTGTAATGGATTTGTTACCACTATACCTTACTCCACGTTGAGATCTATAACACATGAACTGTGCAGAGTTACGAGCTCCACATTACTGCATGACCTACATAGATATGCGGAATTACACATCTAACATTTCATCGCTCTGCGATATGTGGAAGAGGGTCAGGATAAAACTTTCTCGCACACCTCTCATTACCCGACTAATGTCAAAGAAGTCACACATGTTCAAATTACTCAGAAAATATTGATTTACGACCCCCAGTTCCTATAGATAAAAATGTTCCAAAGTACTTCTAAAATATATCCTTTGCAAGGAATGCATAGGATTTACCAGTCACCCTGTATATATATTAGTTTTCTCAACTGCACCTTCCTTACAGCAAAAACCTCAGAGTATAAATCCATTAAGATCTCCATATTTACTTCATAAAAAAGTAATTCTTATATCTTGGTTGCTATTTTAAATATTGGCATTTAATTTTCAGTGTTTTACACGTCTCCATGCACTCCTTAAACCACAGAAAATTTAAAGCTGAACTATATTTTTAATAGAAATTGTACTGAAGTACTCCTTAACCCATCAAGGTAAAATCGTATTGATATTTTTAGACGTCATTAATTGTTTCAGAAATATTAATATATTTTAATTCTACGATACCTTTCTAGCCATTCGGCATATGATTTTAGACCTTCGGTAACTTATACAGGGTGCGGCACTTAAAACCGGCCCGTCGTAATATTCTGGTATATTGTGTTTTTGGCAACACTTAAATAATCTACCTTCCTACCAAGAGATGGCGTGTTGAGGTCGGATCGACTTACGTGACATGCAGCAGTCACGTGCAGCTGCAGCCAGTGAAACTTGTCGAAACCAGTTGAGAAAAAGGCCTCGTTGTGTTAAGCCGGGTGAGTGTCAGTGTGTAATAATGCCGTATTCGATACCCGAGCGTTTTGCCATTGTTGAAGGGTTCATTCTCACTGGATCTTTTGTGAAAACAAACAATTTGTTTCGGGAGAAATTTCCAGGACTTTCTGTGCCAGCAAAAAGCACCATTCAGGAATTGATTGAAAAAAAGCGGCGTACAGGATCGGTTCAAAATGCTCCCAGGAACAGACGACCATCTGTCTGCACACCTGAATTAAAGACGCAGGTGGAGGAGATAATGACAAGAAGTTCTCGAATGTCAACCAGGAGATTGAGTCAACAGGTTCATGCGAGTGAGAGAAGTTAAAACCGTACTGGATAAGTGTTGTGCAAGAACTGAAGGAGCCTGACCTGCAGAAGAGGGTGCATTTCTGTTCATGGCTGTTGAGCAATGTTGCCAGTGATTTCTTGGATCCACTAATGCTCATCATGAGTGACGAGGCGTGGTTCCACCTGTCTGGGTACGTAAATTCCCAAAACAACCGGTATTGGTCGACAGAAAATCCACACGCAATCCACCAGGTACCCTTGATTGAGAAGATTGGTGTTTGGTGTGCCATTTCCGCCACACGCGTTACTGGGCCCATATTCTTTGAGACGACAGTGAACAGTGACATGTATATGGGAATCCTGGAGGAGTTTTATACACACTTGACCGAAGAGGAGCGTCAGTTATGTTACTTTCAGCAGGACGGTGCAACATGCCACACATCAGCTGCATCATTGTCCCTTGTGCATGAGATGTTTACACCAGAGAGGACAATCAGCAAAGGCTTGGCCTCCAAGGTCACCAGACTTGTCCACGGTGACTTTTACTTATGGGGACTGTTAAAGGGAAGAGTATACGAAACAAATCCACACACAATTGAAGAACTCAAGACCAGGATCCAGGATGTCACCAATAGCATTACAACACAAGAACAGACAAGGGTATATATGAATCTCCTCAATCGTGCTCACATGTGTGTTGAAGTGGGCGGAGGACACTTTCAGCACCTGCTGTGAAGGTGAGTAGTCATATTCAATACATTACGTTTCATTTATGTGTTGTAGTTAATCATATTCAATACATTACATTTCATTTTATGTGTTCACTTTACGGGCCGGTTTTACGGGCCGCACCCTGTATTTCTAACAACTCTTTAAAATTTTATAAAGATATGTTTTCAAAAGCTTTTAAAGTTTAATCTTGGTAGAACCAATGCTGCTCCAAAATCCCATGGAGATACCTAATATTAATCACCTAAAATTGTATACGAAATCCTAATTAACTTTCAATGATAGGTTGAGAAATGCTACATTCCCACACGAAAACTCTTGATGCTCTTATTTGTAAATTTATTTCAAAGTTTCTCTGTAACCGTTAGCCGTACCGACTTGAAGTTTGTGGCAAATACATGTGTGTGACGTTCTTCAAAACCTTGTTAGGACATATTTTTAAAATATTAAAATGGGAGTTGTACGAACCTTGGTACACTCAAACCCAACAGAAGATATAACCTGGTCCTGCATTAAACCTGCTTTTATAGTTGTTAGGCCTCAAAAATCAATGTTTCAAATGGTACCACCTAATACGCCTGCCCCACACAACTATGGTGTCACTTTATTTTCCAGTATTTCTGGAACCATTACGTGTACCGACTTGCTGTTTTCGGTAAACAATTACTTGTTACATTCTTCAAAACTTTGTTAAGACACATTTTAGAAATGTTCAAACAGGGAAGTATTACGAACCCTATGATATCACCAAATTCCTTAAGGATATACATTTGCCTTGAATAGAAACTGCCTTTGAACCTGTCGACACTTTCCGTAATTAATTGTAGCGTCTAGTACGCGTTTTCAAATTCTTAAGGGTCTAGTACGCTTCTAGTACACCTCTGTGGTATCGCCCTTTATTTTTCATAATTTGAAGTGGTAATCAGGTACCTGTAACTTTTCGAAATTTATATTTAAAAATGCAAAAATTAGGTATGTTATCGTAGTCCTGAAATCCAAGTGGGCAACCATCTATTTTTGCTTAGTAATACATTTTAAGCTGCAGCAAGTAATACTTTACTGAAATTCATTGTTCTTGTGTATCAGAGGATTGGGCTCTCATGAAAACAACAAAGAACAGAAGAAGAAACGAGTGATACACGGGAACAAAAAACCTCCTCTCTATATGGATTTACTTGCATACATACATATATTTTACACATGAACGCTGAAAAAAAGAAAGAGACTAAAGCTCCAATAAACAAAGGAAAAGTACGCTGGCTGGATAGGAAGGAACCGGGCTCGATGCCTCACCTGCACACTTCTATATAGAGAAAGGAGAGGACTGGATATTCTGATGTATAATAAGTACATCAGATTTGGTGACAAAACATTTCTCCAGCGCAAACATACAGCCGCAGGGTCATCGGTGTCGGTTGCCCATGTGAACATCTACGTTCACATAGAGCTAACTCAGACAGAAACAGGCCCTAAGAAACCTTTATATGAAAACAGAATTGAGACCATCATGGGAATATTTCCAGGCACTAAACAGATACTTGAAACATACATCGAAAACCTACCAAAAATAGGTGAATGGGAATTCACCACGGGAAAAAAAACAAACCCGAATAAACTACCAGGATATAGCAATAGAGAAAAAACAATGTGGTCTCCTAGAGACAGACACACACTAAAAGCCCACAAACAAAAAAGATGTTCTTAGAGCGGACTCAGGAAGAAAAGAAAAAGAAAGAAAGAAAGAAAGTAAATAGAAAAAGGAAAAATTCCAAACAGACAGAAACCTATCCATCCAAAAAATACCGAAAACTGAAACTAGAACCCATGAGGAAAGAAAAAAACAACCAAAACAGACCTACATCAAACCACCACAATCAGCCAAAAACAACGAAAAAGAGACCGAAAAACAAACCACCACCCCCAAAAAAGGCTTTACTTGCAACTCGAACCAAAAGATTGGAGAAATAAGAAATAAAAGCAACTAAAATATATGTACACTAAAAATGAAAACAGTGATGTACGACAATGATAACAGTAAAAATACAGAGACACTGAAGACGAAACATAACAAAGACAACGGAAACAAAAAAAAATAACGAGAGAACAGGAAAAACAACCAAATTTATAGTAGAACAACCTTGCTTGTGGCCCACATCAACATAACCCAAAAGAGTGAACAAATAATAATAATAATACGGAAAAACAAAAAAAAAATAAAGGGAAGGGAAAAGAAAAAGAACGATATACATAGGAAAACAGAAAACTCCTTTTATTTTATACACTTTCATATATACATGCATGCTTATATATATATATATATATATATATATATATATATATATATATATATATATATATATATATATATATATATCGGGTGTTGCAAAATAAGTGTTACAACTCTTGGGAGGTGACTCCTGCCACTGAGACAAGGAAAAACTTCCTCTTGAACTTTCGGCTATCGGACATAGTTTTGGATGTACAAGCAGCCGAAAGCGTGGAAAAATGACTTTCGGACGCCAATAGTTCCGAAATTATCCAACGTAAAGAGGATGGCTAGAAAATTCACTGAAGAAGTCATATCTGCTGTATTGAATTTTACATGTTTCACAATCCTACCATGCACGCGCAAGGGATTCCTCAAAGGAACGTAGGGAGTCCCGGATAATCTGCCAAATGAAAATTGGTCTAAATGGATATGAATTGATAGGGTTTCTACCAGGTAACAATAATTCGTTTGTATTAAGTCGATATCTGGAACAAATACAAAATGGCGGACACCTTCATGCCCGTTGTGTGTGGTTGCATAATCGCCAGGTACGGATGTTGGCCAACAGTGACGTTCTGAGTATTAAGTGTAGCGAATGGTGTACCCAAATGCTCTAGAAAGACATCTGGAGTGCCGGTAAAGCACAACAGATGAAGCAGGGTGATTCACATGTGTGCAAACACTTAACGAAAAATGCCCAGAAATGCAGTCATACTAAGTAAACGTGAGTTACTAACATTTTTTCTTGTACATGAATTGCTATACTGTGCTATATCTTCCATATCAATGTTATACAGCGCTGGCTACACTGCGGTCTGGATGGCAACCCTGATTATGATCTTTCTTCGTCCTTGATGCAATTGTTATGTTTAGTTTCTTTCTTTTGGTTGACTTTCTTTCCCTGTTTGCACGAAATTAACTTTTCCCGTCATTCCTGACTTTCTTCAATTTTGCCGACATTCAATGTTTCCTCTTTCCTCGCTCCGCTCCCTATGGCCCTTAGCACCTTATATTTTTGTGTTTTCCATATCTTTTCATGGTTAATAAGATGGCGTATGTCTGCATCTGATTTGCGCGACAACAATATGGTCCCTTACTTGTAAGAAAAATATAAAAACAAATGGAGAAAGGCAGAAACTTGTTACTCATTACTCTTCTGAAAGCTTCAGTACTTGCTGCCACATGTGAAACAGTCAGCTTTATTCTCACTTCAGGGTTTATTCTTTCTAAAGCACAGTGGACGGGTGGTGGATGCTTAAGCTCTCAAGGTGGGGTTGAGAACCCTACTGTGTCTATTCTTTCTTCGATCATAATAATCTTTTAGTTTTCTCGTGTAATAGTTAACCCTCCGTTGAACGTTTTGTATGTGTGTCTGTGTATCATGTTCGTCTTGTGTTATTCTTCTTATATGTTCTTCTTAAGAGTAGGTGATGAATTTGAATATTTCACGTTTTTGAGAACTCTTAATGCGAAGTTAAATATAATGTTTGGGATGAAGAAATTCGGAAATAGGACAGAACTGGTTCCACTTACTCAGAAGCTTTATACATCTGTTAAGTCTGCTTACCGTAACTACAAAGCATACTTTGAAAATCTAAAAAAGGAGGAAAGAAGAAACAAAACAACAAACGAAGAGAGAGGTGATGGAGAAATTGACAAAGGAAAAAAGGGTCATGATGAGATTTTGGTTACTTTTTCGTGTGCTTTTGGCCATTTTTGGTCACTTTTCAACTATTTACAAGAGACCAGACCACTATGAGCCCTGGGATTATTAAAATTAGAATATATTAAAGAAGACAAAACAGAAAGATAGGCTACCAAATATTTGTAAATTGAAAAACTGGATTTCTGGAAAACAACTAAATCAGTAAATAATTTTCTTATGAAAGATATTCAGAGTGAATAACGTAGCCAGGATGGGGCAGGAACGGAGATTAAGAGATCAAATAATATTACAACACTTAACGTTAACAACAGGGTTAGAATATTAAAATAATGAAATTGGAACTATGTAAATTATTAATTACTAAACGAATGTTATTTCAGCATGGGACGAGGGACTTTGTTTTACCAATTAATATTTTGGAAAAAATAACCCACTAAAACTTGCTGGGGGTGAATAAATTGAAATAATAGCAGAATTTTGCAAAATAATTACAATAATTCGTATGTAATCAATTCACATGTAATTACTGGGTAAAATAGTGGAGGATAATTCCTACAATGAAACCTCTCTTAACGGGCATCTCTCAATAGTGGACATCTTCATAAGAGGACAAACTTTCATATTCTTCCATGCCATAAATATGTGTAATGTGGTGTTATGAGAGAGAACCCTTCCTTTCAGGGACACCTCTCATTTACGGACAAATAATCGGTTCCACCGATGTCCGTTTTGAGAGATTTCACTGTATTACTTAGTTTAATAATAATAATAAATGCTCAAATGTGTGAACTTACTTTATTGAACCTACCACTGAGAAGAGCTGATATTATTATTATTATTATTATTATTATTATTATAATTAGTAGTAGTAGTAGTAGTAGTAGTAGTAGTATTGCAATAGTTGCGTAACAAAACATACTGTTTTCTTGTTTGAATTTGTTAAAAAATTATATCACTATTCTGAGAGCACACACCCCCTTTTATTTTGAACACCCCCCCAAGTAAAAATTTCTGTCGTACTTACTGATATCCTATACCCTATATATATTCTACACACGAACGCTGATAAAAACAAAGGAAAAGGACGCTGGGTGTACACAAAGAAATCGGGATCTGTGCTCCGCTTGCACACTTGCATATACATATATAAATGTACAAAATAGCGATTTTGTTCTCCGACACTAAACCGGAATTAGTTCGCTCCCAGATGAAAATATCCCACAGTGATTAACTCACTAACACAAAATTCATTTAGCGTGAACAGAGATGTAAGCAGTTGCGTCACATAAACGGGAAGTAGCACTACTACTGAACCAATGCATCGTTTTACATGAATGTTCAAGTACATTCGTTTCAGGAAAACTTGTGATTACAATATTTTGAATACAGAATGCAACCATGTGCAGTGTTAAATGACACTCGTAACAAACGCTTTTCAGTTATGTAGCCACAATCAAAGCACCTTGTAGGTTGTCACAGTAAAAGGTTGGCAATACCAAGTCCATGCATTTCGTATACTAACTGTAGAAATGGAAATATGATTTATGAAATGATTTTACAGAGTAAACGCTTTCGCCACAATAAATATGCTATGCTTTTCTCATTCATGAGAAACTGAGTTTTTGAGTTATCTTAATTAGTAAAACATTTTGCAGACTCAATGTGAATATATGTTGTTCCCCTAGTACAAGTACGCATGTTCTCGACAAAGTACATGTATCTGTCATTAAATTTGGGCACTAAATGTAATTATGGTATCTTAATGGGTAATAATGTGTTTCTAAATACTTTTCGTACTCTCTCTAATATTTTTCGACACTAAATGTTAGTGGCCGTACACCTGTTAGTAATTTTGCTTCCTAGTATACGTAAGTGTGTGATGTTTCAGACGTATGACTTACGATGCGAGTTTTCAAAATATATTTTGCACTAAAACCTTCTTTACATTTAACACGTGTGTGGTCTTTCACCCGTGGAAGCATGAGTTTGCAAGCAGCGTTGCACATTTAATGGTCCTCCACAGTCATCATACGATGTGGTATTTAATCTTTGTGAGTGAAAATGTGCTTTTTCAAATTATTTTTCATGGCGAAGGCTTTTCCACACTAAAAGCAAATATGTGATATTTCTCTTGTATGAGTAATCAAGTGTGATTTCCAAGTACTTTCCTTAATATATGTTTTACTACGCTGGACACATTTGTATGCTCTATCACCTGTATGTGAAAGCATGTGAAATGTTTTTTTCTGAATAAAAGTTTTTCTATACTGAGTGCAGAGTAGCGCCTTTTTACCTGTATGGATAAGCACGTGCTTTCTCGAATAACATTTCCTAGAAAATGATTTGTTACACTCAAAACACATATGTCGTCTTTTGCCAGTATGATCTTCCGTATACGCTTTAAAACTAGATTTCGCAGTAAAAGATGTATTGCACTGCACACATGCGTTCGGTCTTTCACCTAAATGTGAAAGGATATGAGATTTCAGGCTCCTTTTATGAATACATGCTACTTTACACTGGTCACAAGTATAAGATCTCTCATCTGTATGTGTAGAGATGTGTTTGTTGAAATTAGATTTATGAGTAAAGGCCGTGCCACACTCAAGGCAAATAAATGGCCTGTCAGAAGTATGAGTAACCATGTGTTGCTTCAAATTGCCTTTATGAGCAAACGCTTTTCCACATTGAAAACAAGTATATAATCTTTTACCTGAATGAGACACCAAGTCCATTTTCAAATTTCCTTTCTGAGTGAATATTTTGTCACATTGACTGCAAGCGTGTGATACGCCACCTGTATGAATAAGCATGTGTTTCTTCAAATTACCTCTCTGAGTAAAGGTTTTGCTGCACAAAATGCAAGTGTGAAGTATTTTAGCAGTATAAGTAATCATTTCATCTTTCTTAATATTTGCTTTGCCACTCTGAAGACAAAAACTTGCTCGGTCTTCTATAAATGTGAGTAAATGCTTTTTCAACTTAGATTTCCGAGTGAATTCTTTCGTATTAGAAGGATAAGCGTGTAACCAAGTTTTCGATTATGTGATGTATGAAGCGAAAAGAGAGATTTTTGTCTACAAATGTTGCTATACGAATTGTTTACTACAGTATTTACCCCAGCAGGTATTTCCAAATCGGAATTTCCGCGCAATGATTCTTCACTTTCATGCAACGATCAGATAGACGGCCTGAAAAATGTCAAATACAGTGTAGCATATTTTGGAATAATAAATATGCAAAGTCAATTTTGTTTGTGTTAACCTGGGATGTGATTGTTCTACACAAATTCTATTTTATATCAAAAAGAAGAAAAGAAATTGACCATTGAACAAAATATATATTACTGCATTATTAATTTGCTGATTGCTGGAGTGATTTTTACCTGCTGGACATCAATAAAAGAATGTGAGTTGGAAAATGTGTTAATTAGTAATTTAAATACCTTTATATATTCATTGTAATCACAACTTAAGTATACTCAAATATTTGATGTCAGAATAATCTAGAAAAAACGAACATGAGTTTGCGCTGTTGTGTACAGATTTTAGCATATTTCAATTATTATATTTTCATTGGAAAAGTAATGTAAGCCACGAGTAATATACAACAGAAAAAAAGAATAAAATAAACAGAAAGAAAAGGTGGGAAAATCCTTTAAAGAATTTGCATAATACACTTCTTTCATGACTTGAAAGTGTGCAATCACAGCAATTACAGTGGAGTCTCGTTAATTCGAACTTGAATAATTCGAAATATTGGATAATTCGAACAGAAGCCCATTCCCCTTGAAAACTGTATTGAAAACAATAGTAAAAAATCGTGGATAAATCGAACTCTTGAACCTATGTTTTCAATAATTCGAAGTAAATACAGTTGAAAATTGTTAATGTTAGTAGTAGAAAATGGATCGATCTGGGCCAACCTGGAACATAAGAGGACAACCTAGGCCAACTCACGAGCCCCTGAGAAATTGAGCACCGTACACCGTGAGCCCACGGTCTTTTACGACCTCCTTTTTATGGGTGAATTTATTCCCTTTTATGAGCACTTTTTAGGGGGTGTATTCGTTCTCTTTTATGACCACTTTTTAGGGGGTGAACTCGTTCCCTTTTATGAGCATATTTTCCAACCCCTGCGAACACATAGAAGAGCAGATAACACATAACACTACGTAACACACAGCAGAACAGATGACACATAAGAGTACGTAACATAACAAGGGTGTACTCGTTTCCAAACCCTATTTTAACATAGCAGAAATTACACTGAGACTATGAACACACAGCAGAACATAAGACTACGTAACACACAAGGGTGTATTCGTTCTCTTTTATGACCACTTTTAAGTTACGACCTCCATTTTAGGGGTGAATTTATTCCCTTTTATGAGCACTTTTTAGGGGGTGTATTCGTTCTCTTTTATGACTACTTTTTAGGGGGTGAACTCGTTCCCTTTTATGAGCATATTTTCCAACCCCTATTAACACATAGCATAACAAGGGTATACTCGTTCTCTTTTATGAGCATTTTTTCAACATAGCAAAGGGGTACGAACACACAACTGTTTAACATAGCAAGGGTGTAATCGTTTTCAACCCCTATTTGAACATTTTATCATAGCAGAGAATACATGGAGACTATGAACACACAGCAGAACAGATATACATAGCACAGCTAATAAAAGAGCATGGCTTATTTTCCAACCCTTATTTTAACATAGCAGAAATTACACTGAGACTATGAACACATAGCAGAGCATAAGACTACGTAACACACAACAACCTCCATTTTAGGGGTGGACTCGTTCTCCAACCCCTACGAACACATAGCAGAGGTGTATTCGTTTTCAACCCCTTAGCATCAGACTACATAACATAACAGAACTAGTAAAAGAGTATGGTATACTTTCCAACCCCTGTTTGAACATAGCGCATCAGACAGAGACTACGAAACATAACAGGGGTGAACATAACTAACATAGCAGAGAATATGAAACATAACAGGGGTGAACTCGTTCCTTTTTCCAACCCCTATTTGAACATAGTAGAAATTACATAAGACTACAGGGGTGTATTCCACCCCTATTTGAACAGCAGAGAATAGGGGTGTATTCGTTTTGGATTCCACCCTTAATTGAACATAGCAGAGAGTACGTTCCCTTTTAAGGCTGTACTCGTTCTAATGTAACATAGCAGTTGGCCTATTTTTCAACCCCTATTTGAGCATAGTCCATTTTTAAGGGGTAAACTCGTTCTAACCCTCTATAGTAAATATAATCATTTAAGGAGTGAACTTGTTCAAACCTATATTTGAACATAACAAAGATCATTTAAAGATTGCAGAGGAATGCGAACTTCCGTGTTTTGTTATCAGTTACATAATAACTTCCGCCATATGTAAATAATTCTCATTACGTCATTCATCCGGATTTTAAAAACATTGAGCTAGTTTTCTCTTTAACAGACAATAACTTGTCATTCAACGATAGGATTGAAAAAGAGGAATCCCTGAACGTAATGCAATCAATTACAAAGGTATAAATTGTCATTCAACGATAGGATTAAAAAAAAGAGGGGAATACCTAACCGTGACTCATCTCTATTGCGCAATATGACGTAATGCGATCACACAGGTATAAAAGACTGACCGAGATGTTTTTTTGTAATCACTTTCTGTTTGGTGTTTGAAGTGTAAAGTTCAGATTTTTTTGTGTGTGTGCGCTTATATAATTAGTGTGTTTTTTTTCTTTTTTAGGTAAGACATTTTATAATAATAATATTATGTTATAAAAACTCACTTCAGAATTATTATAGTAACTTTGAGTTATTTTTTAAAAAAAATGGCAACAAAAAAGGTTAAACCAAATACTATCAATTCACCAACTGATACTCTATTTAATAATAATTTGAAAAAATCATTTTAAAATGTGATACTGTTTTAAATGAGGATAGTGGATGTTTCTAAATAATAAAAGAAAAGACGGTTTAGATATATTAAAACAAGAACAAACTAATACATCTTTTAAAGTAAATTTTTCTTTGGCTACAACTTTTGTAAAACCAGTAGATTTAGAAACATGTAGATTCTTTGTAAATAGTGGTAACGAAATTATTTTACGGAGTACAGATGTGAATTCTATAATTGAAAAACTATTTAATAAAATTTTAGTTGAACAAGAAAATAGAGCAATTAAGAAATCAGGGTGGTATTTATGTTCTGAACCAAACCATCACTTAGAAATTAAAATCAGTAAATATGATCCTCTGTCAGCTTCATCTTTTATAAAATTACCTCAATGGATTTTATCCAAAAAGAAATGTGTTATAAATATTCAAAATAACGATAATAGATGTTTTATGTATAGTATTCTAGCTGCGTTGCATCCAGTAAAAGAACAACCAAATCGTGTAAATAATTACATACAATATATTAATACTTCATTACCGTTATTTGAAAAAAACGAATATAAAATTTCCAGTCGAATTAGCACACATAAGCAAATTTGAACATATGTATAATTCTGTATTTACTAAGGAACATATTTCTATTAGTATATATGGCATTAATTATGATAATGAAACAATTTTTCCGTTACGTATAAGCGAAAATACAGGTGTATTTAAACATATAGATTTATTATATTTAAACTCTCATTATTGTTTAATTACAAATTTAAATGGTTTAGTTAGACACCAGTTAGGTACTCACCAAACATTTATTTGTAGACGATGTTTAGTATCTTTTTATAACAAATCAAAATTAGATGAACATGACAAATAATGTAAAGAACACACTCCAACCAAAATTAACATGCCGAAACAAGGAGAAGTTTTAAAATTTCGAAATTTGAAATTGTTATTACAGAATGATGAGATAATAGTTGCAGATTTTGAAAGTTTATTAAAACCTATAAATAAACAAAGTGGATCTCATACAATACAAATTCAGCAACATATACCATGCAGTTTTGGTTATATTGTATGTTGGAGTAACAACTATATGAAATCAGATCTAGTTATTTATCTGGGAGAAAATGTATCGATGAAGTTTATGTCTGCTATGGAGAATGAATTAAGAAAAATCATAAACATATTAGATCAACAAAAACCATTAATACCATTAAATAGTTCTCAGTTACAGGAGATTAATCTATCCACTGAATGCTCTGTTTGCTATATTAAATATACGAGTAACAATAGAAAAGTTAAACATCATAACCATTTAACTGGTCAGTATATTGCCACGGTGTGCAACAATTGCAATTTACAAATTAAACGTCAAAGTAATTTTATCCCTGTATTTTTCCATAATTTGTCTGGGTATGATGCACATTTATTTGTGAAAGAATTAGGTTGCACCCCTGGCAATATTTCGGTAATGGCTGAAAGCACTGAGAAATACATCACATTCTCTAAACACTTTAATTTTAATGGTAGACCTATCGAGTTACGTTTTGTAGACTTATTTAAATTTCTTCCGTACAGTCTCGAAAATTTGGTGTCAAAATTAAAACCTGAGCAATTCGTCTATACAAAGCAATATTATTCTGGTGATAAGTTCCCTTTAATTCTTCGGAAGGGAATTTATTATTACGATTACATAACAAATTTAGATACATTTAATGAAATTGAATTTCCTGAAAGAGAGGCATTTAATAGCAAATTGAATGGAACACAAATTTCCGAGACTGATTATCAATATGCAAAACTGATTTGGCGTGTGTTTAAATGTGAAAATTTAGGAGACTACCACGATCTATATTTAAAATGTGATGTACTTCTCACAGCAGATGTGTTGGAGAATTTTAGAAAGACATGTTTAAATGTTTTTTGATTGATCCGATTAATTGTTTTACTGCACCCGGGTTGGCATGGCAAGCCATGTTATTTAAAACAAAAATTGAACTTCAACTTATATCAGATTTCAATATGTATATGTTTGTAGAAAAATCGATTCGCGGAGGTATTACTCAAGCTGTGTTAAGGTATGCCAAAGCTAATAATCCTTACGTACATGATTTTGATGCGGAAAAAGAAAAATCTTATTTACTGTATATTGACATGAACAATCTGTACGGACTATCAATGATTGACTGTTTACCATATGGTGGTTTTCGGTGGGAGGATAAAATTGGCAATTGGCAAGACAAAAATAAAATTATCAATTGGCCCACGGATAGTGAATGGTTTTTTTTCTAGAAGTGGACTTAGAGTATCCAAATTATTTACACGAATACCATTCTGATTTTCCGTGTGCTCCCACTAATGAAGTTCCACCGAATGGTAAATACTCAAAATTACTATTGACACTTAAATCGAAATCGAATTATATCTTGCATTATAGAGTATTACAATTTTATCTAAAACAAGGTTTAATATTGGTAAAAGTACATAAAATATTATGGTTTCGTCAATCTAAATGGCTTGCATCTTATATACAAGAAAATACTCAACGCCGTGCAAATGCTACAATTGAATTTGAAAAAGATTTCTATAAGTTATTAAATAATTTAGTATACGGAAAGACAATGGAGAAAGTACGAAAACTCATTGATATAAAATTAATTAACAATGAAAAAAAGTGTAAAAAATTAGTAGCGCAAGATCAGTTTCAAAATTGGGTAAAATAAGGAGATAATCTTGCATTATTCCATATGTTAAAAAAAATCTGTAACTTTAAATAAACCGATGTATGTAGGAGCTACAGTTTTAGAATTATCAAAATAGGCAATGTATGAATTCCATTATAATATAATGAAACCTTGATATGGAGATAAGATTAGTATTGCTTATATGGATACTGACTCTTTCATTTACTATATTAAAACCAACGATATTTATAAAGATATAAAAGACATGATTGAGTATTTTGACACCACAAATTTTTCTCAACCTAATCCGTATGATATTCCATGGAAAAATAAAAAAAGCTTTAGGTAAAATGAAAGATGAATTAGGTGGACTTCCCATTATTGAATATATTGGTTTACGAGCAAAAAATTATGCAATAAAAACTGGTGAAAATAAAGAATTGAAAAAATGTAAAGGGATCAAGAAAAATGTAGTTAAAGAACAAATTACGTTTGACGATTATAAATCATGTCTATTTCAAAACGAAACGATTCATAAAACACAATTTGAAATTAAAAGTAAATACCATTATTTAACAACAAATCAGGTGACAAAATTAGCGTTAGATCCGTATGATGACAAGAGAAAAATTTAAATTGTAATATACATACTGTTCCTTGGGGGTATCATAATAAAGATTTAACATGTACGATTTGTATATTGTAAATATGATATAATTTTTTGGATATATTAGTATTAAAAATATGTCACAATCAGTTCGAGAACAAATAGTTGCAGAATTACATAAAAGTGCAAGACGAAACTATCCTCGAATAGACGTTATAACGAAAGGGATTCATGATTTATGGCAAGCTGATTTAGTAGAAATGAATAGTGGAAAATTGAAAGGTCTAGCAAAAATTAATCGAAATTACAAATATTTATTAACTGTGATAGATAGATTCTCTAAATATGCTTGGGCTATTCCTGTGAAAAATAAAACTGGGAAAGAAATTACACAAGCATTTATAACAGTACTGAGAAAACCAAACAAAAGCCCTAAATTTTTACAAACTGACAGGGGTCGAGAATTTTATAATTCAGAGTTTCAGAAGGCGATGAACCAAAATAACATTAAACATTATTCCACGTACAGTGATGTGAAAGCAAGTATTATTGAAAGATTTAATAGATCATTACGTAATTTAATGTGGAGAAAATTTACACTACAGGGAAATTATAAATGGATTGGCATTCTGCCGGAATTACTACATAAATATAATAATACTATTCATTTTACTATTAAAATGAAACCTATCGACGCTATTAAAAAGAAAATGAAAAACATCTATTGACAAACATCTATTGCAAAAAGTTTTCTGTGATAAAAAGAAAAAGTAAATTTGAGATAGGTGAATATGTAAGAATTAGTAAACTTAAGCGTCCTGGTCTTGATAGAGGTTTTACACGCAATAGGAGTACAGAAATTTTTCGAATTGTTAAAGTTTTCTTCAGTAATCCTCCGACATATCACTTAGTAGACTCAAATAATAAACCTATTGAAGGAAGATTTTACGGACACGAATTACAATTAACGAAATTTCCAAAAACATATTTAATTGAAAAAGTTTTGCGAAAGAAAAATAATAAGGCCTATGTGAAATGGTTAGGTCTGCCAAAAAGTGAAAATTCTTGGATTGATTTAAAACACACTATATTGTAAAAAAAAGAGAAGTCAAGAATTTATAGGTGAAGCATGTCGTCACAAGTATTTTAAATTCTAGCAACACTGCAAATTTTCGTTCTTCAACAAACGCTGTTTTTTTATGTAAAGGAGAAAAGAAAGCAAAATATCTGTAATAGAGATGGAATGGAAAATTCCTTTTACATGTATGGTAGCAGGTCCTACAGGTTGTGGAAAATCATATTTTGTTAAAACATTTCTTGACCATTATAGTAAGTTATTTAAAAATATTGTATGGTGTTATGGTGAATGGCAGCCGTTGAATGATACTCTTTCATACTGCACGTTTAAAGAAGGTTTACCTCAAAATAATGAATTTCAAGCACACGAAGGTCCACATCTTGTCATTATTGATGATTTAATGCGTGAGTGTGACCATCGGATTGTAGATATTTTTACTAAGGGTAGCCATCATAGAAATATAAGTGTATTATTTATAACACAGAATATTTTCCATCAACAAAAAGAAATGCGGGATATTTCGTTAAATTGTCATTATATTGTTTGTTTTAAAAATCCTAGAGACCAAGCTCAAATTAATTATCTCGCACGACAATTGTATCCAGGTAATACAAAATTTATTCAAGAAGCATATCAAGATGCAACTCGAATTCCACATGGTTATTTACTTTTTGATTTAAAACAAAATACTCCTGATGAGCAGCGAGTTCGAACAAATATCTTTCCAACAGATTCTTTTAATTATGTTTATGTACCTGTAAAAAATAATTGCAATATGGTTTATATTCTAACAACTATTTGTGCTTTAATAGCCGTAAAAAATGATTAGTAAGGAAAATGCACATTTGTTAAAACTTTTAGCAAAGTCAAAACCGAAAGCACGTAAGGCAATTTTACAAAATGCAGATCCTGATTTAATTCGCTCTATTTGAGAATGTTCCTATAACGTATTACAGGGAAATGTTCCATTACATAAAACAAAGATAAATAAGCTAAAAAAATATAAAAGGGAACTGAGATATTTGGTGAGAAAAGTCCGTCATTAAAACAAAAGAAAAAACGAATAATTATACAAAAAGGTGGTTTTCTTACTGCATTGCTTGCACTTATTTTAGGAGGTATACTATCTAGTTTAATTAAATAATTATGCAAAACGCACAAAAACTTATTTTAATCTCACCAGAAAAATTACATCATTATCAAACGATATCTAGTCTTGATGATGAAATGAAAGAAATTTTAAATAATAAAAGTTTAAATGCAGAAGAAAAATGGATAAGATATAGAGAAGTCTTACAAAAATATTTAAATATAATTAAAAAACCGGCAGCAGTTACAACAACAGCAACTACTACTACTACCACTACTACGGAGGAAGAAGAAGAAGAGGATGAGGAGGAGGAGGATGAAATATTATCTACTCTCCCTGAAATTTGTAAACGTAAAGCAAGACCTTTATTACGTAAATTGAAACAAAATCCAAATATTCAATGGGACGATAATGGAAATGTGAATATTAATAATAAATTAATTCCAGGTGCAAATATAGTGGATTTGATATCCGATTTTGTTAGATGTCGTAAGAAAAATATTTCAGTTGCTGGCTGGAAACCTTTTGCTACACTATTAGCAAAAGCCAATATACCCTTAGAGTACATTGGTAATCCTCAACGAATAGATTATATTAGAAAACTAACAGAAGACGAAGAGGACGAAGAGGATGGTCCTCCACCCCGTAAACGCAAATGATGTACTTATAAGCAATAATACTAATATTCTATTGTAATCTATTGATATTTTTAAGTATATAGAAAGAAAGGAAGATGAATGAGCATACCTTAATTATTACACACATCAAGCAGGAGGTGATTATAACGTGTATAGAGGTACAGCATATCAAGAAGGTTATGGCATTGGTAGTTTTCTAGGAGGTTTATTTCGTACTGTATTTCCTTTATTAAAACAAGGTGCAAAAACTGTTGGTAAAGAATTGATACGTACAGGAATTAATGTAGCAGGAGATGTACTAGATAATAATAGACCTGTTGAAGAGTCTTTGCATGATCGATGGCAAGAAGCTAAAACAAATTTAAAAAATAAAGCTCAAAATAAATTAAATCAGGTGTTGGAAGGATCTGGAAGAAGAAAAAGAAAGAAAGTTCATTTTCGTGGTGGTGGTGTGAAACGGATAAAAAGATCCAAAGATATTTTTGATTGATTGATTGACTCTGGAGCAAAGTGATAGTTTTTATCTCACACTTCCTAGCAATTGTTCTATGAAATATTTTCCTCAAAATACTCTTGCTTGTTATACTACTAAATTATATCAACCTATTGTACTGGAGAAGGGAGTGTGGGAAACAGCTGTTGTTGAAGTACATTATACAAGTTCATTTCAGAATGTTTCCAAATATACAAATAATATTTATTACCGTCTCATGAATACAAAAAACTGGAACATAACTCAAATCTATTATCATGTTGATGATATTCTATTTCAAATTAATCATAAAAGTGATATATTAAATTTACAATTAAAAGTCAAAGCATCAGTGAAACGAATTGAGGTTAATAGAGTAATAAAAGATCAAGAGAAGCATATACAAGTACGCCTATCTCCTGAACTAGCCAGAATACTAGGTTTTGATCATATTCAACAAGAAGATATTGCAGTTGTTCATCATGCTCGTTATCCACCTGATTTACAAAAAGCGCTACCTACATTTATGTATATTTACAGTGATATTGTAGAACCACAAATGGTGGGTGACACCGTAGCTCCATTGTTACGTATTATAAATACAAATATTACAGAGCATGGTATTAATAATGTACATATTTTTGATAATCCTCATTATGCCACTGTGCAACGTAAACAATTTGATCAAATTATTATTGATTTAACCCCAATTTTATGTCGTGGGGTCTCACAGACCCCAAGGAATCATACGGCTCGATTATTTCCTTACTTTGATAGTTAAAACACAGTACGTTTCTGACATCTTCAGAAATTCAATTTTACAATATATTTTATGACTGTAACAAATTTTCTTTCGCCTAAGCCATAATTATATGACTTATTTGTAAACAACTCTGCTTTTTCTGTCGTGGGGTCTGGGTGACCCCAACTGGGAGTCAATTTGCTAATAGTTATGAAGAAATTTTAAAATATATTACTGAGACTTTCTGACAATTAACCTAATGTAAAATGATTTCAAAATAATTCGTACTTGTTTGTTGATGGCAGTGGCGGATCGAGCCGGGCCCGGGTGGCCCAGGCCTCTTCAAATTTTTGAACGTCAAAAACAATTGAAGCTACTATTTATACATATTTTTCAAATTAAAATGGTTTGCGTAAACTCATAATATACCTATCATAGACTGGAATCTGGTCCCCCCTCCCAATTTTACCTCCTAGATCCGTCACTGGTTGATGGTGCTAAGGAAGTAGAACGAATTGTCTGTTGCAAGGGGGAAAGTACTAGGAAAAGACAATTTATAAATTTGTGATTTTAACTTTTCTTTTACTGTAATAATCACAGAATGTTTCCAAATAAGGTTGATGGGAGAACGTTTGTCTTCTTTCAGCGTATTTATGTGTGTTAGTTTATCACCAAATCGACTAAGTGGCCGTACCTCAGTTAGGCAAGTTAGATATCTTCACCGGTAAATCCAAGGTATATTCATTTGTAGGTAGCACAGTCCTACCCTCTAAATTATCACTGGAAAATTGCGGAGTGACGTAACTTTGTGTGACTCGCAAATTTATCATTGACAATCTAGAAGAAGGGACTGTGTTATCTACAAATGAATATACCTTGCATCCACTGGTGAAGTTATTTGATCGAATTAGGAATACGCGCATCCACAATTTGATGCATGCAATGTAAACAGAACGTTTGGTCGTGTATAACATACCTTAGTTGATCGCAATTTCTTCCAATCTGAGAAAAAAAAATTAAGAATTTCTTCATTTGCCAGTGTGACCGCTGTTTTCGTCTCTCCTTGTAAACAATCATTGTAGTGTAGTGTGTGCCTAATTGGTTTTCCAAACAATTAGCTTTTCGGATAAAATTATGTCTGTTTATTATATTCTTGTTTATTATGTCTGAACCAAAGAGACCTCGAACTGTTATAACAGACGAAAATATTAGCTCTGTACTGTGGAGAAGAATCTGGCTCAGAACCTTGTGATGAAACTTTCATAACATTTATTGAAAAGTGGAAGGAACATTAGTATGGAAAATTATTTTACAAGTGTTGAACTTGCTCAGTTCCTGGTAACTCAGAATCTCACTCTCGTTGGAACCATGAAGAAGAACAAACGTGAAATCCCGGGTATTATGCAACCTAGTAAATCTCGAAGTCCATTGGCATCTGTCTTCGGATTCAACGGAGACCTAACGATCGTAAGTTATGCACCTAAGAGAAGCAAAGCTGTGATTTTACTCAGGACGCAGCATCATGAAACCGCTGTATCTGACACAGGTAAGAAAAAGCCAGATATAACAAGACCAATGGGACGGTGGATAAATTTAACCAAATTGTGAGAGAATTCACGACAAACGGCAAACAAGAAGGTCGCCATTAGCTGTGTTTTTCAATATGGTAGATGCTTCTGCACTGAATGCATCTATAATTTTCACAATTCAAAATAAAGATTTATGCAATAAACTCAATGCGAGGCGTAAATTTTTAACCAGCCTTGTCAAGGACATGGTAAAGCCTCATATGCAGCGAAGATGCGAGATGTCAGCACGGTTACCAAAATCAGTGACTGAAGCAATGAAACACTTTGGAATCTCCAAAACTGAAAGGACTTAAACAATTTCAGCATCATCTCCAAACAGAGGAAAGCGTAGTCATCTTTCTGATAGGAAGAAGTTCAGAAAAAGTAGACTAGTTTGTGAAAAATGCACCAACATTTTTGTGCAGAGCACCAAGCAGTTATTTGTTGGAACATGTAAATAAACGTGGGAAAAAACTTAGTTCTCTTGTAATAATGAGAAATAGGTTGAAGTGTACCAAATGTGAAATTGTATTTTGAGCATTAATAAAGATTAAATTGTAAAACAGAAGATGATTTTCTCTGTAAATAAATACTAAGCGAAATAATAAATTGTAAGGTAAGGTTAGGTCAGTGATCAATGTAAATGGTAACAGTAAATTGTTAGTCGTGAGTATCAAAATAGATACAATCTACGATATTAGGTTAGGTTAAGTTAGTTGTTATTGTAAATTGTAATAGTAAAATGTTAGTAGTCATTTTCAATATAGATACAGTCTAAGATGGTCATTATAAATTGTAATATTAAATTGTTAATGGTAATTTTCAATATAGATACAGTCTACGATATTGGGGTCTGTGAGACCCCACGACAAAAGAATACGAAAAAATTTAAGACAAAAAATAGGGGTTAAGAGATAGTACAGGTAATCCACTTCCTTTCCAATATGGCAGTGTATGTGTAAAATTACATTTTCGTAGACGTAATACGGTATTGTAAATTTTACCATGTGTGAATATTAATAGTAAGAAAAGAGAAAAATGCAGTGTGAGTGTATGAAATCAGAATTAGATTTATTTGCTGGTTTACCCACTCAAACCAGTATTATAGGTAATAAAATAGTTCCATATAAGCCTGTGGCTTCAATAGCTGATAATGCACCAATAGAATTTGTAGTCCCCGGTCATGGGGATGACTATATTGACTTATCGCACACAATGCTATATGTTAAAGGTAAAATTTCTAAATCAGATGGTTCTAATTTAACTTCTGCCGATAAGAAAATCGGCCCTGTAAATGATTTTCTCAATGCAATGTTCAGTGAAGTGCAATTATATTTAAATAATCAACTTATTTCCTACTCTTCACATACATATCCATATCGATCGTATATTGAAAAACTACTAAATTATAATGCTGAAGCTAAAACAACGCATCTTCAAACATCAATGTGGTTTAAAGATACTGCAGGGCATATGGACAGTGTGGCCGATGCTAATGTAGGATTTAAACAACGTTTTCTTCTCACTGCTTTAAATCAGTCATTTGGATTATTGGGTTATATTTATGCTGATATTTTCAATCAGGAGAAATTTTTACTGAATGGTGTACAATTGCGTATTAAACTAATTCCAGCTAAACCTGCATTTTGTCTAATGGGTGACGCACATGCTGATGGAAAAGTTGTAATTACAGATGCAACATTGCTTGTGAAAAAGGTTGATGTATCACCAGCAGTTAAAATAGCAAAAATAAAGTATTACAAAATCCTAAATTTAGAATAAAATATCCTATAACAAAAGTGCAGGTGAAGACAGAAACTCTGCCACAAGGAATTATGGATAGTACACTTCCAGATCTGTTTTCAGGCATAGTGCCTAAACGTATTATTATTGGTTTTGTTACTAATACTGCTTTCAATGGTATTTATCAAACAAATCCATTCAATTTTCAACATTTTAGTATGTCATTTTTTACATTGTATGTTGATGGAACTCCAATGCCCTTCAAACCTTTACAACCGGATTTTAATAATAATCTATATGTACAAGCATATTCTACGTTATTTACAGGTTCAGATATTTATTATTCTAATCAAGGTAATAATATTTCACTCGCTGAATATCCTAATGGTTATACTCTACTGGTGTTTGATTTAACTCCTGATTCAAGCGCAAGTGCTGCATTTCATACTAGTCCACAACGGCAAGGAAGTGTACGTTTAGAGATTCATTTTAAAGAAGCACTGCCATCTCCTGTAACAACAATTATTTATGGTGAATTCTCTTCAGAATTAGAAATTGATTTCCAGAGAAAAATATATATTAATTAAAGAAAAAAATGTTAAATACAATTGAGCTTTATGAAGCATCACAACAAAATTTGCCTAAAGATCATTTTATTGGTGTATATGCTGCTGATGAGTTACCTTCGTTTATTCATACATTTCCAGCCGCTATAATTATAAATACTGATTCTAGTGATAAGCCTGGTGAACATTGGGTTGCTGTTTATATATCTAATATGTGTGTGGGAGAGTATTTCGATAGCTATGGTATACCTCCCTATATACAACATCATATAAGGTTTTTAAAACGAAACTGTCTGTATTATACATGGAATAATAGACGTATTCAAGGTGATTTATCTCAATTTTGTGGACATTACTGTTTTCTATATCTAGCATGTCGTGCATCTGGTTATTCGATGCACGATTTTTTAAACAAATTCTCACTTACTAGTATTGATGCTAATGACATTATGCTTTATTCATTTATGAGAGTATGATGATGTTATTTTTTTAAACTCCGCCATTGCCGGTCTCAAGCCCTGGATGAGAAAGGAGGAGGGTTGGGGGTGTTGCTACCCCCGTAATAGAAAATAATATCTGCTATGTTCATGGAATGCTCTGCTGTGTGTTCGTAAAAACGAGCTCACCCCTGCTGATGCGCTAAACGAAATCAGTGCTATGTTCAAATAGGGGTGGAATACACCCCCGTAGTCTTATGTAATTTCTGCTATGTTCAAATAGGAGTTGGAAAAGTGATCATAAAAGAGAACGAGTACACCCCTAAAATGGAGGTGGTTGTGTGTTACGTAGTCTTATGCTCTGCTATGTGTTCATAGTCTCAGTGTAATTTCTGCTATGTTAAAATAAGGGTTGGAAAATAAGCCATGTTCTTTTATTAGCTGTGCTATGTATATCTGTTCTGCTGTGTGTTCGTAGGGGTTGGAAAATATGCTCATAAAAGGGAATGAATACACACCTTCTATGTTAAATAGTTGTGTGTTCGTACCCCTTTGCTATGTTCATTGTCTGCTATGTTGAAAAAATGCTCACAAAAGAGAACGAGTATACCCTTGTTATGCTATGTGTTAATAGGGGTTGGAAAATATGCTCATAAAAGGGAACGAGTTCACCCCCTAAAAAGTAGTCATAAAAGAGAACGAATACACCCCCTAAAAAGTGCTCATAAAAGGGAATAAATTCACCCCTAAAATGGAGGTCGTAACTTAAAAACTGGTCATAAAAGAGAACGAATACACCCTTGTGTGTTACGTAGTCTTATGTTCTGCTGTGTGTTCATAGTCTCAGTGTAATTTCTGCTATGTTAAAATAAGGGTTGGAAAATAAGCCATTCTCTTTTATTAGCTGCGGTATGTATATCTGTTCTGCTGTGTGTTCATAGTCTCCATGTATTCTCTGCTATGATAAAATGTTCAAATAGGGGTTGAAAACGAATACACCCTTGCTTTGTTAAATAGTTGTGTGTTCGTACCCCTTTGCTATGTTGAAAAAATGCTCATAAAAGAGAACGAGTATACCCTTGTTATGCTATGTGTTAATAGGGGTTGGAAAATATGCTCATAAAAGGGAACGAGTTCACCCCTAAAAAGTGGTCATAAAAGAGAACGAATACACCGCCTAAAAAGTGCTCATAAAAGGGAATAAATTCACCCCTAAAATGGAGGTCGTAAAAGACCGTGGGCTCACGGTGTACGGTGCTCAATTTATCAGGGGCTTGTGAGTTGGCCTAGGTTGTCCTCTTATGTTCCAGGTTGGCCCAGATCGATCCCTTTTCTGCTACTAATGTTGGAGAGATGTAAACAAAGAAATACAGTTTTAACGTGTTTTCAGTTATCCAGATGCAGCCATAGGGAAGAGTAATACAAAAGATAAATAGACAATCTATGTAATGCTAAAGATGAATGTGACTTGGGGAAGAAGTAAAGATAGAGAACGTGTGCCAATCTCATCTTGTTTCAGATTGGTTGAAAATTTAAGATGAATTAGTGATAAAGTCAGCCAAATGTTATTAATATCGTATTCCTCGCAATACATGAAATTCAAGATTTATTGACCGTACAAAAACAATCAAATTCAAGCAAATGAGGTTTACGACTTCTTAAAAGTGAGAACAGAACATTCAAATTGTTACTGGTGTTTAATTGTTTGGGCTATTCAATGTATGTTGTAATGTTGTACGTAAATATATTTTCCATTGTACACGTACTTTGAATTATGTGGAGTCAATGTCGTTTGTTAGTTTGCGGTATTCGATCACGCAAATAATAAGCTGCTTTAAAGGTAAAATCTACACCATATGAATGTTTTTAATGCACAGTACTTTGGTTTCTTTGTTTTCGAATTTTGGATAATTGGAAGTTTTTTCGTGTCCCCTTGGACTTCGAATTAAAAAGAGTCCACTGTACATCTTCGGACTACTACCAGATTAATTTAATATAAAAAAGGAATTAATAGTTGTTTACATATTATTATTAGTTTCGGTTTCAAAATATGTAACGAAATCAATAAACTGATATGTAAAGTTCAACACAAACTACAAGTAATTTAAGGAATATTGACAAATTACAATGGAATGACAATTTTAAGTATTTTTAAAGCAGCAATGCGTACATTTTGCATACTCAGTTTATATCAACGAGAATAGCAAACGAATTCTACATTTAATATTGGATTTTGAAGTTTAGTATGTGTTATCAGCCACAGTAAAATTGTAAGTGCAGAAGCATCTCTTCATAGATTATTTCAAGACAATATTTAATCCTATGTAGCAATAGAAATTATACGGACAGTAGAGATCAATTAAACAGAGCATGAAATTGAAATCGATGTCCAAATTTTTAGTTTTCTCCCAGAAACTTTCACTTAAAAGCACTTAAAAACAAGACTACCACAATGTATTTATACATAAATATACAGTGGAAATGACAAATGTTGGGAATTTACTGGTTGGCTACTTCCTAACTAACGAGTCAAATCAAACAATTAGATACGAGCATGAAATAAATGCAATTAAGAGATAGTTTTGTTTTGCAATTTATGAAGTATTTACTTACACTAACGGAACGGGAAAATACAAGCCCATCAAAAACTATTACCCTGTATGAGGAAAGAACCGGTGCAAAGAACGTAGAGACTATTGGATCACTTGGCGTTAGAGTAAGGATGCACAGACCAGAGAACCATAATTGCAAAGTAATATAGCGTAGTTTATATTCTCTATGTAATTCTGTGCTTCCATAAGATCACATAACCCTGTATACAATATAGTAGTGACATTGGCGCTAAGGAAGCGTACCTTTACTCCTATTATTACAATGATACAATGTCGACAGACGATAAAGACGTTATTTTAGATTAATGATTTTCGAAGCCATTTAGGTAGGGAAAGCGATCAGAAAAATTGAGGCATACAAACATTAGAAAGGAAACATAAGGAGACGATATAAGATATGATAATATTGATGCTGCACCTGTGGAAATTAGTTACTAAAAGCTGTATTTAATGCTAGATTCTAAGCTTCTAAAAATTTTATATTCATGTTTTGGGTCCGGATTAACAATTGAAATGAAATGAAACCTTTAAGTTTTACGTCCCTTTGTAATGCTGGCTAGGTTAAAGGAGACGGTGAGGATGAGAAATGAGTGAAATGGTGGAATCAAGAAAGTAGGAGAAAACGGGAAGACCAGGAGAAAACCAACGCTTAAGGTGTTTTTCCATCACAAAACTCATTTAACGCGAGCTGGGATAACCAACGACCCCGTGCACTAGAGATGAACGCTCTACCACTAAGCAATCGCGGATTAACATTGTCATTCCAAACGTCATGTCGTCTTTCTAAGGAAACCGAAATTCTTATCAGTTCGGAGGCTACATTCGATCTCAGTGAAATTTGATAGGTGGAAGGCGAACTGATGGAGCCTAAGTCGACGGTAATTCGTTCATGAGGCTACCTATGTCTTAAAATGCGAATATTTTGAAATACGATGCTTCTCCCATTAAACATAATGGCTTCATTAGCCACCTTAAAGAACTGAAATGAAGATATAGGAACAGTTATTTTTATAACCGAATCAGACGACGAAATCGATCGTTTCTTTTCTTATTCTCATTAGGTAAATAAGCACATATATTAGTTGCTAGTGGTATCGCCGTCAGTCTATTTATTATTCTCATTTGAGGTTTTGCAAGGAGCTGCGGCGGAATTCAGTTACTCTCGCTCCACCCAGATTTGCTGTATGTATAATTCTCGTTCTGAAACCTTTACGGCAGGTGAAGGTTGAAAGTCAATTTGATCAAGTAATTCAGATCGTCACAGACATATCTACAAGGGAGGATCAAATGAAAACCTTAAAAGTTTATTATAAATTTAAAATGTGCTATTGCTTTGAAGGTTGGCAATATTGCTTCTAACAGTATTCTCTTTCTTCAGTAGATGGCAGAAGAGTTTTGTCAAACAAGCGCTATCACAGGAACAGTTTCAAGATGACTGCCCCACTGTCCACATGCACCGCATTAGAACAGCGTTTGATGATCCGGTTTTTGAATAGTGAAGGTGTGAAACCAATTGAAATTCATCGCAGGATGGCAGCAAAGTATGGTGATTCGTGTTTGTCCCTGCAGCAAGTATACGAGTGGTGTAGGAGGTTTAAAAGTGGCTTAACATCTGTGGAGGATGCTCCTCGACCGGGACAGGCTCACCGCATAGTTGCGCTAGTGGAACAGCTTGTAAAGGACAACAGGCGTATTACTCCGAAAGAAATCGCAACAAAAATGAAGATTAGCTTTGGTTCAGCTCAACACGTTGTTCGTAATATTCTGCATTTCAATAAGGTATCAGCAAGATGGGTCCCACGTTAGTTGACTGCTGAATTGAAAGATCGTCGCGTCGACGCCTGTGAAGAACTTTTGCGTCGTGTCAACGCCGAGGGTGATGCTTTTCTGGACAGGATTGTTACAGGCGATGAGACCTGGGTTCACTATCATCAACCAGAAACCAAGAAAGCGAGCAAGAAATGGTGGCATAGCTCTTCGCCGAAACCAAAAAAACTCCGCACTCAACCATGAGCACGAAAGGTCATGCTCACTCTCTTCTGGGATTCTCATGGAATAATTTTGGAACAGTACATGGAAAAAGAAATGACAGTAACCAGTGCCTCGTATTCAAATATACTGAAAAATCAACTTCGCCCTGCAATCAGGCATAAACGGCGAGAACTTTGATCCTTAGTACTCCTACAGCATGAGAACGACCGACAGCATACTGCCCATTAGACCGTTGAGACTATCAATGACATCAAATTTGAGTGTCTCATTCATCCACCTTATTCACCAGATCTTGCCCCCAGTGACTTTTATTTGCTTGGACCACTCAAAGAAGCGATGGGCGGCAAACATTTCAATATTGATGAAGAGGTGAAAAATGCGGTGCACGAGTGGCTACAATCTCGATCAAGTGAATTCTTCCACCGAGGTATCGATGCACTTCCCAAACGGTGGAATACTTGCATTGAACATCAAGGGGACTACGTTGAAAAATAAGAGGTAAGATTTCCTTTTCTTTGTTAAATTCTAACATTTATTGTACTTTTAAGGTTTTCCTTTGATCCTCCCTCGTACATCCGTAACTCATTCAGTAAGATTCCATTCGCAAGTACGATTGTGACTGTGAGATAAATGAAATCTTTGAAGACAATACGATGCTCGTTCTTGACTACAACAGTCCAACTCAATTTGATACTGACCGTGGAAAACACTCATATGCAACTTTCGTTCGCTTGTAACGTGTGGTATATTAATGTCTCAAAATTTTGTTGCATACGTTCCCCAGAATAGCATGTACTAATATTTAATAAAAAGTAATCAATATATATTAACACCAATAACGTTAATATATAAATGCACGTCTGATTTTTTTTCTGAAGCACCTCAATGCTATACGACACTGTACCTTCATTACTGTATCCAAACACTTCGCACAACACTTATCATGTGGGTGTAAAACTTACCACATATAATCAAATCATATAATAATAAAATTATAGTTATCTTTAATTTCATTGATTTTTCCATTCGTCTCCGTTTAACAATTCTTACCACTTGTTATATTAATAAACAACATTATGACATTATTTTTTAGCATTCCCTAACACATATACTTTCTGCTTCTGGCACTACTACTAATGCCTTCTGCCGTCTATGATAATCAGATTATATCTACAGAGTGTACATCCGGATCTTTCTGATAGTGATTTTTTGAAAAAATGAGCCATGTCTCGCCATATTCTGGTACGCAACATACCTGTATTTATCACAGTTCAATGAAAGCAGGCTAGCATTCAGAGTGTAACCCCGTATGTTGGACTGGAGCCTCCTTCCTGATAGCTCCTCGATTTCACGTCAATACCACGTTTTGTCCTGAGAGCAAAAAGGCCAGTCACTAATGTTTCCACTTCCTGTTAATTGATGAAGTATTGTGATAACAGGAAGTGCGCTATTGACTGAGGCAGATAGTAACGATGAGAAAGGTCCAAGACGCGTGTGGAATCTTGTAATGCTATCAAGTTTTTTTTTCGTTTATTGAGTCGAGTTTATTTAGTTGTATCCTCTTGTAGCGCAACGCGCTTTCGTTAGCCAAGCAGAATTTTTTGGCGTAGTGCAGTGTCCTCTACTGTAACCATTCGAAATAAATATCGGTATAAATGACGTGATCATTAGAAACGAACTCAAAGTGAATTGACCCCTCGCAGTTCCATTACACATAGAGCATGAATTTATACTGTGAATGGTCCGTTTAACAACCGGCTCTGGAAATTCGACCTTGTTTAACCACTGTGTTTGCATATTCGGATTTTGGAAACTTCGTCGCTTGTGACATGCTGTTTCAAACAACTCGCATCGAGCATCTTGCATCAGTTGTCGCCACACATTTTCTCTCCTCTGAAATAAAGGATGCTTCCCCAACCAGCACGGGGTGAAAACAGTACTGACTGGAGTCAAGTTATGTAATACAATGCGGCAGGTTCTCCCTAGTTTACGAATGTGATACACTACAGTAGACTAGCACATGCAAAGTTCAATTGGCAATTGTCGTGTACTAGTGGATGGATTTTCACAATGGCCTCAGAACCTTGAGTCGATCTGACCTTGGCTGATCTTTGACATTTTTACAACCTGCACAAAATTTCTGAAACTAACAGGATGTTGTGGCTCAGTACATCTTCCTCCCTTTCACAAGACAATTTTTGTGGTTGCTGGCTCCATGTTAATCCCCAAGACAAAATTTATATAGTAACAGTTCAGGTATCAGATCATGATGAGCACCCGCTAAAACGAACTGAAAATATTGACCGAGTAGCGGCCTCCCTGTTAAATAGTCCGTTTCCTACAGTTTCCCTTCGGCCAGTTTGACCTGGTACTCACAATTGATCATTGCGTATACATATGTCTCTTATTTGGGTTGTGGAAATATTACAAGACATGTGATTCACTCTTGTATATTCCTTTAGGTCAGCCTGTTGTTAATTTCTACTGTATTTAACGTTTTATTCTCAAAGGTAGTAATTCGACTCTGTTGTACAGTGATCCTCGCCACGTCATGAGCTCTCTCTATCTGATAGTAGATCTATTTCAAAAGATTGATATAGATACTGGTCGTAGCATTCAACAAAGTAGACGGAAGCTCCCAATAACTACAAAAGGGAAGACTACATAAAACCTCGAAACTTCTTTAAGATAGAGAAGTCTGTGCAGAAACCCAACACATAATACTATTTGGTTCGTTAAACTGGATAAAGATAGTGGGATGCTGTACAACAAAAACGCAAGTTGCAGTTTAAGAAGTCTCATATATAAATCGGTAATAAGACAGGTCATGATGTAAAGAAGTGAAACCTGGAGAATCCAAATACCAGGAAGAGAAGATGGAAAGGGCAGAGATTAAAATGTTATAATGGAAGTGTACTGTATTAAAAAAAATTAATAAAGAAAAATTAAGAATGCAAGCAGAGATAGGTTGGATATGCACAACTAATAAACGAAGACTATGTGGGAAATAGGATTGAAAAACTGGAAGTACATGCAAAGGAAGAGGGGAAAACCCAAGAAGAGATGGTAGGTGTAACAAAAGCCGGCCCTGAATCGCTGAATCGGACGAAGATCACTGGTCGTCTTTCATTCAAAACAAAAAAGAAATATATATTAAAAACGCATGTAAGAGGCACATCCTAAATTAAAGGAAATAAGAAAAATAATTATTATTTAATAAACAAAACAAGTTTGTAATTAAAGGTAGTACGAACTTGTGGACTTTCGCTATTAAGAATTTCCAACAGGCAACAATGTTTTCCTCTTTCCTCCTTTCGGGTTCTCCGAAAGATGGACCACTCGCGTGTTGAATAGCCACATGTGAGGTTGGTTGCTGAATACTAGTGCAACGGAGTAAAATGTTGCTCCTCTTTCGCCGGACGAGCTTGTCTGTTCGCGATTCATTGAATGCCTCGTGTTGCCTTTTATTTCCGTGTGTTAAAAGAAGACACATTTGTGAGTATAATTCTCTCTATAATAATTAAAAAGAGAAGAAAGTAGGAGGGTGATTAATGTAATTTGTTATGCAAGCGAATAAAGGTAAGAAAGTAGAGTTAAGTCAGACATTATATTTAAAGTGAAATATTAAGCAAGTAACCGAAATTTATAAGAAATTGGGATATGAAAGTAGATGATTTGGCTAAAAGTATAATTGCCAGTTCGGTGATACGTCTATTAGGCGAAGTAAATTCTATTTCTCTATTTCGTTCTTGTATTATAATCAGCGTGGTGGCTAGTTTCATAATTAAGTTTGGTCATTTCTCTAGAATTGTATGTGTCAAATTTGGATTAAACTGTTGTAATAGTTGTAGAAGTCAGAACGAGCCACAATTCCATCCAGAGAATCAGTCCAATGTGAAGTAGTTTGGTAAGGAATCTCTATGTCCATTAGGCAAGATGAGCACTGCTCTAATTAATGTGTAATTGTGATTTTGCCAGTGTTCAGGGACTATTATTCTGAAATTTGTATGGTCGTCTCTTTAGTTTGCTTTCCAAAATTAGAGTTTGTACTACTTATTTAGTATTATTATAATTCACTTTATAGTAGTACTGACTAATTAAATATCGCCCTCTGCATTCGCAATATACATTTGGAACTAATATTGAGAGCCATCGCGTACGATTTTCTTTTTTTTAAAACAGAAAAAGGAATTAATAATATTATGGGAAAGTATGCCATGTTTGTAGTACAGAACTACAAGCACAAAATAGTCAAAATGTCTTGACTATGTCTTTCTTATCAAAATGTGGCTCTTTGATGGGTGTCACTGCTTGGTTTTTATGAGGTTTTCAAGATGTCATATTCGATTTCTTCCTGTATCATCAGTTTTGTGCCAAAACAATAGCAGTGTATAATACATAAAGTATAAAATTGAAATAATCATTTACTTTATTGTGTATTCACATAAATAACTGATACATACTAGCTTTGCTATCTTAAATAACTTACACTAAAAATACAAATCTCTGAGCAAAGCAACATTTTTTTTAAACTAATAACTGTGTGACAGTTTCGCCACTAAGTGAATGCATTGGCTTCATCAGACATTGTAAACACAAGAGAGAGAGAGAGTTGCATCTAAATATAACAGGATCCCAGAAAATGGTTCTGAACGCTGATTGGCTGGTCACAGTAGATTCAGCCAATCATAACAAAAGTTGACAAAAATAAAACTAAACACCGCAAATCCATTTCCCTCCCTGGTCTAGTGGAAAACTAAGCTACAAATCAAGTCTTTCCATTAACTTGCCCCAGGATCCCAGAAAATGGTTCTGAACGCTGATTGGCTGGTCAAAATAAATTCAGCCAGTCATAACAAAAGTTGACAAAAATGAAACTAAACACCGCAAATCCATTTCCCTCCCTGGTCTAGTGGAAAACTAAGCTACATATCAAGTCTTTCCATTAACTTGCTCCACTGTTCGTCAGGTGTTTAGCTTCATTTTTGTAAACTTTTATGATTGGCTGAATCTGATTTAATCAGCCGATCAGCGTTCAGAACAATCTTCTGGGATCCTGTTATATTTAGATGCAACTCTATCTCGTTTTTACAGTGTCTGATGAAGCCAATATTGTCAGTTGTTTAGCGAAACTGACACACATTTATTATTTTTAAAATAAAAATTGCCTTCCTCAGTGATTTTCATTTTTAATTTAAATTCACATAAAAATTTCCGCGTCCTTAAGTTTAACATTTCGTTAGTTATTCAGGAATAAAATTTGTTTTGGGGATTCTGAAACAGAAACTAGTGTGCAGAGACCAACAACCATTTATTATAAAACATAAACTCATTACATCAAGAAACTTAACAACAATAATAGTTAATACAATAATAATACTTTCTAAGACAATATAAATCAGTAATATGACATAAAAACGCAGAATTTTCCTAATTGTGAGAACTTTACATTTATATAAATAAATTGGGCGAAATACAACATGAATAGTGAAATAAACTTTGTGCTGAGAGGGATAAAATTAACACAACCATTACTAATGTTCTTCTTTCGCAAGCAAAAAAAAAATGGAAAAGAAGAACATTAGCAAAAGTATAACACTGAATTCAATTCTAACCATTATTATACACATTTGTGCTCTAATATTATATTCAATGTTTATAATAAAAATTTATGATTGAATTCCATATTTCCATTCATCATATTTCCACTTTTAAAAAACAAATAAAATGAAAAGAAAAATAAAATTAAATTTAAGAACTAATTTTTTAGTATTTATAAATTACTACAATATATATAAGGTGAACAATTTATCTTGATCACCCGCTATAACGCAGAAACCAAAAGAGAGAAAAAGCGAAACTTTGTACGAAGCCACTATAAGCAGGTTGACATCTTCGCAAATATTAAACACAAACACTTAACAGTGTTGCCAACTCAATATACAGTTATGATTTTTCCAAATGGCACTACGTCAGATTATTACATATTACGTATTTCAACATGTCAAACGAAAACTTAAAATCGAGTACTTTACAGCTACATCGTATCTCAGAAAAATACAACTTTACAGGAGAATTAAAAAAATCGTTTCAAAAAGTTGTGTTTTGTTTTTGAGATAGCTACAAAGTACTGTCGAAATATATTTATTACTGAGTGTTGCAAACTAAGGATGTTATAGTATCCCAAACATCCAAACTTGCAAAGTTGAAGTTTGCATCACTTTGCGAGAATTTGTTGTAATTACAACTACTAAAAGCTTTTGCTATAATGCTGTAAAACGGAAAGAAAGCAACAATCATTTTAAATATTTTTCATAAATACGCCACTTTGAACAATGTTGCGAACTTCATCAATGTTTATCATGTCGCCGGTACGGTTTGAGATATCGAAATGCTGTAAACGGTAAAATAATTTGTACGTTTATTGCAAATCATACATGTAACTAGACATGATACTTATCTAGGATTTTTTCGAAATAAGCCTTTTAAAAACAATCAAATTTTCAAGCCCTGGTAACTTCGTTCCTATTCATTCGAAAAAAGTCGTACCATAACCATGGTAGCCAACGCTACGGCACCCACACAGCAAGGAATATTTTCTCAACCAAAAGAAAATATTTTCCTTGGTTTCCAAAAGGTTTTCCTTCTCTGGAGATTTCCATGCTGATTTCCCTAATGTATACCGAATATTTCCGGAAAATATTTTCCCCAAAATGTTTAGAAAACATTTTAGAAATTACCGAAAGTACAGTTTGAGAATGTTAGCCGGAAAGTATATCCAGGAAAATATTCACAAAACGTATTAAAAATATTTTATTGGATATAATCGAATATGTTTTCACTGTTGAGAAGGAAAATATTTTCGAAATGATAATAAAAATGTTTTCAATATATGATATGGGAAACAATGAAAGGAAATATATTCCATATATTTGAAAAATGTTTTCTAATAGGTTATTTGAAATATTTTCTATTTTTACAAGAAAATATATTGAACATATATTTTTAAAACGTTTAGAATGTTCTAAAAATAAATTCTTTCGTAATATAAGAAATATTTTTCAGAAATGTTTTAAAAAGGTTTACTTAATTTTAACAAAGGTATTTTGGTAACCTTCTGTTATAACTTAAACGGAATATTTTCGTACAATATTTTAGTCTTATTTCCAGAATATTTTATCGAATTTTGAATATAAAACTTTAAAACAGGGAAAAGAAAACCTATTAAAAATGAATAGAAAATGTTTTCCGTTATGTTTTAGAAAATATTTTGTGTTTTTAGTTAACAACATTTTCTTATATATTATAGAAATAGTTTTCATTGTTTTCAGAATATACTCTTCCGTTACTGGAGAAAATATATTCCTTGTTACATCTGAGAAATATCCCAAATATTTACCGGAAATATTTTTTTTAAAATGTTTGGAAATCATTTTATGAAGTACAATAAGTACATTTTTTAGAACGTTAGAAGGAAAATAATCTAGGGAAAATTTTCACAAATTCTACTATTGTGTTGAATGTATTGTAATATGTTTTCAATGTTGAGAGAGAAAATGTTTTCAAAGTAATACTGAAAATGTTTTACATACATGATATAAAAAAATAGGAAATATATTCCATAGATTTTACAAATGTTGTCCAACGTGTTACTTGCAGTCTTTTCTATTGTTACGGGAAACGTATGAAATATAATTTTAAAAATGTATCGAATATTTTAAAAATAATTCGTTCGTAATATGAGAAATATTTTCCAGAAATATTTTTAAAACACCTATTAATTTTGTATGGAAATGTTTTTGTTACCTTCTCCTGTAACTTAAGCCTAGGAAGTCCAAGAATGTTTTTTGTCTCAAGTAGGTCAAAGGGGAGGCTCCTCGAGCCCATAGTATAACATACTATCATTCACATAATGCCATCTAAAAACAAATGAATATAGAATAAGCATTCAGAACTTACTCGTGGCTGATATGTTGTTTCCCAACATAAGAACACAATCCTTGTTAAACACAAACGAAAAAATCTAAATTCAAGAAATATACTTGTAGAAAATATGTCACATGGAAGTCCAAGGAGGGGGTTCGATGAGCCCACTACTTAGAAATAATTTTTAATTTACAAGTTACTAAATAATAACGCACACTAATGATGTGGATTTATCAAAGAAGTAATAATAGACAACAAATAAAATTCTCAATATTTTAATCAAGATTTACGACGGAGTTTTTCAGGAAATATACTTGTAGAAATTATGTCACATGGAAGTCCAAGCAGGGGGTTCGATGAGCCCACTACTTAGAAATAATTTTTAACTTACAAGTTACTAAATAAAAATGCACATTAATGATGTGGATTTATCAAAGAAGTAATAATACACAATAAATAAAATTCTCAATATTTTCACCAAGACAACGGCGGGGTTTTCTCAAGAAATACAAACGAGTGGGTTCGAGAAGCCCCCTCCCTTGGACTTCCTAGGGTTAAATAAAATATTTTCATACAGTATTTTAGAATTATTTTCAGAATGTTTTATCTAATGTTTAATGAAAAAAGTTAAAACAGATATTAAAAATGAATAGAAACTGTTTACTATCATGTTTATGAAATATAGTTTGTGCTTTTAGCTGATAGTATTTTATTATGTATCAAAGAAATACTTTTACATTATTCTCATAATATATGATTCAGTTAAAATAAAATACCCCCTATCCCTAATCCGGCGCCCCAGTCTCTGTGAAGCGTAAACAGCCAAGTGTTGTGCTGGGCACATTACTTATTCCGATTAAGAAAAGGCGCTGATATTAGAAATAATCCTACACATTTTGGGGGCTGAGAATCAGTAGGCATTGTGATTTGAGTGACTTGCAAGTTTTGGTAGTGTCAGAGAAATCTGAAGTTTCACGATAAATGAGTATGAGTAGGCAAAATTTTCATTATAGTAGCTAATTAAGGAACTACAAAGTAAGTAAATACGTGTTTAGTATTGCATTATAAGCTTGAATTGCGAAACTATTACGTTTGTTTCCGCCATGTGCTGAAACCCTAATCCCTGCTGTTAACGACCTTTAATAAACAGTATCTATCTTTGGTCCGCTACCTACTTTTGTTAGCAGATATGAGATGGACTAAAATTGTAGTTTTTATTTTAAGAAAGTAAAAAAAAAATCCCTTGATTATACGGTACATTTGCGTTTTATCACGCACACAGGCACAGTTTTTACTTGCTTCCCAATGAATTTGAGGAACATAAATAAATAAAACGTAAGTACCAGAAAATAGAGTCAATACAGATATTTTCATCTGTAACACATTTGTTGAGAACTATAGTTGGATGTCACGTGCAAATTCTCTAAACATGTTCCATCCTTTTATTTTGTCCGTATAACAATTCCTGATTTCAGAAAAAAATCCGTTAACGATGTCATATGAAGTTCTACACTCTTGTACTTTATGTATGTGTGACCACATGAGAAACCAAGAGACAATACTAACAGGTTTTCTTCCAGGATCAAAGTCTAAGTGTCAATGTGCTGAACTGGGACTTTAATTGCGTCCCTTGTACAAAAATAACAAGTAATCCCAATGTTTATTTATTTTAGTCCTTGGGGGGAGGGGGAGATGGAATCTAACCCTCGGAAGGATTTCTGAAAAAAAAAACCACTGGATTCTAACTGCCACTGTTTGTTATATTACACAAAATATGGTTGTGGTGATATGTAAATGATATTGCGTTTCCGTCAGGGCTTTCATTCTGCAGGAGAGGAGGGTGATGATACCTGGAGAATATTTTCTATTATCAGAGTATTGAAGGTGATTGCATTTCCTCCATTCTAACTTGGCCAAGCTAGGTACATTATATATAAGGATTAACATAACCTAAAAAGCTTTCTCCATAGCAGTTTTATACTGTACCCATGCTTCTTACTTTTCGGTCTACGGGACTCTGTATTCCGAAATTTTCGACGGCTGCCAAGTAAGAACATAAGTGTAACAAAGGCATAGCCTGAAAAGCCTTTATATGTGTGCGCATTTGAGACATGGGTCTACAGTTTAAAGTTGTATAACAACTACATAAGCTCCCAGCGGAAATCGAACCATTGTCTCCCGTGCCTAAGGCGTATATGCTAACCATACAAACGTGAACAAATCCACAAAAACACCCACCCACCCACCCACACCCACACACACACACACACACACACACACACATATATATATATATATATATATATATATATATATATATATATATATATTGTTGAGTTGATATTGAGTTTATCGTCCCTTTTAGCAGCGAGGCGTGGACCTACTGATTAACGTAGAATCCGAACTAAATGAGCTCCCGCTGGGATTCGAACCCGGCCCAATCACTAGCACACTTGTGTCATAACAACGTCAAATGTTGGTCCTTAAATTCCAAAAGACATCAAGCGAAGAATTATGGCGTCATTTGTTACGTTAAATAATGGTAACAAATATAACGGAGATACGACATGTGGACGTCCTTTAGGCCGCGCCTCTATTACTTCCGAATTCGATTGTGAATGCGAATTTCCCAGCACATGTAAATAAATTAGAGAGGCCTCGACTAGTTCCGACCAGCAAATTGCGAAAACCGACGAAAAGATTCGAATGATCCCAACCTTGGGATTGTTCGTCCAAATACGTGCGAAGGATAGTGATGGGCAGTGGGAATATTCCCGGTGGGAAGGAATTTAAAAATGGGAATATTCCCGGTTTTTTTCCCTGGCCTATAAATTCCCGGGAAGGAATTTATTTCCATTTCTTTACTTTATCTTCCAAATTATAAGAACCTTATGACTAATTACTTTATTTTAATATATTATGATTTACTTCTAGGTTTTAAAGAATTTGGAGGTTAAAAAAATTAAAATTATTTGACGGTAATTGTTTAGAATTGGGGGACCAAAGCTAGCAAAAAGGTACGATGATTTACGGATGAGTTGATAGTGATCTTCAAGTAGTCAAGAAAGAAACATTTTTTTAGGGCAGTAGGGTATCTACAAAACGGAAAGATAAATGGAAGTGTTTTATGTGAGAAAAGAAAGTGAATTGTTGGCAACGAAGATAGAAAACAACGTGCCATGCGGGGCTCTAACCCGCCTTCTTTTGCTGACGCTCGCTCTCCAACGCTCTCTAAATTTAATGTTGGTAACGTAATTTAACGTATGAAACCATAAAACATCTGCATCGGAATAAAATATCGCAAAAAAGTAGGTGCAAAAGCTGGCCCGCAATGCTAAAGAACATCCAAAATTAGCAAAGTACTAATTTACAAATGATGAAAAGGAACCATTTTGTAAAGTAATTTAGAAATATTATGTATTATTATTATGTAGAAATAGAGATGAAGTACTATTAATAAACCCTGAACCACCATTAGTAATAGACGTCGGTCTGTCTCCTCTCTCTGACTCGAATTTCTGAAGAAGTACTCGGACTTCTTTCACATGTGAATTAACGTATGAAATTTCGACAAATAGGTAGAATGAAAGATCGTGTATGGCAACGTCACGTGCTAAAATATAAAGATAAATAAGTATCTTGAAAATTTTGTGAACATAAATATGTAAGCGCAAATGTTGATAAATTGGTGAGACATGTATCTTCTAGCATTTAAACAATCTAATTGGTTTATAACATTTATAAATTTAATTAGCCTTATGCAGAGTCGTTTTGAAGTTTGATTAGCGTCATACTAAAGGCCTGACTACTACAGGAAATATATGTTAGTCGAACTCTTTAATATGGTTCTAATCACGCGTCAAAATGACTCTGCATAAAGCTCAATGTGTTTATAATATCAGTAATAGTCAAGATGAGCAAATCCACTTCATATAAATTTAAACTGTTACTATATAATTTACTATATAATTTTTCACACATATTTAATTGAAAGAACATATTGTAAATACATATACATTTATGCGTACTCTCTAAATATAATAAGGTGTTAATAAAGTAACATAGTATCGTTCAGAATGTACATTTTAAAGAATCCTCTGCGGACAACAGAAATAATATGCTATGATATAAAAATTAATTCAACTTTGAAATCATAATATAGTAATAGAAGTCAATTTTATTTCCGGTTAAACATAAATTCCCGGATAAATTCCCATTTTGGGAATCTTCCCGAAAAATATCTTCTAGGGAATTTACCCATCACTAGCGAAGGAGAGTTGTCTGTAGAGGACAGCGTTGCCAGATCTAGCATAATGATGCTAGATCTAGCATAATTTATATGTATTTAGCATCTAGCATCTTGCTTTTAGCATCCTGCCAAAATCTAGCACAATTTCGATCAGGTTTTGGAATAATTCCGAGCTGTGAGTCTGGCAACGCTGGTAGAGGAATTGAGCGCTACGAGAGAAATAAATTTTGTTTTGCGTGAAAGCAGAAGACGTGGCAAGGTGCCGTGATAAAATAAAAAAAATAAAAATTAAGATGGAATTAGATGTTCATGCTTTAAGAGCCGCCGGAACTCAAGTGACCTTGACAAATCGAAGATATCAGCCTTCCTCACACATAAAATTTAATCGTGTATAATTCTTTGAGTCAGCTCATATACCACTAAAGTGTCGTGCTCTTTTTTCTACCTAGCTTTATCCAAATGACTTATTACTATTTGATGATGGATATTAGGTCATTGGTAATGTCATTAGTGCCGATCACATTTCTGGACTTTTCCCAGAATATCATCCACTTTTTCTGTGGTTGGGCGCTCACAGCGAGTTGCATTCTGAACATCAAAATTTCTGAAACGAAAGCGACTGAAGTATGTGTTTATTTTTTTTAACATATCTTGTTCATAAACAACATTAATTTCTTTGCAGGCCTTCGCAGCATTTACATCTTTATCGCAATAAAATCGTAAGATGTAATGCAGCTTTGCCGAAAGCACACATACTTTCACGACATATCTTACGTCTGAATGCGAGAATTTAGATACATTTTCCATATACCTGCTTCAACCGTCGGCTAACGAATGATGTTAAGCCTTACTCGCTGAGACTTATATACCATGAGATTTGGGATATTCACACCATCTTTTGTGCAAAAGGCTCACTACTTTTGAACTACCTGATAGTGAAAAAATGCCTCTGTTGCATCTTAGGACTTGTTGTAAATATTTGTTGCAGAAATCACACAGTTAATTGCGAAGACATGTTTATTAAATGTTTGGGAACAAAATTCAAAATTCTTATTGCGCTCGAGAAACTAAGAATTGGAGTAGGATAAAAATATATGTTTGCAACAAAACCGTACTGTGTACATTTTGGAAATTTACCCTTAGCAATATCTAAAATTTCCAAAAATTACAAAAAAAAAAGAACTTAAAGTTTATCTTTAGAACCGTATAAGAATTTGAGAAAGTTTTTAAATTGTTAGATCCTTTAACTGGTAAATCGAATGGCTCGCATTCTGCGGACCGACTTAAGGTGTGAAAACCTACGAAACAAACTCGAAAGATTTGGTTAGATTTAGCTGTAAAACATAGTTATGAAAAGTATCATGAAGTACTTTCAAGTTAGTTTAAAAATACAGATTTAGAAAGTAGTGTTGAAGCTGTTTTTTGCAATGCATTAACCACAATACCTGTATGTTTGTCTCAAAAGGTTCAGTCAAGAAGTAATAAAAAACGGATAAACAAAATTCTAGAAAAATTATTAAATGTTGATAAATATTTGAATTTTCTGTACTGTAAAAATCTATGTTCATCCGATGTATTGGAATTTGCGTTCGTAAATTTACAAAATCCTTATGTGTTATTGAATGAGCGAGCTCAAGGAATGTAAAAAAGAAGTTGTTTGATATGATGTAAGCAGGCATCTGTGACCAGCGATGCGACTTCCAGATGGCCGTTGATATTTTCTTTTCCATAGTAATGGAAAAACCAGTAAAGATATATGCCAAGTCATTGAGATGAGGTTCCCCCCATGTATTTTGGGAAATACAATACTTCTTTAAAGCTCTGAGTAAGCAATTTTGGAAAGTCCCATTCTTTATTATTTTAGGTTTTAACCTTATGTTTTATCTTCCGGCCTCATCTCGGGAGAGGAAAACGAATGATTTATTGTAGGTAGGTATCTTCAAAATTTAGTAAGGCAGGCCCTGTCGAGTAGTCAGAGAGAAGCACAACTGAATTATTGTAGTGTAAAAAATTAGCTGTGAATATTGAATGCGCCGATAAACTTTATTAAATCTCGATAAAAGTATAATACTCAATGCTATGTTGAAAATAAAGTATGTAATGTGTTTTGAAAATTTATTTACTAATAAGAAAATTTATTTCGTATTTTCATGTTACTGTATTATTGCATTATATTTGAAGTTAAATAATAAGTTGATATTAATTCGTTTCAATGATGTATTTTAAATTTTCGAATAATGAAAATAATATTTGATTGAAGGTTATTTTGAAAGTTAGCTACGGGTAAGTGCATAGGCACATAAAAATACTTAATTTGTATGTTGTATTTCATTTTCTTTAAAATGTTGAAAATTAAAAATATTTAGTGTAATATAATAAAAATATTTAGTTTATGATATAATAACACGAGTCAGACACTTCCATATACAATGAAGGAAGGGTAAAATTTTATGATTTATATAATCGTGTACGAGCTATATAAGTCATTTAATATGAATAAATATAACATGAAAATCATATATAGGTTATATAAAATAAAAATATAATATATAATAAATATGTTATTCAATTTGTGTCAAAATATTGTTATGAACAAAGATATTATCTTGTGTAAAAAGCCCATTTAAAATGAATAGCGCATAAAAATAAATAGCCCATCTACGTTTGTGTAAAGTGTTAATGAACCATAATATACCAATAATTCATATTGCAAAAAAACACAGGAATAATCATCAGAAAAATGTTTTAGGAAGAGGAATATCTCAAGATTCCAGGATTCTGATAATCTTCGAACAAGATCATCGTCCCTTCCCGCGCCATTTGTGAGCGTGTGTCCTCCCTCAACCCCATTCCATTTGTTTAAATTCCCCAGTCAGCCCCATCTGAAGTGGAATAAGGCTCTTTGCACAATACGTTAACGGGAACCTTATAATATGGTGCTGTCTTTTTCAACCTATTGCCAACGCTTTGCCGTGGTGACTTCCATCACGTGCTCAGGAGACAATGGGCTGTGAAGTTGCCGTGAATATTTGAAAAACTAATTCAGTAATACTAAACGTCATCGACGTTCGTTTCTATTGTTTTTGATATTTTAATTGCTTTATTTTAATGGAAAACACATATAAAACTCATTAGTGTGTATATTACATATAAAGGAATATTTTCCCTCAATATTTTGGTGTTGTTCTTCGTGATTAATAGGCGTATGAAGACAGACGCTTTGTCCTAAAAGCGCGAAGATTAGCATTCACGCGGCGCCATGAAGAAAATTAGGAAGCGTTTGGGACGATACTGAAGAAAATCCGTAAAAAGATTGATAATCCTTGACGTTGTGGCAAAATGTATTGAATAAGTAATTTTTCGAGTTAGTGTTGCTCATCGAATTAAAATTTTAGTGAGAACTAACGTATGTATCGGAAATAATACAATTTAGTTCGAAACCACAAGAACGATTATCGTGAATATCAATCGTAATGGCAGCGTATAATGAATGAGTCAACGAAAAAATCGAGTGTGAACAATATATGTGATTATACATTCTGAATGTTCATGATGTACCAATACGGTCGATTAACATAACTAATCTCTTTAGTAAATAATCCTAATATTAATGAAAGTATAGTAAAATATTCGCAGAAACACAAGCGGTGGAGTTTATCTGAATTTATTGGATTATAAGTAATTTGACAGTAAATCCTGCAAAGAGGAAGCGTGAGACAACATAATCCGCATGTAGGGATGAATTCGTAATCGCCGCATTAAGAAGACAAAGCTGCAAGATTTCCTTCTAAACAGAATTACTCCAAGTTCACCCTTTGAATGTCCTGTAATTGAAGTTTAGTGCAGTGATCTGTTCACTGAACCAACGTGTACTAAGTGGTAGTGTATCACCAAACTTAAAATAAGCCAGCAATAATATATTACAGCATTTTCAATTAATCTTACATCATTTTTATATTTTTTTTACTCAATATGGGGTAAAAGGTTTTAAAAATAAATCGAAACAAGTTTATCAATAGAAATATATTTAAAAAGGGTGCACGTTAGTAAATATAGTATGTGAATTACTTTTGATCAAATAAAATTTATCTTATCTATATGTTTTGTTTCCAGTTATCTTTTCCGAGTCTCTTGCATGAATCATTACAGGAATTGTTGGTATTATGTACAGGTATTTGTGTACACTCTATAAGTATAAAGATTGGCGTGCCAAGGATGGTGGGTACGCGCGAGCGCAACCTCAGCTTGAATTTATTTTGGTTTGTGATTTAATTAGGAGACTTGCATGATTTTTACTTTAAGAACTACCACCTGCAGAGTGAAGTACTTATTTGTTCTAACCACTAAGACCCCTTCAAGATGTAAAATGGTAAACCGAACCTGGCCGGTCATAAGAATGGCTTGCCGAACAGAAACGGACGAGAATCGAACCCAGTCGGGTTATAACGTAATCCAGTTGGTATGCATTACTGAGCAAAATGTGTACGCAGCAGCTGTAGACACCGAACTCAAAACATGTTAGTAAGTATACAGCTAAAGGAAGTTGCTTGCAAGTTTCACGTAGTCTAAAAATATCGAGGCTTTGTAGGGTAGAATTGAGAGTATGTTAGTTGTGATTAGAAAATATAAACCATATTTGCACCAGTTTAGTCAATGACTTTTTGTCATTTCTTCGGCAACACCGTAATCCCGTTGCTAAAACCTTCTGTAGTTTCTGGTCAAAAATTGTGACACACAATTTTCAACAGATTTCTTTTTAAATCTTAAGTTACACTGCACTAGGAGTTTTCCAGATATAGAAACAAACAATAGTCTAACAGTGCCATGTCCGTGCTATACGGTAGCAAGACGGCTTTCGGCAAGGTGGTGCGTGTGTGGTTTAGGATTTCTACGCTTGCTGTATTAACACGTGCTTTCATACAATTTGCCATTTGTTGTACTTGCATGCAATATTTTAGATGATACGCAGAGCGTCATAGGATCACTGGCAGTTCATTAGTTTATTGGCTTGCTGCCAGCGTAAAACTCTTGACTCAAGCTTAAATGGAACACTGAATGCAAGGTGTCACCCATGTAACTTTGTTACTGGAAACCAGTTTGTGGTATGCTTGCAGGCTTTCCAGCCAAACCGGATGCAAGCTTACCGATTTCCAATGCAAGTTTACAGTATGCAGATTGCAAGTTGTCTTTTCTCGTATGGTCATCTATTCTGAACCGAGTTCTCTCAGTTTCTGACAGGTCAAGTATGTAAGCGCACTAATGATGTTAGCCTGGTTTACTACACTCTTGCTGTTGATAAGTTCCAGCCGTTTAATTTGAATTCCTAGGCACACTCGTATTAAGTGTCGACAATGTCCGAGTCTGTCGTTCTGCCCGACATCATCAGTTCGTGGTGCAAGATACTCTTTCAATTCCACAAAACGCACAGCTTAATCTACCGTGGTGATGTGTAAGCTTTGCCAGAGATTGTAGAACTTCTGGTCTCTTTGACTTCAATCTTTCCCGTATATTGATGTTGTAGGTTATCAGCTTCTCATCACTTGTGATAAACTGTATCAGAAATGGTTCGAATTCGTTACGTTTCAGTAAGATTTTCAGATAAAATTTAATCGTGTATAATTCTTTGAGTCAGCTCATATACCACTAAAGTGTCGTGCTCTTTTTTCTACCTAGCTTTATCCAAATGACTTATTACTATTTGATGATGGATATTAGGTCATTGGTAATGTCATTAGTGCCGATCACATTTCTGGACTTTTCCCAGAATATCATCCACTTTTTCTGTGGTTGGGCGCTCACAGCGAGTTGCATTCTGAACATCAAAATTTCTGAAACGAAAGCGACTGAAGTATGTGTTTATTTTTTTTAACGTATCTTGTTCATAAACAACATTAATTTCTTTGCAGGCCTTCGCAGCATTTACATCTTTATCGCAATAAAATCGTAAGATGTAATGCAGCTTTGCCGAAAGCACACATACTTTCACGACATATCTTACGTCTGAATGCGAGAATTTAGATACATTTTCCATATACCTGCTTCAACCGTCGGCTAACGAATGATGTTAAGCCTTACTCGCTGAGACTTATATACCATGAGATTTGGGATATTCACACCATCTTTTGTGCAAAAGGCTCACTACTTTTGAACTACCTGATAGTGAAAAAATGCCTCTGTTGCATCTTAGGACTTGAGATTCATAACAGCAAATTATTTTACGTCTTCTCTTGGCCCTTTATCAATGTATTTTCTACTACTATACCGCTCAATAAAACGTTTTTTAAAGGAGGAAATGGGAGTACCCCGAGAAAATCCACGGACACGATGTTCTCCACGACAAGGTTACTTGGTCGGGGATGGAACCAACGACCCTATGCACCAGAGGTATGTGCTCTACCGCTGTGTTTTCCTGTCTTTCATAGCCATGTTCTAATGATCAATGTAGTGGAAGAATAGTGGTAGAATATTTTATCAATGTACTGGTGGATAAAATATGTGGCTCCAGGAGTGCCTGAAGTACATTGCTTAATAAATCTCAAGTGATGTAATGCAAAGTAGATTCAATTTTCTAATACTTAATTTTTTGAAAATATGAAATTCTATGTATCATATTACTTTTGTACTCAAAATGTGTATTATATCTTTTTCATTCCTTTCAGGCAGTGGGGAATTTCGGAATGGATACCATGGACAGTATTGCATGTATCTCAATAACATGCGTGACAGCAGTTTTCCAAAAGAGTACTTTAAAAGAAATTTGGAAGAAGATTGAATGCGGTGTCCTCTACTCTGTGACTATGGGTACCGTGTAGAACACTGACGCCAATCGTTAAGTCCGAGAGAGAGAGGCTTAGTGGAGATATAAACAATTATTCACAAGAGGACAACAAATGTAGCCGTGAGATTATTTGGAATGTGAAAAGTAAATCTTCGTGTTTTAAGAAGGAGTTGTCTGTATTAGTAGAAACAGTAATTGTAAAGTTTTACATTGTACTAACTTTATAGACTGAAATTGATTTAAACTGGTCGCAGAGTAAACCAATACGCTTATTGAAAGAATATTAACGTGTAACAGATTTGCACTCTTGGCTTCATAGCAAAATATATTATTGTACATTAATTACAACTTGGTAGTGGTGATTATAATGATGAGGCCATGGAAATTGAACGTTTTATGTGAAATATGTTTGGATTGTAAAATAAAAAAGAAATAAAAAATTAGTCTATTGAAATGTATGTAAATGTTATTTTGAATCTTCGAAGTTTGACCTTTTTAAATGGCATTATTTTATTTGATTGTATTGCATTTTTAGTATTCTCATTCTATTCTTCTATCCCGTCGGCTAAGTAAGACGATGGGATATAATGTGAAATAAATGTTCAGAGGCATTACATGATATGCATATTCTATCCTGCAGTTGCTTTAGCTAGCTTTAACATGTTAGACGGCTTTATTTTATTCACACTACTCTTAGGAGAGTGAAATTCTAAATATATATCACAGGCTATTATTAACTACATACAGAACTCTCTGGAATTGTCCATATAGATATCAATATAGTTTTTTTCATATAAATATTTTGAGTTTTTGTTGTATGTCATATATGGTGCATTGAGAGTACAAAAGAATCAAGTACTTTGGTTTTTGTTCCTTTTAGATGCAATTCATGTTTGAGATATTTAATTGAAGTTCCTTTCATTGTTTATAGTTTCATATGAAGATATTGTAAATACATTTTGAATAAAAAAGTTTTGGTTCTAACCATGTACATAAAAGTACCTACAAACAGGTTTCTCACTTTCTCAGCTTTCTGAAGACTTGATTCCGTTATGCTATGAAAGTCTCATGATATTCGTAAAAGATCACCAAAAAGCAATAAATTTATTTGTTCACGAATTATTGTCATAATGATTTGTTTTGGTTAGCGCATGTCCATAACAAAGGTAAATGATGGCAACAGAAAGATCACTGATTATCTTCTGATATATTCTGCTCTCTTACTTTTTTGAGTATTGTGCATCTATTGTGTGCAAATTTATAATATGCATGCATATACACTTAGCTATATAGCATGAAGACTTCAAGACCGAAAATCACGCACACGACTGCAAGATGCCCAGAAGTGGTTCTTTTTTATTATTATTATTATTATATCTAGTTCAATTTAAAGCAAAGGGAATTTGAGGAACTGAGCTCGGGTGTAATACTAGGAGTAGGCGAGATGAAAATGATAGGTTTATGTGGAAAATAACAAGAGTTTGAGAAACACACCCATACCCTATGGTAGGCGGTCTCAACAAGTAGCTTTGAGTCACAATCGCGTAGGAATGGATCGCACTGCATAAAACCGTTTTTACGATATCAGATGACACATGCTTAAAATGAAGAAGGGGTCCAGTATTTTGAAATTTCCAAGTAAAATCAGTCACGTCACAACAAAAGAGTATGCAGAATAGTTACTTCACTCAGGCGAAACAGCTGAAAAGTAATAGTGAAGAACTGACACAGCAAATACGAACACTATGTACAAAGTAATCTTCACAGAAGGAGCAATTGTGGACTGTCAAGGATGAAGTGCTTTTCATTCTTTTCGGAGGTGCTGTTACAGGCTTACAACCTGAAACGTGTCAAGCTAGAAAGGAACAGCAATATTAAGAGAAATTATATAGGTCACTTGCAACCATAGAAACGGTTCACTGCTTCTAATTGTAATCAAAACTAGCTTGTAGTGGACACCTTTAACAAATTAGTATTTTTCGACATCTTGCACGCGTATACACACCACAGCTAACGTGCCTCTTCTCTATGGACACACACGAGTTGGAGAATAGCACCCTATATATATATATATATATATATATATATATATATATATATATACACTACCCCCGAAAAGTTTCCGTACAAAGTAGGTTTATGTATACTTTACGTGTATTCGAGAAAAAGCAAAGACTTATCAATGGAATTAATTTTTATCTGGAACCTACAATATGTATTTGAGAGGAAAATACAGAAATTTAACAGAAATGGACCATTGTTTTGTCAAAAAACTTAAAATCTTTGATTCATCAAAGTAGCCTCCACGTGCTGTGATAACAGCTTTACAGACTTTGGGCATTCGACGTATTAGTTTCTGTAGAGTTTCGGGCTTGATTGCTGTCCAGGGTTTGCGAAGGCCTCAAATAAGTGTTTCTCGCTAGAGGGACGCATCTTTCGAACTGCCCTATCAAGCTCATCCCACAGTAGGTCAATTGCATTACAATCCGGTGATTGTGGGGGCCACACCATATTCTTGAGATCTCCCTGTTGCTATTTTGTTGACAAATACCCTCTACAAATTTGGGATGTGTGTTTTGGGTCATAGTCTTGCTGCATGTTGAACACACGACCAATGAGCCACTTCCCAGATGGCACTGCGTGTCTGATCAAAATCTGGTGGTACTGCTCTTTCTGCATTGTACTCTGTATTTATAATAAATCCCCCACCTGATTGTTACCAAAGCAACCCCACACCATCACAGAACCACCCCCGTGCTTTACCGTTGGCAAAATACACGATGGAAACAGTCTTTCGCCCTTGGAGAGACGCACGAAAACTTTTCTTCTATGATTGAAGAGTTCAAACTTTGATTCATCAGTAAAAAATTACTTGTTCCAGTGCTCTGGCCCCCAGCTTGCAAATTATCTTGCCCAAAGCAATCTCTTCTTTTTGTTTTGAGTGCGCAAGAGCGGTTTTCTAGTTGCCACACGACCGTTTAGTCCCGCATTAACTAACCGCGTCCGGACAGTTTCATAGCCGATCGGCTTTTCGCGAGTTTCGTTCACTTCAGCTTGTATTTGGAGCACTATTTTCAACCTGTCGCGTATGCTTGTCACTATAATGTACTTGTCCTCCCTTGCACTAGTAGCTCTAGGCCTTCCAGATCTTGCTCGAGAGCGATTTTCCCCTGTTTCAGCAAATCGTTTTAAGGTATAATGCACTGTAGAATGGGGTATTTTCACTTTTGCGGCTATTTCCCATATTGCATAGCCTTCTTCACGTAAAGTAACTATTTTTGCTCTCGTTTCAATGCCCAATTCCTTTTTCGTACGGGGCATTATGCTGAATAATAGGAAATACTTTACACCTCACTTCAACACACACACACACAACAACTAGCGTGCAATAGACAACTCCCAACAGTGAGATCTGAGAGAGAAGTAGACAGAGCAGCTTCAGAGACATCTATGAGGTATTTATTGTGTGATCGACCTTCAATTTGCAGTGTAATGGCCGTTTTGTGCCGCACGCGTGCGTAATGCGCCATCTCAACGGCGCGATATTTAAGTTTATTTTTCTTAGTTCATCCACAACAGGCCAAGCCCTTTTCTCCAGTCGGGTTCTAAATTGTTTCACCTTTCATTTGTGAGCAAATTGTAATGCATTCTTATGTTACATTTTGAAAATTTCTTTCTTTCGCTTTTGTCCGGAAACTTTTCGGGGGTAGTGTATATATATATATATATATATATATATATATATATATATATATATATAACAGTTCTAAGATATTTGCATCAAATTTTGCCGTTTTTAATAGACGTCAGTCTGTCTCCTCTCTCTGACTCGAATTTCTGAAGAGGTACTCGAACTTACATGTGAATTCACGCATGGAATTTCGAGAAATAGGCAGGAAGAAAAGTCGTGTGTGGCAATGTTACATGCAAAATTTATAAAAAAGGAAAGACATGCAAATATTGTGAACATACATATTTAAGCGCAAATGTTGACAAAATGGTGGGGTATCTGCGTTCTGGCAGTTACCCAACCTAAATTGTTTATAACTAACTAACTACCTCTATGACCTATGGAACCCGGAGGTTCAGTGCCGCGTTCACAAAAGCTCTCCACTGACTTCTATCCTTAGCTAATTGCATCCAGTTTCTACTTTGTATTCCTATCTCTGTGAGATCCATCTTAATATTATCCTCCCATCTGCGCCTAGGTCTTCCTAATGGTCGTTTTCCTATGGGTCTACCAGTCAAGACTTTGAAAGCGTTTCTACTTTCTTCCATTCTAGCTACATGACCTGCCCACCTAAGCCTCCTAGACTTGATGACCCTCACAATGTTGGGTAAACCGTATAAACTATGTAGTTCCTCGTTATGAAGCTTCCGCCATTCCCCATTCTCGTTCATCTTGGGCCCGAATATTCTTCTCAGGATCCTGTTCTCAAATACTTTCAGTCTATGTTCTTCCCTCAGAGTAAGCGACCATGTTTATAACATTTAGAAATTTAATCCGCCTTATGCAAAGTCGTTTTGACAAATGATTAGCGTCATGCTAAACGCCCGACATCTGCAGGAAACATATGTAAGACGAACGCTTTAGTATGGTACTAATCACAAGCCAGAAGGACTCTGCATATGGCCCAGTTTTCTTTATCATCTCTGACGGGTATTATCATTTCTAATTCATTTTCGTACTCATTGATAATTAAATTGCATCAAAGTGTTGCAAATCACTCATCTTCTGCTCCAACTGATATTTGATTCTTAAATCTGCGCCTTAGTTTGTCTTTTAACAATTTACTTACATGAAGGAGGTTAATGCCAGCAGCCCGCCCCATTTTTTCCACACTGACCTAACACTAATTCGAGCTTACAACGACACACTGACCCGCCAGACTGATCCATCACTCAGCACCTATAACGGGGAATTTAACTGCCAGTGTTTCGAAGGATAGCTGGCGTTGTCGGCGGGGAAGGAGTTTTACACGGGAATGACTTATCATACAGTGTTCAGTACTTAGTCCTGTATATGTATACCAAGTTTTATGCCGATCATCGCGTTCTAACCGAAGCATGTCCCTTGTTAGAAAAAATCATATGACTAGTTATATAAAATAGTCAACGAATATTAATTTTTTTAAACCTACAAATTGTTTAAATCCTAGAAGTATATCATAATAAATGAAAATAAAGTAATTTGTCATACTTTTCTTATAATTTGGAAAATAAAATAAAGAAATGGAAATAAATTCCTTCCTGGAAATTGTAATGCAAGAGAACAAAACGGGAATATTCCCGTTTTTTATTTTCCTTTCCACCGGAAATATCCTATCACTATCACTACTCTTGAATAAGTTGACATTGGTAAAAGTTAACATTTTACAAATACAATAAACGAAAAAAATAACTAGTGCAATTTAATTTACGGTGGAAAACAATAATGATATCAAAACAAAAGTGCAAAGAAAACACCAACCACTTTTCGTTCATTGTTACGCATATTATTATTATTATTATTATTAATAATAATAATAATAATAATAATAATAATAATAATAATAATAATAATAATAATAATAATAATAATAATATATAAAGTCAGTGGTAGCTCTTGCCTTCAACAAGTATACAACAGTGGCTTTAAACACATTATAAATTTCCAATGGTCTATGTCAGGTCGGGCTTTATATTTGTGAAGAAGAAGAAGAAGAACTATTTTTTTAATAAGCAATTATTCTGTATCATATTAAAACCTGATCGTATATTTGATTGCAAGTACCGTCTATAATTGCCGGGAGAGTATCGAGTAGAGTGGCCGTTATGGCTAGTGCATCGTGCTTAGTGTGTCCTGTGATGACGAGAGTTGTGTGGGGTTTTCTATACATATTTACTAAACTTACACACTTTTTCTTTCCTTTACACGTTCATACATTCCCTTCTTTTTTCTACACTTTTTCCCAGTCACTTTACACTCCTCACTTTTCTCTACTTCTTGTTCTGTTGAACTTGGCCTTCAGCCCTCTTTGTCTGTTATAAATTCTCTCCTTATTCTGACCTTTTCCTATTGTACCATACTTCTCTCCAAAAAATCACAGAAGAAACAATTAAAGAGAAAGCGCAGGAAAAGTGGTATGAAGAAGGTGTCAAGAAGAGCAGTTTGAAAGGAATATACACATATAAAAGGCGTTATGAGAAAATAAGTTATATGAAGAATGATTTGCGAAGCATTTTACTTTTCAAAGCCAGGTCAGGGAGCCTTGAAACAGGGGTAAGATTGAAAAAATTTAAAGAAGTGAACGAAAAATGTCAATTATGTTTTAAAGAAGATGAAACATTAGAACACTTATTGTTAAAATGTGAAGAAACCCTAAAAATCAGGGGAAAATGGAAATGGATCGATGAAATGAAAAAGGAAGGAAATTTGGTTAAATTTGCTTGGAGGCTAGGCTTTAATGTAAATGCAAGGGAACTAAGTGAGAAAGAAATAAAAAAAACAAAGAAATTCTTGAATTTTGGTGGAAAAAGAAAATGGAAAACTCTAAATGAAAAAGGAGCAGTACTAACTTTCTCTTTTTTTATTTTTTTCCGGAACCAAACTTCCGAAGAGAAGGAAGGAAAATACCTTGAACCTGAACCTGAACCTGAAATTTGACTTTTTCCCAGTTGCGACACTTTTTTTTCACGTATTTTCGCTTTATCATACTTACTACTTTCTATCTGTTTTATGACTTTGTACACATATTGTTACTTTTTTTTTAAAATCATTTTTCAACTATTCTAATCTTTACATTTTACACGTTTAATTACCATTCTAAATTGCCGATATTCTTGTTCAATACAGTGATAATGATACTATTCAAAACTTTTGTGATGCTTACTACAAATAAACAATCAATTGCCGAGAGAGCAATTGTGGCCGATGAATAAGAATAAGAGGAAGAAGAAGAAGATTGGAAATATAAAGTTGCTTTTGTGAGCGTACTTGTAAATGATTTCATTATCACTGGCAAAGTAAAATATAAGGGGAGTATAAGAACAGTGTTAAATTCTTATTATATTTCAATTCACAATGGCTGGTAAGGCCTCTGTTAAGTTGGAATTGATGTGCAAAGAAGAAATTGCTTATGACTTACCTCATGATGATCCGCTCGAAGGGAGAGGGTGGACATACGAACTAAAGAATGACAACAAAGAGTTAATATTATCTACAACGGAAGGAGAGGTGTCAGTGGACAAGGATAGTGCTATGTGCTCTTTGGATGTGAAACTAAACGTTGATAGGGTGAAACCAGAATTAGCACTAGAAGAAGATCCTGCATTTGAAACTAATATAGAAACGCTAAGAAAAATTGTGGTTCAGGAGACTTGCGCGTCGTATTCTAATGACTCCCAACAATTAACAACAAAAAGTTTAAATTCAGTTCGTCCAGAAAGGTAATGTTCAATTTTTCATTAACTAATTGGCTCAGATTGATAATACGGTTACATGGTTTCGGAAATTTTGTTGGTTAAATGCAATACTTCACGACAAATATTTAGGTATGGGAGATATCATGAACGTAAGATAGTAGCCTACAATTTGGAAATGACATGAGACACATAGACAAGCTGCATACCAAATAAAAATAATAACAAGATAGATACCATCCATACAATTCTTATGTAGTTCATATCTTGATAAAATAATTATTTCTTTATTATTGGTTACACATTTCTCACTAATTGTTTCACATATTTAAAATATGGGTGGTCGACGATATTGTTTTATTTATATAGAGACTTATGTAAAATAACAAATAATGAGAATGGTAATTATCCTAAAATTTTACAAATGTAAACCTGTAATGTATTCGAACATAAACTATGGACGTTTGTGATTTTATTTAGAATTTAGCCCAAATGGGTCTAGCCTCATTTTTCCGGTGGGCTTCGAAAGACATAAGTAAAATACAAGATAAAGAATATTTTAACCAACAATGGATGTTCATTATTTGTAGAGGTCCGTACATCAGTCCAATTCATAGCTGCACTCTTTTTTTCAAGGAAGTCGACTTTTTACATTCCCAGGAATCTTTTTTAGGGTATGGACCTGCATTTCTCAATATGGGATCACTTTAAAGGCTTGGTGAACGTACATAATATATGAATTATTGTAAAAACAACGCTAACCAGCATGTGCTAGATGGCCGGTAAAAATAAGATTGCTATGCAGATTAGGACATTACGCAGAATGTGGGTAAACAAGGATAGCGCAAAATTCTGTATTTAGGATGTCTTACGTGTTGAATGTGTTCTTGTACGTTCCTAAGTATTTTATAGGTAACATGCTGAAATGCTTTCTTTGCTTGTATATTTGTGTTCCAAAGTAACACAATACATTAGGGACGTAACTTCTTAATTATATGGATCCCTTCATTCCCAAACATTTTCATAGTTCCATGTTATGATTTGCCACACTAAATTTTGATACTTCATTTCGCTTACAGTGGTTACTAGCTACCTTGACAAGGGGTTACTTTGCACATCGGTCATTACTTCGTACAAAATATTAAGAGAGTTTCACAGTCCTCCGTCAGTAAAACCATGAACTGTATACACGAAGTTTCAACTACCACCTACGATAGAACATGTAACTTTATTTTGGTGTTAATGTTGGGGGTCAGCATCAGTTCTAGTTACAGGGAGAGTTTGTTGTTGTAGTGGTATGGAAAGCAGTCACTGTAAGGACCGCCAGATTTTAAAAGAATATTCGTTAATGTTAAGTCAGTTTCGTTATATTATACAACGTAACTTGCATTATACAACGTAACTAATAACCGTTTGTACATTTTAATACAAATAAATTAGTTAAACGGCGGTTAGGCTTTATGAAGCGCCATTCTGTGCGTAATTAGTTGGCAACACAGGTTGTAAGTCATTCATAAAAAATACAGATTAATGAGTTGGATCCTAAAACCAACCGTGCTGACAATCTCTTACAGTTGAGACCTGCAGGGTCCCTGACGATTCGAATGAATCGCTTCTACCCTAAGACCTTACATGCCACCCTAGTTGCATGCCTTCGGCATTCAAGTCATGACAAATCAGGGTTAATTTCCGAACCCCAATTGGGCTGTCAACATTCAGGCCTTGAGGAGGCATTTTAAGAAAATAAATATAATGAAGAGGACGACAAGAAACACACCCTGGGAGGAGATTTAATGCTACAGCCCCGCATTTCAATTCATCAATTTTTTAATCAATTTTATTACTTCAGGCCCGCTCGTACCTACAAAATTGGTAGGTTTACAAATGTAACCTTTTAAAGAGCGCTAGCTAATACTTATGTGTGACTTACTAGCAATTGCACTTATCTTTATCGAGAATAAAGTCACATCCGAGAGCATTTGTCACAATAGTGAAACACAAGATAACAGTAATATTAACTTGTTCATTAAACATTTTTGTTGTCCAGGGCCTACTCGTACGTAGCAATCTTAATTTGTTCTCATAACATAAACCTTAATTTTACCATATACTGTCTAACTGACGTAGGCACTCTGTACTATCAATACATCATAGTATCCGGTGTTTATCGTAGTAAAGGGTACCGTGGAATCGTAAACGGGCTTCCCTTTTTCTTTTTCTTTAGATCGGTTTATGATTCCCGGCACAAGAATACAAGACTTTTTTTCAAATATCAAAAAGAATAGCATTTAATTTACTTTCTCTAAATCCAAATCAAAACCCTAATTATTTTCTATAAATCCAAATCAAAATTAATTATTATATCAAAATCTAAAATTCGAACGTCAATTTTATTACTATTATACTTTTCTCTAATTATGCCAAACATTAAAAGTTAGAACAAAATTTTGAAATTTTAGCCAATTGCCGAATCTGCATATTAGCTGGGACCCAACCAGGCGTCGCACTGGTTTCATCACTTTAATTTTATAACGAAAGTAAGGATGTCCCTAGGGGATGAACTATATTTTAACCTTCAACTCTTCTTAACTTATAATATCGCTTTCTCTGAAGTCAATTAACTTCAGTTATCATTAGTCACATTGAATGGACATTGACTTTTCATAGTAAACTGCATATATATATCGAACGACGAACAACTCAACGAGCAACTTTATCAAATTCAAGGTTATTGTCAATTACTTTCAATATTATACTAAATTGTGTTTAACTTACAGTATTTTGACGGCCACTTAATCTTACATTACAAATTTCGCATATTTTCTCATTATACAATCACAACATCAGATGAAAAAATTCACTATCTGAAGAGCACATTTTTTTAATTATCCAAAATTTTAACTTTATGATTAATTGTAGTTATTACTAGTACTTCTCTAATTATGTTCGTATTTATCTCTAATTGCCTAACATGTCTCTAAATGCTTGATTGTATGGGGACAGTTAATGTTAATATAAGCATAAAGGAGAATGATTAAAAACTCAGCAAAATTTGATAATAAAATTTTATGATGAAGTATGGTTCCCAAAACTGGAAAGACCTGAAAAAAAAATACAAAACTTAAACATCCTAATAAGAATTCGATACTGAAGGTCCAAATCCAAAACGGGACAGCCATACTTTTCAAAACTGGTGCGGTATTATTACAATTTCAAAGTCCGAAATGGCGTTCTAAATCAATTACCTGTTTAAAATTTCCAATGCTGTGTTTCCTCTCCTTTCCACATTCATCTTTCATCTCCAAACGCTGTAAGGAAACCATAAAACATGACATCTAAGTAAACGTACCTGACTGTAGAGCGATTTTGATGGTTTCTTGGACTGGTGCGTCAGTGGCGGTGGGCACACACTTTGATTCTGAAAAGTAACCTTCGAAATTCGGGGAAATAAACAATAATCCTTTTTTCATAATCTAAAAGTTAAACTTCAACTTCAATCTAAAAGTTAAAGTTCAAATTCTGTATTTCTGATTTCTCATCTCTTCCGGGGTTTATCCCGAGTTCGGGTGAAGTTCACGCTTTTTTTTGTACCAAGATTTTAATTTTCCATCTGTGCCGGTTACGCTTGTGAGCTGTAATTTAGCACGGTTACGTGTACTTTTCCAGTTAGTTTGTTTAATTTCGGTACTTTTCTCCTTTTTACAGCGTATTTGCTAAACTTCCACGTAATAACACACCTTCCTTTACGACGTTTGGATTTACGCTGCATTGCGATACCTGTCATAAATTTCTTTTTAGGTTTGCGCTTACTATTACTATATTTTGCCGTGTAGTTTACTATACAATGTTCGTACGTGTTTTCGCTTAAGCTTTTTAGTGCTCTTCGGAGTCCATATATACTTCTTCCGCATGTTTGACACGAAATAACCTCGCCTACAACTCGACTTTAATTTGCATGTAGTTCGTCTTTGACCCAGTTTAGTGCGTTCCGAATTACGCTTACCAAGACTCTTTCCTTTTATTCTCAACTTATTTCTTACTGCACACCTAATGTGTGGTTGTGCGTGCTCAGAATACGCTGTACGCGGAGGTCGACGAACATTGTTTTCATCATGAGCAATCAACTTGTCTACATTTTGAGTAGCACTACACTTAAATTTTCGCTCTTTACAATTTCGCAAAAGTGAAGTACTAGCTTGAAAATTCAAACATTTCGGCAACTGAAAATTAATAAATGTTGCATCTGGTGTACTGATATGATCACGTCTGCTCATTTTAATTCTACTGATTATGCTCCTCGAAATCGAGTTTACGTTAATAATGTATTACGAAAACTCAACTGGGTATCATTGGCCATCTTATTTTCTTCTTAACCTTGCTGTTACATTTCGGTTCTATAACCGAAATATACTTTCGACTACGTGTGCTTTATTGGAAGTGATACTTTTACGCTTCTTTACGGTAAACATTTCCGACCGATATTTTATATACGAGACCTTCACTACGTAAAACACAATTCGCTTGGCGGGTCTATTGTGAATTTGAAGTTGTTTCCTTCTACAATACTCAAAGCTGATAAAGTCGGAATAGATTTGCAGCACTAAAATGCAACTTACCTTAGACATACACTGTTACAAAGACAAATTTGAATTTGTTAACTCGCGCAAAACCATTTGCCTGCGACACAAAACCGACAACACTGTAACTTCGTTATCACACAAAATCATCAATTTAACTCTAGTTTTCCCCGGCTTTTTCGAGAGGGCGGATACGCGCAACCTGAACGCTACCGCTTATCATGTGTGAAACATCGGTATTCCTTGCCGGCAAAACAATTACATTAGAAACAATTGTCCAGAGGTACGCGTAACGATTCTTCTTTTTAGCTATCTATACACTGCATATTTCCTTTTCCTGACTGTAATCGACTTTCTGGTTTATTTGGCACATATCTTTCCCAACTTGGGCCGCCTTGAATTCAAGAGTATTTACGGTTTCTTTTCGCCTTGCACTCTTTTAATTTGTTGGTTTGCCTACACTCAAACTGTGCCGTTCGCATGTATTCATAGAACACAGTGAGACCTTTCTTTCATTCCGCTACACTATTTTTAAACTCAGCAGTTACTGAATCAACATGATTGGCCGCGTTAACCAATTCATAGCGTACTTCAGTTAAGGAGTTATTGGCTACTTTGATATCATTACGTAAGCTGTCTGCTTTGGCATTCAATTCGCTCTTTCCTATGCTCCCAAATCGTTTTGTTACAGGGTTTGAAGTTCATCTACTGATTCATGTATTTTTTGTCCTAGACATCCAATATTCATTACAATTTTTGAGCAATGGTTTCTAATTGTTTCTCTAATTCCTCTGTCAACATTGCTTGAAATTGTTCTAAAACACTATCCTCCATATTGATTTGAATTGCGAGCAACTAATTCAAAGTACAAAAATATAAATGTCTGAGTTTAATACGAAAATAAGAAACATGCACTTAAAACATGAAACACTATGAATTTTGATATTACGACCATTACCAACCAATCCTTCTTTTCACAACTCAGGTTTCACTTTGCGAAGTGCTTCAATATAAAATTAACACAGATATAAACTAGTACCATATATAAAATATTTTCTATAACTATTCTATCAGGCCTTGATTCCATTTTGTACTAATACACAATACCACACTCAGCAAGGCCATGTGATAATATTTGAAAAACAGTATCACGTGACAGTTTGTACACAATAACTGTGTGTTCATCAGACTTCCACTCCTTCCGGCTGCTAGGAGTTGGTCATCACTTATATATACTGTACGGAGATCAATTTTTATTAGGTTCCGCCCCTTCTTTAAAAAGTAACACTTGTCTGGTTTTCACTTTCACTTTTTAGCTGCACACGTGTCTAATTAAAGTTTTACTTTTTGCCGCTGGATGCGTCCTGTCCTCTAGTTATCCTTATTTTCCTTGTTATTTTGTTTCTTTTTCTTTCTTCTTCCTTTTTATTCCTTCTTCTTTATGCAGAATCTTCTCTCAGTCCTTATTTATCGAGAATCCTGCATTCCAGTTCATCACCTTGCCTCCTGCTTTCATAATCTCTCTGGCTTCCTTCTATTTTCTCACCAAAGTCCTGTTCTCTACTTTTATGACCTCTGCTCCTTCCCACCCTATCCTGTTGTTTGTTTCTTTCTGATGCTTGTATATCGCATTGTTGCCCATTTTCAATCTTACATCATCCTGGTGCTGTTTAATCCTTTTTTTGCATTTTTTTTGTTTCTCTTTTGTAAATTTTGTTACACTCCTCGCATCCTACTTTATATATTACTCCCCCTTGATCTTTGTTCGCTATTGCTTTTCTCTTTTTTCTTCTGACTAGTTCAATTATTCTGCTTCTTCTTTTCCTGTACGTCCTAATTCCTGCTTTCCGAAACATTCTCTGTATGTTCCCTGTTTGTTTGCACAGTTAATGTGTTGAAACTGTCACGTGATACTGTTTTCTTTTTACATATTATCAAATAGCCTTGCTCAGTGTGTATTAGTATTAAAACATTTACTGTTATTCATAAATGCACATAAAGGTGCATAGTGTAAAACATGTATGTGTGTGTGTATACCCAATCAGCTGTTTGCTATCCACTCACATCTACATAGAATTAAAAATCAACAAGAAAAATTTTTATGAGCTACATTAACCTCTCTGTTGCCCTCAAGGTCAAAACATATTTCCTTAACTTACATGAAAAATCTACATTACTCATTTCTTGTTTTTATCTGTCACTCTGCTTTATTTTTAATTAATTGTGTTCGCCGAAGATCTGATGGAAATTGACTGTCGACACTAGGCTAATCAGATTCAAAACTCAACACGTTATCTGTATAACTAATGGTATTGTAAAAGCAGTTGTGGGAAGATTGCTATAATTTAATCCGGAAAACGGTCGCCATGTGCTTGAAATCGTGTTTTTTGGTAGTTGTTAGATTCTTTTAAATATAATCGTAACCTTCACATTGATTTTCGTCTATTTCCCAAGATTTGTCACTTGTTTATTGCATTTATCCCAGCTTTGCTACGGAAGGGGGACGTAATATTGAGATCTCAAGTATTCAGTAATAGTCATAATAATAATAATAGTATAGGTAACAAATTCCGTATGAGGACACATTGTATTAAAGCCTGTAAAATACCCCGTAGCGTAAGGCATAAGTTACAAAATAGTCGGGATTGGAGAGAAGTGTCAGGAGCAACAGCACATACCCTCTCGATACGTTCCTACAACTAGCTACATGTTAAAACGGTAAGTTTCCCTACAACGACCTAAATGTTATAAAGGAAAGTTACATGTTATAATGGAAAGTTTCGAGATAATTTTCGTGTAGAAAGTAGGGATTCTGAACTCACAAGAGCCGTAATTACAATTGTTTTTAAGTAATGGTTATGCTGGCTAAGCTACAGAAGATATCGAAGGGGTTTCGGGAAAGGGGTTATGTACCATCATGAGACACCTCTACAGCTACTCAAATTTAAACGAAAGATTTCCGCTAATATTTCGTGTAGAATATATTCTACTGTACGTTTTCAGGAAAAAAACTGCAAAAAAAAAAAAAAAAAAAAAAACTGAATATAATTGAAAACTAAAGCTTCTAATAAACTAACTTGTGAAGTTTGCAGATGTAATTAAAAAAGCTTTGCTACAAAAATATATACACAGATCATAATTCAGTGAGCTCTGAAATACAAACTAACAAAAGATTCTGTCTACAGAGCAATTGTTGCTTACACTATTTCTAGAATCGAGATAAGTTTCAGAAATGTTTACGATAGTTTTGGTCTCGTCTCGATTCTCATCTCCAAAGCATGACTATAGTGTGAGTTAACCATGTCCCGTCTCGAATGAAAATGTTTCATCCCGATCTTGTTTGGTTTGATTTAGAATCGAGATGAGAAATTCGTCTTTTCATGGGCAACATTACACAAAACTATTTTTTTTTTTTTTTTGCCTAAAATCACGTTTCTGCTTGTAATGGTACGACCTGAGCGATAATAATTTTTTAATTTTTAAATATTCTTCGAGATAAATGTTATTATTATTAGTATTACTCCTGAAAACTTGATATTTCAAGTGCTGAAACAAACGAGTATTCAAATATTTGAATGTAATGAAGCGTGTGTTATCGCCGATCTATTTCCATCAAAATTCCTAAAGTAAAAAAAAAAAAAATGCTTGACGTGTATTCGATCGAAGATCGTTGAGATAACTGGTCAAGCTACTAGACCACTGAACCACGATTACAACGCTGTAAATGATTCGTCTTTAGTCTTGTTACTTTAAATTTCTCTGCCTCAGCTTGGAAAGTTGTATGTAATTTTTTAATTGGTTTCAAAACGCCTTTCGTGTTCCTTTTATGATGACATAAGTGAATGATCTTCCGTACAGTTTCTATTAATACGTTGAGTTGTTCTTAAACCTTTGGATCGCAAGTTGTTTTTTTTTCTCCACACGAAACTAGAGATAAGACAGATTTAATTCCCATGCTGTGCATTTGTGTCAAGGCAGCCGACAATACCTGGTCATAGACTTATGTCCGCCACGATATAAATTATAGTTTAATTTGATATAGTGAAACAAACTACAGCAACTTATTTTGAGACAATAGTGATATGGTACTCCATTTCATATTTCTACAATATTTAATGTAATAAAACATGTAATATAGCGTAACTTTATCATGTAATATAGCGAATGATTACATGTTTACTTGCTACTTAATCATTATCTCCATTTACATTTCATTGTTTGTTGAATTTGTTACAGGCGCGATAACATCTTTGATTTCCACGGAGAAGGGAATATGTTTACTACATTGAATAAACCCATCTCTCATTCTTATGAGGAATCTGATACTTCGACGCAGTTTGGCAAAGGATTTCATCGATCACGTTTGACAACAAATATGGTGACGCAGGAAAGTGAAAAGCGTCGTACGTACCATAATAGTGATAAACGCTTTAATCAACGTTCAACTATGTCAAGTGGTGAGTTTGTGCATTCAGGTGAAAAATCTCACATATGTGGAGTATGTGGCGGGGAATTTAGAGTATGTTCAAGTTTGGCTACGCACATGGTGATTCATACAGGAGGAAAACTACACACGTGCCAAGAGTGTGGCATTACATTTAATCAACGTTCAACTTCGGCTACACACATGTTAATCCACACAGGAAAAAAAGTTTACACATGCCAAGAGTGTGGTAATGCATTTAATCGACGTTCAAATTTGGCTACACACATGTTAATCCACACAGGAGAAAAACCTCACGCTTGCCAAGAGTGTGGTAAGGCATTTATTCAACGTTCACAAATGGCTGAACACATGTTAATCCACACAGGAGAAAAACCTCACACGTACCAAGAGTGTGGTAAGGCATTTACTCAAAGTTCAAATTTGGCTAGACACATGTTAATCCACCCAGGAGAAAAATCTCACACGTGCCAAGAGTGTGGTAAAGCATTTAGGTATCGTTCACATTTGGCTACACACATGTTAATGCACACAGGAGAAAAGCCTTACACGTGCCAAGAGTGTGGTAAGGCATTTACTCGTCGTTCACATTTAGCTACACACATGTTAATCCACACAGGAGAAAAACCTCACGCTTGCCAAGAGTGTGGTAAGGCATTTATTCAACGTTCACAATTGGCTGAACACATGTTAATCCACACAGGAGAAAAACCTCACACTTGCCAAGAGTGTGGTAAGGCATTTACACGTCGTTCACATTTGGCTACACACATGTTAATCCACACAGGAGAAAAACCTCACGCTTGCCAAGAGTGTGGTAAGGCATTTATTCAACGTTCACAAATGGCTGAACACATGTTAATCCACACAGGAGAAAAACCTCACACGTGCCAAGAGTGTGGTAAGGCATTTACTCAAAGTTCAAATTTGGCTAGACACATGTTAATCCACACAGGAGAAAAATCTCACACGTGCCAAGAGTGTGGTAAAGCATTTAGGTATCGTTCACATTTGGCTACACACATGTTAATGCACACAGGAGAAAGAAGTCACATGTGCCAGGAGTGTGGTAAGGCATTTACTCGTCGTTCGCATTTGGCTAGACACATGTTAATCCACACAGGAGAAAGAAGTCACATGTGCCAGGAGTGTGGTAAGGCATTTACTCAACGTTCACATTTGTCTAAACACATGTTAATCCACACAGGAGAACAACCTGACGCGAGAAAAACATCACACCTTCCAAGAGTGAGGTAAGGCACTTTGTCTTTGTTCAAGTTTAGGTGCACACATGTTAGTTAACACAGAATATACTTACACGTGCCGAGCGTGTGGTAAAGGATTTATACTACGTTCAAGTGTGGCTACATTTATTTAATTTACACAGGAAAAAAAATTATACATGCCAAGAGTGTTGTTGGGCATTTAATCGAGGTTCCAGTTTGGCTGCAAACATGTTAATCCAAACACGTGCCAACAGTGTGGTGAAAAATTAATTCAACCTTCAAGTTTGGCTACACACATGTTAATTCTCAGAGGAACAGAATATCACACAATCTACGAGTGTGATGGCGAATTTAAATATCGTTTAAGTTTCGTTACACACATGCTAATCCATACAGGAAAAAAGGTCACGTATGCTAAGAGTTTGGTTAGAAGTTTAATCGAAGTTCAACTCTGGCTACACATGTTAATAGCCATTAGAATATGCATTAATATGCCCTGAGTGTGGTATGTCATTTGATATACGTTGAAGTTTGGCCAGAGACATGTTAATGCACTCAGGAGTAAAACATCATACATGAAAAGAGTGTGGTAGGCATTTAATCTACGTTCAAAATTGGCTACACATATGTGAATAGACAGTAGCAAAATCTCACCTTGCAAAAATCCTGGATTATAATTTATTCTACGTTCATACGTGCTGAACCAGACAGGATCAAAACGTCACGCGTGGGAGGTGTGGAAGACGATATAGTCTACGCTCAAAACTTGAGATGCAGTTGAACACAAGTCAGTCACCAAAGACATGCAAAGAGCTTAGCAAGGCATTTACTCAAGGTTCACATATTGCAAATTAAATGATAATCCACAAAAGACAAAAATCTCACACGTGCGGAGAGTTTATGAGTTGTCGCATTATGTTGGAGGAATAGAGATGGTATAATCTAAGCTGTTATTTTTACTCGTGCTATGAAAATTGTACTATTCCAAATTGAGTGCTTGAGTAGAATGGTCGACAAACGGATGTCATTTGTGTCTGACGTTATCCCATGTTTATTGTAGATCCCTATCTAAGCTCAAGTTATAGTCACCAAAATGAGCAACTTTGTCACCTGACAACATCTGGAAATGATTCGTGGCATCTTTCAAATAAACTTTGAGCACTGTTCCTATATGGTCTGCAGAAACACCCGACGAAGATTGTTTTTGGACACACCTCTGCTCAAATAGTTTCACACTCACATACGACATCATTCTGTGGTCTGCTGTCCCATTAATTTTAATACTACAAACAATCCGCCTTTATGGTCTTGCGTTCTTATTTCTCCACTGTTCTTTATCGATATTTTCAGACATGTTTCGCTCAATATTAAACAGATATATTTACGGCAGAATCTGTAAAATTCTTTGTAACACTTTGTACATTTTTGTAGTATAGTTTAAAGATGGTTTTCCGTTCACTGCACTTTTGAGCAGCATTCTACTGTACATCACCACATTAAACGCAGAATATAAAATATCTGATTTGGCACACTTCTCTAGCGTGGGATCACGTTGTCCAAGTCACTCTCACTCTTTTCTTGCCATCTGAGTTGAACATTGTAAATTATTTTAATTGAGTGTTCTCTACCAATAAATGATAACGATATTTCACTGCATCTCCAACTGTCAAACGCAGACTCTAGCCGTTGCCTTACTACTGGGTTCACAATGGAAATGATAAAGCATAGAGATAGCTCAAATATTTTTCGCGAAGCAGTAGCTCGAACTTTAACTTTTCTGCGGTTTGATGCCGTCTTTTTGTATTTTATGCATAGACGATCCTAAGTATATACAAAGATTTCTTACTGCCAAACTTAACATACAGATTTACAGTGTGGATAGCTTCATTATTCAAAATCTATAAAAAACCTGTTGACCTTCTAACCAAAAGTTTTCCACATACCTTTCATTGTCCGATTACCTAGTCCCACTCTGGAGCTATACCAATGCATAACTTGTCCATATTACAGTAATATATCGAAAAAGTAAATCTCACGTATGTCAACAAACGCTTCCAAACTCAGCACCCTTTATTCATGCAATATATACTACCTCACTTTAGACCCCACACCAAATCGCTATCAGCATACTCCTTTTCCCTAATATTTACGCTCTGCCAGTACACTTTACCCTCGTGAGATTCATTGTTTCTAACCGTATAGTGGTAAGGTGAAAAAAATTTTTATGAATGGTAACATTTTGCCTCATAAACCCAGGAACATTTTTGTCTGATAAGATGTGAACTAGGATTTAAATATGTATTATATTTACAATATTATATACAAACACCAGACAGTGGATGCGCTTTAAGCGAAACTGTACATTTTTATTGAGGCAATACCTTTCTTGTTAAAATTAAGTTCGATAATTATGTGACTATTTTATTGCTTAAATACCGGTACTGAAAATAAAATATTTATTAACTAGAAAGAAGTACACCAGGATTTCTCGTAATAGCGGTATATTCACGTTTCAATTCTGCAGCAGTCTCCACACATCATTTTTGCGTGACTTAGGCAAAACCACTTACAGCACTTTTGGCAAGATATCTGGCCTTACTGTGTTTATACATGTAACATCGTCCTCGCTTTCCTACATGAGGAGCTACAGAAACATCTTCTAGAGTCAATCCGAAAAACTTGCTGTGTTCGCTGAATGTATAACATTACTATTAGTCGGTTCTACATTTTAGAAGTGATAAAATCACGTTATTTCCCATCGTGTAGTATTTCTTTCTTCGTCATATTCAGTAGGTATCTGGTCTACTATGTACACCCCACCTTTAGTATCGTTGTAAAATGTGACGATATCTGGCTTTCTGTTATCTCTGGTACTCTCATCTAATTTGACGTCATTGTGCATACTTGAGATCAGCACTAAACACAGATTTTTCTTAGATGCATACGAACCAATGGTGCAGTACTAATGAAAACCAAATACACTACTGTATTCTTTCCTCCGTTTGGCATTCACAAACGCGGGGGCAACTCTCTTGCTTTTACGAATTGTACCTATAATAGTTAACTTACTGTCCCATTCCATTTATTTAACCAAATTGCAGCTTGTAAACCGATTATTGTAAAAAGTTTCTTTGCAAGATGAACCATGAATCTGTTGACACAATCTCTTCACTACTTCTTCAGGTTTGTTATCTATCTGGAACGGGCCTTCTGGTTGTGTTCTCACATACACTTCTATATTTGTTGTGTAGTATAATGTTTCAGCAACAAGAATAAAAATTTTAATTCCACATTTTGGAGGTCTTTTAGGCATATAAATACGAAATCCACATCTTCCCCGGAAACCGACAAGTGTCTCACCCAAAGTTGCTAACATACCAAATAAGTAAACTGATGTTGCAGTTGTTTACAAATAATTCAAAAAAAGTCACGAATTGGGGCTAATCTGGGGCTGAAGGTTATATCTGATTATGTTATTCATTAGCATCTTCCACTTTTTCATCCATCATATCCTGCAAAGTAATCACTTTCTGCTCAGTTTGGCTTATCCGTTTCCCATCATCACATAGAGATGACCCTACGCAAAAGACACATTCATTTTTCTGATTAACAATACACATGTTTTAACTTGTGCTTCGCACCTCCCCTCATTCTCCGTCCTCGTTACCCCTTTACTCATTTTTTATTTTCTCTAATTGTATTGTATTTATATTGAATCAATCTGTCTATATTAAGTTGTGTTATATATTTTTACTTTCATTATAATGCTAAGGATCAAAGTTCCATACGCCCATTTTTCTTTTTCTTTTTGATTTTTTGTTAGTTTTTATACCGTATAATTGTAAAATTTCGATAGAGCACAGATCTCCACTTATGCTTTGTAAATTAATTCTTTTCCATCACTCACGTTACAGAGGGCGCAACCTTCTCATAAGTTGCTAGCCACTTTGGTTTGCCGGTAAACCGTAGTGCATTCACATACTTTCTCAGCTGGCGCGCATGTAGTGAGGCGTAGCTGCCAAGTCTAGACTCTATTTATTGCACTCATGTGGGCGCACAGTGATGCTAATTCATTAACAGGCGACAGGTTGCAAGAAATTGAGAGTTTTCACGAGCGTACTGGCTGGAGTACACAAGTAGTATAATTTTTGATCATCATTATCATCATTTTCACTCTTATCCTGTTCTCATCTCATAGTTTTGGATACTGTTTCAGTTCGGTTATTAGACCGCATATGATAATTGACGATGGAAAGTCTTTCATACATCCTTTGAAGATAAAATTGCCGGGGTGGCTCAGTTGTAAAGCGTTCACCTCTGATGCATGGGGTCTCGGGTCCAAACCCTGCTCCCGCCAAGTTAACTTTGTGGTGGACAAACACCGTGTGCTTGGGTTTCCTCGGAGTTCTCCAGTTTCCTCCCTCTTTCTTCATTACACAATTTCATTCATGCTCAGCATACACTGAACCAAGTTCCCGTTCTCCGATCAGTGGCAACCACCAAGCATCATCAACGAGTTCACCACCATTTAAGAAGCATACAAATGCACATAGCATCTTGAGCTCCGACTCTGACTTCAACCAGCTTATCCTCCTCTGCAGCCTGTTTACAGCTTGCTACAGCAAAACTACAATCCAATGTACTTTAGTTCGAAGGTTTTACTTCTCTAACTTCTCCAGTATCGGCAACGCAAAGATATTTCGCAAATGGTAGAAACAAAACAATGGATTCATCATTAAATCACAGTCGGCTAACTTCGCAAAATAATTCGTGACAATCCAGTTTCGAAATGTTCAGGAAAACTGAAACTTTAACTTCTCTCAACAACATCCGACACCAGCAACCTCAGCCACATACCATGTCAATAGTATTACGAGGGGTCCCTCTATCTATAACACTTGATATATAGGCTGAACTTCCTGAAGTGGGATACACCTTTAATAATGCATCCGTATTCGGAACAATCAGGGACCAACGTACATAATTCGAATTCTGAGAACATCACAGGATACTATCAACGACCTTTTGCATAAACAAATCTTAATTTTCAAGAAGAGACGCCGATTTGAACAATCCTGCTCATTACGACCAATTCCTCTCCCAGGCAGTGTTGACACAGTCCTAGCTCTGGAACGGGCTGAAAAGTAGTACCAAATTGGAACAAAAAGGGCTGAATTAATTACTTTATACCAGTGTGATACATGGCTCTATAACACGAAACTAAATGAGGTAAAGTTCTAGAAGACCCCCCTCTTCCAAGAGTACAAATCAATACACCTCTTTTTAAAAATTACTTTTCAAAGGCATCCAAGGAGCTCCTTCGTGGTTAAGCGGTTAGCGTACGCGCCTTTTACGTGGGAGACCTGGGTTCGATTCCCGGCGGGAGCTCATATGGTTCGAATTCCACGTTAATCAGTAGGTCCATGTCTCATATAGCCTCGCTGCTGAACGGGACGTTAAACTCAAAGTCAACTCAAAGACATCCAAAAAGTAGGGCCCCGAAAAACCGTGGAAGTAAATGAAACTTTTCTCACATGTAGGAAATATAACAGAGGCCGCAAATTAAAAGGGAAAACGCAGTGTCGGATCTACCTAGGTAGAAGGTAAAAACGGGGGCCAGGCAGAACTCAGGCTATGATAAGTAGTTATATGATGAGTTTACTATAAACTTTCAAAAATATATATGTAATAGATTAAATTATTTTTGTCACCTAAAAAAGTGGAGGCTAGGCCCCCGGCATCAGGCTAGATCCGCCACTGGTAAAACGGTTATCTTCGGTATGTATTGTAAGAAAATCAAACCCGCCTTTATTTCAAAGTGAAATAAACCAAAGCGGCATTCTGGTCATATATGAAAAATATATATATAAAACGAGGAACAAATTAATCATCTCCGAGTTCGTGTGTAAACAGTACGTTAATATAAAATAATAAAGTATATTTATCCACCGTATTCTCGCTTATGTTAAGACCGAAGGAGGATAATAGACTGTAAGGAGAATATAAGGTAAGTAAACTGACATAATGTAAAACCGGTTCAGGGTCCTAGAACCTTCCCTGAAAGACATCACAACACATTATTAATCATTTTAAGTCACAATGGTATGAGTAACGTGAGCTGTAGGAAAAGTCTTACTGACACTTTTGAAAATGTGACAAGTACTTGTTAAATGGTGCTGAATTGAGTAGAATTGTACCAACTTTTTCACAAAAAGGGCTGAAAATGCCAGCGTGGTACCAACAGGCCGATGAATGAAAAGGGGTTGAATTTCATGCAATTGTACCAAGTGTGGCAACACTGCTCTCAGGTAAACGCTGTCAAGAAAACAAAGTACATCCTACTAACAGAAGCAACCTATGAACCTGTTATCCTACAAAGAGGTGCACACTTTTCCTTTTTCTATGAAAACTGTCCGAATCTGCAACAAGTTCCAATCTGCAAAACTTGGTATCAATTCCCGCCTCCGAGATAGAGCTACAATTGCAAGTCTCGGCTTGCTCCAGAAGAATTCAGGCCGAAACTTGTAGTACCACTATTAACTCATTATGTTCAAAATCGAAAAGGTGAGACGTGCGTGCACTTTCATGTATCTCCACCCGAAACAATTATTTAACTTCATAGTGATCATGTATCTAGTTATTTGACTATGACTTTTATTTCTATTTCTCAACATTCTCTTGTACTTACCTCATAAACTCATATTTTAACAACTATTACACGAGGAACAATTTGACACATTACTTATCAGTAAAACGCATCTCACTCCCAAACTTAATTGCAAATTTACCGGCTATCAACTCATTCCACACGATATGAAGCTTCCGGCTCGATGCGCCACTAGCGGCGTTACAATACTATTTTATTCTTACACATGTAATATTTTCCATAAGTAGAATCTTTGCTTTATATATACTTAAGCACAAACAAAATATTTGCTGAGCAAAACAGTATATTCACATAAAAATATTACATACGTGTTACAGTTTCGCCAACTAACATTTTGGCTTCATCAGACACTATGAGATACATGAGAAACGTGCAGTCTTATATACACACAAGAGCTGAGATATCTTGCTTCTGATTGGCTCCTGGCAGCAGCCAATCCACTTCAAGTATTCTAATTCGTATTTACCTATACCGAGGCTTCCTATCTGTTGTAAATTACACACACACATCAAAAGGACGATCTTAGCACAAATAATCTAAACTAACAATTAATTGGCATAAATAATTAAATAATATTATAAATATATATAAATACACATAAATAAATAAATATATAAATAAACAGATAAACATACAATTACTCATACGCTTAAAAAGGCGACACACACATACAGTATATACTAGTGGTAGGCACAGAAACCTGTTTTTTCGGTTTCCGGTTCCCAAAGAAAACCTAAACCGGTTTTAAAAATTTTCAAAAAACCGGTTTCGGTTTCCAAAAAAAACGGTATCGGTTTTCTTCATTTCCGGCTTGGTTTTCTCCAAAACCGGTTCTTGTATTCTTCAAAAACCGGTACGGTTTTTCTACTGAAACCGATTTCGGTTTTCTTCAAAGCCGGTTCAGTTTTTCTTCAAAACCTGTATCAGTTTTTTCAAAACTGGTTCCATTTCTGACCAGAATATTTTTCGTTGTTCTCCGGAGCCCATTTCCTTTCCACAGACAATTTTATGTGTTTTCCAGAACAGTTTTGAGTTTTAGTTTTTACTAAAACCATTGCGATGTTTACCGAATCCAGTATTGGTTCCTTGAGAATCTACATATGTCTTAGATCTTTAAATCGGCTTAGTTTTCAATCAAAATTGGCTTCCGTTTTCATCAAGAACTACCTTTGAGCTTCTACCTTAATCCAGTTTGAACTTTCATCAAAACCCAGTTGGGATTTTTGTTATAACGGTAATTTATTATTATTATTATTATTATTATTATTATTATTATTATTATTAGTTACGCTTAAAAACATGTTTTTCCTTCGATTCAATATTCACTCTTCTGTAAATCTCTAGTTGTTTCGAATACAATTACCTTCCTTATTATCAATAGATTTTCAGAACCTGGATTTATTTTAATTAGACTAGCTTAACCTGCACTCTCTACACAGCGCATCATTCACATATGAGCATGAATCTCCTTGTCATTCCTTACAACATCTGCACATGTCCCCTTATATACACAAATGAAAGACGTCTTGATAAAAATCGCCAAGGGGTACCACAAAGGAGAGATTTTTTCAATATCTCGCACCGTTTGCAAGATTGAGCCTACTTCTGGTTGGAATTTCTAATTCATATATGATCAGTGCTTTCTTTCTTCTTGCATGCAGTATGTAATAAGCAAATATATTACCTACACAATTTATTACAATGCCACTGATATATGGTGTTCATTAGCAAAACATTCTAAATATTAAAGATTCTCCATCACTCGAGAAATAGTTTTCTTCGATTTTCATTATCAATTGGTCATGAAATGAAATGAAATGAAATCTTTAAGTTTTACGTCCCACGGTTATGCTGGTTAGGCTAAAGGAGACGGTGATAATGAGAGATGAGTGAAATGGTGGAATGAAGAAAGTGGGAGGAAACGGGAGAACCCCGAGAAAACCCACGAGCACGGTGTTTGTCCACCACAAAGTTCACTTGGCGAGGGCTGGGATCGAACCCGGCACCCCAAGCACCAGAGGTGAACGCTCTACCACTGAGCCACCGCGCTCCCCTGGTCATGAAACAAACGCCTGAGAAATATACAACCACTGTATACAAACATGTTGTGTTGGAGTGTATAACTTATAGAATGTGTTATTTTTTAAAATGTCAACACTTCCAGTGTACCCTAAAAAATGTATTAAAGAAATAATGGCCATGCTTTTTAAATATTCAATTGGAACTGGGCCAATCTACACAAAATTTGGAATCGACCAGCAAAACTGGCTCGATTCTAGCACTTGTGGTTTTCGAGATCTCATTGTCAAAAGGATTGGAGACAAACATATAAACTTTTCTTTGCACATAAACATATAAACCTAGCATTTTAATATATAGATATTTATAGTCACAAGTGATCAATTTAATGGGGAGAATACTGAAATGAAACACTATGCCCTGTATGATAGAGTTGCGTAATATTATGTAGTAGATAGAAGAAATGGTAATACTAGTACAAAAATTGCTTGATTAATGTCTTCACGAATAAAGACAGACGGAGGCATTCCTTTGGAGGCTCATCAACCGCCTTTTCAAAAATTACTGTGTATTGTTTCTTTGAAACAGCTCTTTCTTAGTACCGTCGTTGAATTAATCTACTATAGCGAACTTTTTGGCTTGTTTGAGAACTGGATACCAAAAGTCCGGATAACTATTTACCAGTAAGAAATTGAAATGTATGTAGCCCTATTGGTGTTCATTTCCTGGACTCAGAGTACAAAATTATTGTGTAAATCAATCTTTTGAAGCGCTCTGAGCCCTCATTCACTAGCGGTTTTCGAGCTCGACACAACGTAATATTTGCGTTTAGTTTGCGGTAATGAAAATAAGCATTAATAAATAGCTTTTTTCAGTTTTGTATTGTGCTGATGTACGCACATTTTGCTTTGCATGAACACAAATCGCTACCACGCAGTGGTCTCATGCAGTGACACACATCACAAATGGAGTGTTATGTCGAAGCTTCAGATTCTTAAGGATGATCCTATTTCGTTCCTGTAGAGTTAATGGAGAAATTTTGTCTTCTTTACAGGTCAAGTTGCTATGATCAAAAATACAAGAATTTTAAACCATCTAAAATGTTCTAATTTGGGAGTCATAAAAAGGGGTAAAAGTGGATCTGAAAAGGTAGGAGGACGGTAGGTAGCAGCATGACGTCACGCTTGTTCCCCCTTCCTATATTTCTCCATTGTATTTTTTTTAGGAACTGGGCGACGCCTACATATTTTCTCGAAGTCGGGACGGAGTCCCCCCGCGTTTAGAATCTATACCCTAAGTTGCCGTTTATATATATATATATATATATATATATATATATATATATATATATATATATATATATATATCAACGCACGAAATATTGATTTAGCCTCTCATAGTCAAACAGTTTTGAACAATGGAATAACAAGGCTCTCTCTACGCGGTATGTTCTTCCTCATATAGGTATTATTTTCTCCCTTAGTGTGATTCTAGGAAAGTGAAGTGCATTTGATTTTAAAAATAGGAAAATTAAAAATAATAAATAAGTAAAATAAAAATATTAGGTTCATTGTAGTTCTAAACTGGCTATGATATGCTATACCACCAGTTACAGTATCAGATTTAATTTCTTGGGGACACAATCGAAGGCTGGATCCATTTTACTTGAGGAGGGTTATACTGAAAAGGTTAATTTCACATTATTTGCGCAATATTAATATATACTACCAGTCTGGGGTGCAGGTATAGCCTACGGGTAGCGCCCGCCTCCTTGGCCCCCTTTGGCAATGTTACTTGTACCAGATTTGATTAACAACTCCAGGTAAGGAAAGTTCTATTAATATTTTATTTTGTTTAAAAGATGTTAGCTTAAAACTAAAATATTGTTGTATTAAAAGATGTTTCGATGTGCACAATAGCTAACATTGTTAAAATATACTGGTAATCAAATGTACGAAAATGTCATTTTCTGTACTATATAAAACAAAATGCTAAACAACGTTTTTGATAACGTATAACGTCCTCAAATGTACTTTATTCTAATTTGAACGTTTTGGAACCTAAAAGTCTTAAGCCTATAATGTGTCGAGCTTTTGATAGTAAACATTTGCAGGTGCATATGGTGCAACGATTGTCAAGGTCAACTGCGCAAACGCACTGAGCAAGCATTTAATATTCATTTCAGTGACCTGCAAGATAAGGGTGAAAGCAGCAATTAAGGTGAAGCAAATCACAATATGTCACGAAGTGAAGTGTGGAAATACTCTGAACGTGCCAAGACTAGAGAAGAAGCTTAATGCTTCTTGTGTAAAAAAGTACTTAGATGCAAAGGAGGATCGACAAGTGCTTTATTATCGCACTTGAGGACTAAACACATGTCTTGTATTAACAAAGTGATTGCACGGAACATTCAATCAGAAGATGATGACGATCCTGGAATCTCTGGTTCTACAAAACACATCACGTTAAGGTAGGAAGATTTAAACACTTTTCTTTCTTATGTAATTTGATTCAAGGGATAGATACCGTCGTATGTTTTATCATGTAATATTTCATTTAATATTTAACTTTCGTTATTTTGGACATCCGCTTGGTCTAGTGGCTAACAAGCTTGCCTACGGCACGCGTGGATTCGGTTCCCGGTGGGATACACTTGAACGGAAAAAGTGGTTCAGATTCCATTATAATCAGTAAGTCCAAGTCTCCTTTAGTCATCATGGCATAACCGTGGGGCGGTAAACTGAAACAAACCAAAACTTTCGTTATTTTATTTTACCTTAAAAGGGGCTTTAAGGGATAATGTTATGTACAGTAAGGGCAATGTTTAAATTCGTAATATTTCCTTTTTCGAATTCTAACGAGGTTCTTGTAACTTGGACCACGTTCTAAGACTTTTGTTAGTAGAAACATCGTCTTTAGTTTTAGTTAGTTTAATCGTATGTCATTATACTCAACGTTTAATAAATTATCCCAGGATTTCTTCAATTTCTTTGGGGTGACCCTTGCCCCCGCCCTGTACCACATCGAGTTGTGTATTAATGGAAACTACGGCTAAAAATAATAAATATTCCCTTTCCCCCAACTTCGATCCGACATTTCGTTATCAAGTTATGTTTTTTTTTTTTTCATTTTCCGACAGATTTTTGGCTGGTCATAGTACCGAAAGGAAGTATTTGTACACCCAGGTTGGTCTATACTTTTTGTCTTATCTTGGTGTCAGCAATCTGCTCCCAAATGTTGTCAATGTTGTTTTGAAACACTGTATATTTCTATCCTGTATATTTCTATCCTGTTTCTGATTAGCTCCTGTCTGCTAAGCACCTTCCAGTTTTTCCAAAACAAACCAAAAGTGAACTCCATCCACTTCATCGTCCCCCTCCCCTATGCTTTCTTGTTGTATAGTACTTATTAAATATTTATATTAAAGTTGACAGAAATTGAAAATATTGATTAAAATATCTGGTTAAAATGCTAGTAGAGGAATTCTCTCTTTAGTGCAGAAATTCCCTCCTTGTGTCTTACCGCCATTTTAGGCGAGAAGGGATTAGGCAAGATGTGAATTCCCATCTCACCTAAAATAGCTGACATTCTTCTCTTGGAGATATCAGTGACTGATAAATCGTTAGGCGAGATGGAATGGAATCTCCTTTTTTATGGAAGATATTTTTCCTTCTCTGATAACTTACTACAAGGTTGCTGGTGACCAGAACGGCATCCAGTTTCCAACCACCCTAATTTCAAGACAGCGGAAGTCCGAACAAATCTCCTGAGGCAAATTTGTCAAAACAACTGTTGCATGCATACCCAATTAGTGGCTTGATGAGTCAAATAGTAATACACTAAAACAAGTTTCAATGCTTATATTCATAATTTTTTTTGCTTTTGTCTTTAAAATAAGTTTATATTTAATTTGTTCATAGAATTACATTGTGATTTTGCTTAAACATAATATTGTGTCATTTTCTTTTTCAACAGTATCTTTGTGGAAGCTTCGTATTTGGATAGTTCTGAAGATTCTCCTGGACCATCAGGCTGTGTTGAGGCCACAAATATGTCAGAAGATACTACTGTGAAAGTTTCCTGTGAAACTGTCACCAATGACGAAACGCGTGATGATGTAATTCGAGTTCCTCAAACACACAATTAAAAGCGAACGTATGAACGAAGATCAATAGTAAATTATCTTAAAAATAGCCGGCCGTGCACACCAGAACATGAAGAACAGATTGCGTAAAGGATTGCAAACACGATAGTAACAGATCTACTCCCAGGAAAGGGTTTAGGGAGTTAATGTCCTTTCTTGAACCAAATTATAGCGTACCGTCTAGGCGGACACTATGGAGACGCTTGCAGCTTTTCTATTCTGAACTGAAAGAGCAAGTACAACAGAGGCTACAAAAAGCAGAAGCAGTTGTTTTAACGACAGATATATGGACGTCTCGAGCAACAGATTCTTACATTACAGTGACATGTCATGCTCTGTATACGAACTTCTGTACAGAAGATTTTGTTCTCACGACAATTGAACTAGAAGAACGACATACAGCTGAAAATGTAGCTAATGCTATTAAACTGTGTATGGAGGAATGGTGCATCAAAAACAAAGTAGTTGCATTAGTTCACGACAATGCATCGAATATGATTAATGCTGGACGTTTGTTGCCGGTTTACAATGTATCATGTTTGGCACATACATTGCACCGATCCATACTGACCAGTTTAGAGAAAAGCGAGGTAACAAATATAATTTCAATCTGTAGCAAAGTGGTAGGGCACTTCAAACATAGCACCACTGCTTCAGTCGCGCTTGAAAAGAAACAAGAAATTCTGAAGTTACCAAAGCATCGCCTTATTCAATATACAAAGACTCGCTGAAACAGTGTATATTGGATGATCGAACCGTTGCTGGAACAAAGAGAAGCAATAAATGCAGTGTTCTCTGATAGAAATGTCACTAAACCTATGGATGCAAGGAATATACAATGAACTGAAGACAAATGGCAAATCATGGAAGATATCGTTCGAGTACTGAAGCCACTGCAAATGGCTACAACAGTTATGTGTGATCAAAAGTGTTCCATTTCTTTTGCTTTACCATTAGGCTATGGTCTTATTTCTAACCACCTGAAGGAATGTCCTTCAGATTCTGAAATTGTTAAGAACTTGAAATCTTCAATATCAGTTGACTTAGGAAAGCGTCTTCAGCTCGATGCATTATCCGATTCTGAATCATCAGATTTTTTGTCAAATAGTGTTCTGAAATGTTACCTCTTAGCAACATTCTTGGACCCAAAGTACAAATTACCATTTCTGAATTTTAAAATACAAACAAAGATTCATAGATTGGTTCATGATGTGCTCGTAGAATCTGAAGGATCAGAAGATGATTTATCACAGCAATCGTCCGGTGGGTCATCAGCATTAGACTATTTGCTTGGAATATTTCCATCGTGTTCAAAATGTCCTAATGTAACAGATGAGCTTACTCTTTATAAATCAGATCAGTGTCTTTCGCAAAGTGGCAACAGCCTTGAATGTTGGAAACTTAACGAACATCGGCTTCAAAAATTAGCATGTCTTGCTAAAAAAAATTCATGTTGATCTAGACTTCTCCCTGAAAATGCAGATATATTAATATTTTTGAACAAAAATCTAAAAACTCTCGCTTGCAAACCGCAATAGGTTGGCACAAGTTGCACTGGTGAATTAAATTTTAAATAAAAAACGCTTAAAATGCAATATGCAAACATGATTTCACAATCAAACTCAACTCGTAAAATTTATGTTTAGTGAAAGTGATAGTTTTTCTTAAGCTATATCAATCAATACCATTTTAAGTTTCCTTTCGGCATATTTTTTTATGTTTCTTTTCTTGTTTTGAATTGATAGAATTCACTAGTGTTTATCTAATAAAAGTCGTTGTACTTAGGGTTTATTTTATGTAGGTTTAGTTACTGGCGTAAGTAAAGTATTCAATTTTAGGTGAATGAATATAATTATTTGATATCTTTGTTTAGTTTTTGATAACATTCTATTATTTTCCAATTGAATGTTACCGAACATTTTTGAACTTGCTTCATTAAAAGAAAACTACAACTGTCCGTTAACTTATAACTTTCGCAAAATATGGAAATTTGAAGCATGTAGTTTGATTGATGCTACTTAAGCAGTGTCGCAGATCGAGAAATTTCGTCGATTTCTGCATTGAATTTTAAGTTGACATGGGAAAAGTATGTATAAAGTACAGAATGAATACGGTAATTTTCATAAAGTACAAATTAAACCCATAATAAATAATAATATCCATTCATAACGTTTTCTTATTTCAATTAACTGTTTCTATCGCTTTCAATTTCAATGAATCAATGCATATACATACAGTTTGTATTTGTTTTTGTTTGACTAGTATTGGCGGATGGCAAATGCTTCACCTGCAGATAAGTTTAGGGAGCTTATATATCAAACTTTGGTTTAAGCTCAGGGTGAGAACTGCAGCACCTTTTTTTTTTTCGCTGCGTAAGTAAACAGAAGTGTAGTCCTTGGTTCTATTGATGTATGTGATGCATGTGAAATATTTGCATAGGGCTTTATTATTTCGCCGCACATACGGTATGTTAGTGGATAATGAAGTAAGATAAGAGTAATATTAGTAATGTTACATTGTTATTGAAACTTGTAACAGAGAAGAGGCGCTTTTGCTATTTTTGATCTAATGTCGTTAAGAAGAATAAAGGTATGATATATCCATGAATCTGTGAGATGTATTTCAGTTTTCTCTTTTGGTTTTTGGAATTTTAGCAAGTTTATGCAATTTATACATTATTTCAAATAATGACATTCCCAGGCTTGTGATCATAAATTTGCATGCAAACAAAAACATTTGTATATATAAAGAGGCAGTTCTTGTTTTCATTATCAGTGCATTTTTAGGACAAAATGGCAAATCATGGATCTAAAAATGACTTTCAGAGCTTCATATTGTATCTTCGTGAGTGACTGTAAAATTTATTAAGAAATCTGGTTGCTGGACACTAGTTGTGTATAATTATCAATTTCTTGTAGTGTATTTTTTTCTGTGTGAAGTATTTTTGAAAATAAAATAACTAATTACATAGCACAGCATTAATATTTGGTAAGAAACTTTTTCATAAAATGAAATAACAACTTCATTTCTTTGTAATGAAGAAACTTGATGTATTTCGAGTTCTAGAAACTTGATGTATTTGGAGTTCACAAATTTTGTCAATGTCAACGCGTGTTCTTTTATCTTGCTTTGATTCTAGATGTAGAAAGTTTGAATTGAAGTATATATCTATTACGTATGTATCTTCCTAATAAACTTCTAAAGTGTACCAACAGTACATATAAACATTTAAAAACAAAATAATACAACTCCTGTATCTTTCAACACAAAACTCCACAATTTGCAGACAAATAAAACCGGTTTTGAAGCTTCTAAATAGTTTTGTAATTTATTTCGTACTTTCTTTCTACTTGTTTAAGAGCATGTAGGTTAAGAGATAATATGAGCAGCAAATTTAAACGCATAAAGAAGTATGAAGGTACTAGCAAATGGCTCCACGACACCACGTATAGAGGATATCTTAGCGAACCATTCTGACTTTTTTTAATCCATTCTACGTAGCTAAAATCAAAGAACACTGAAATACGTTGTAACCATCTAGAGGTTGTGGTCCATGTTCGGGCAGCTATTTATTTGTAACCGGCTGGGTGTCAAGTCGCTGTTCTTAGCTCGTGGTACTACCAATAAGTATACTCCTGATACTTTAACTTACCTGGACAGGACGACGAAGACCTCTCCAAGAAAGGTTACAAACTGTTTCCCAAAAAGCTCGTCGGTCTCAATAATGAGATGAGCATTAGGCGCCGAGAGGTTCGGGTGTCTCGTCTCGAAAACCTCACGGACGATCAGACGGTCATCCAGACCATAACGCACACAAACATCACTCATGCAAACAACGAAAACACACTGAATTAAATGACACTATACTTATTTATTAGAACACTATTTTGAAAAAAAAATAACGAAGAGAAATGAACACAACACTGGACACTAATAAATTTTGCCGCTGAAATTACGTTTTGCCCTTTTCGGGAAATAGAGCCCTTTCTATATATATGATTATAATTCAGGTATCACTATAAATACTTTGCTCACACCATTAACACACTTGGGGGATTCGCACTGGGGAAAAGTTGTCTGGATCGTCCCACGATGAATCCAGTTGTTACTCTGAACAGTCCTGCAGCGTAAAGGTGAATCTTCAGCAAACACACAAAAGAAGATCTCCACAATGGAATACAGATATTGGAGGGCGCGTATATAACTTTTTAAACGCACAAGGTCTGCGGACCTGGGATTTCACTAGTTGGGGCTAGCCGTAAGAAATCGTCCTTCACCGGCTAAATAGCTTGTGCCCCTTAACACAACTTATGTTTGAAGTTAAACGCGAGATGCGTGGTTGCATCTTCCAGACCTGTAGTCGAACTCCTTGAGCCTCCAAGCTCAAGCTACGGGTTGCAATGATCAACAGAAAAGTGTTGGCAGTTCATTTCAAAAATCACTCAAGTTACTCACCTGTATGCACATACAAACAGAATATAGAAAACAATTTATGTTAATTTTAGTCAACTGCCTATAATGCACTAGACACGGCGATAACACTGGCGTGAGAAAGTACAGATAACGGACTGCAGAACAACGCAGTTGGCGCCACTTTGGTTACTGAAACATCTGGTCAGCCCGTATTTCTCCAATCTATTATAATGTTTCCATAAGCGATTAAAGAAAGCACTTAATTCAGTTCCCAATAACTATAGAATAAATACTGTGCATATAATAAGTCAAGGAGAAATACTGAAATGGTTAGTCACTAACTGAAATGTTCTCAGCAAAAGCAATGTTTTAAATATATATATGAAAAAACGATGAAAGACTTCTTTGACCAATTGTGTGGGAAAGAAGCAATTCCCACCAAGAAAGAACTTATATGCGTTGCAGAATAAAGCATAAATCGAAAATGATAATCACTGTCTTCACGAAATATACAGGGCGTCCACAAAAAATCCTTCTATAACCTGGTAGCGGTTATATATGGTGTCCGAAAGTGGAACGACCTGTTAAGTGCACACGTAGACAGGTTGAGAACTCTTGGCCGTATGACGAAGTATGAATAAAATTAGGTTTTTCACCTGAAATTTAAAATTAGTTAGTTGGCAACACTGTCATATGGTGTGAGACTTACGTGCATAAACGATGAATGGTTTTTCACCTGAAAAAAGGGCTATTTAAAATAGTTAAATAACTTGTCCACTCACTACAACATGATGAGGTTCCTGCCTGAGCAATGTCCAATCCAAGTGTTCCATGAAGTAATAAGATCCTCTTGAACAATTGGTGCAGTTGGGTTTCCTTATCTTCCGTTTCTTCCATGTTGAAACCATACTGTCTTCCTGTGTGAGTATCCTCCATGTGAGTATTCTCCAACGATGAGTTGATGAGGGGAGAAGGGGAGATTTTTTTTTAACACTGGTGTGAGAAACAAGGTACGGTTGAAACATCTGTATGATAACTTTTTTTTTTTAAATTTCGCAGAAAGCGTTTGTAGGGCTATTAATTTTTTTTTTAACACGCAAATACTTTTCGTAAAATGTTTAAGTGTTCCGTTTCGATCACTTTATTTTGTGCAATATGAGATAAATATACACACTCAATAACTATTCATGAAAACATCGACTTGAAGAATTATCAAATATCTCAATAAAAATTAGTAGATATACTGATATCTGTATTTAAAATATCAAAATGAGAATGAATAAGCAAATAGCAAAACATGTTAAAGGTACTAAAATATTAAAATTATTGTTAAAGTTTCGATATTACTATAATATATTTGGAAAATATGAAAATCATTGAAAAAGTAAAATGAATGGAAATATAAACACATGATAAACTCACAATATATAAACAAAATAAAATTATCACCTGTATGTCCTTTTTCTTTACTGTGCCTCGTGTTGTTTGGCAGAAAAGAACGAAAAATCGTTTTTCAAAATTAAAAAAAAATAAACAAGTGTCAAAATTGACGTTCATAGTAATTCCAAGAAATAAGCATGATTCTGCATATCAAAGAAAAGATCGTGATTTCGTTGACATGTATGAAGAAAATTCGGCTCGCCATAAGATCAAATGCCATCTGCTCGTCGTGAAAATCGAGACTTTAATTCAATAATGCTCATTACAACAAATGGTTTCGTTCTGAAACAAAGTTATTATTAGCGTAGGCCTAGAATAATGGTTGTTCACTTCCATAAACGTAAACATTGTAGGGTTACCAGAACATGTGGGTATTATCTGCAAAAAATAATAATAAAGCGTTGAAAACTATTCAATATTGATCCAAGTTTTTCGAAGGTCTGAATCAAGGAAGTTGACTCACTAGTCCAAACATTCCTGAAAATAAATGGTCATTACGCCATGAATTGACCAAAACCATAGGTGGGAAAATGTGTAATACTACACGTACTTACACACAAAATATGCCATCGACACCTGCGAGGCAAGATTAGAAACGAGCGTAGGCCTGCAACCATAGGCACTTACAAAATGTTTCTGCACAAAACTGAAATATAAACATTAATATTCAGTAAACTACGCGTATGTTCCCTGGAACATAACATACGTCTTCCACCTAGAAAAAATGTGTAAACACACAAAATACAAATGCTCTCGTAACACAATAAAATGTCTCTACAAGACAAAATACATGAGACCTATTAAAAGGAAAAATATGGGATACAAACAAAAATATAATCAACGACATTACAACTTTCTGGTCAATCTAAAACATCAAGATTAAATTCCCTACAAAACGGTTATGTCGCTCCACGACAGTTAAACTTCCTTAGGCATCTTCGCTACAAAATATTTAAAATGGTCTTATTGACATATTAAAATTCAAAGTCATCGAGCATATGAAATAATTAACAAAGTAATTTTCAAAAAATCGTTATGGCTTCATGCTGTTGGAAAGAAAGAAAATAAGTTTATTTTTCGGGATCTATATCAATATCTCTAAGACGGCTGAAACCTCATAAATAATGGGCCATGTCGATTTTTGAAGAAAATCATCCGTCATTGGCAGTATGGCTGAAACCTAAGTTAAAGATTTATATTCCAAAACCTTTGGCCATGTTGATTTCTAAAATCCTCCATACTGTTTGTTATGGCTGAAACCTAAAGATTTATATTTCAAAACCTTTGGCCATGTTGATTTCTGAAGGAAATCCTCCATAACAAAAACAATTTTACTAAAAAAAATTCCAAATAGTTTTGGGACATACTGTGACTAAAATATAACTTTCTCAAAATTAACATGAAAAATAAACATTACAACTCATTAGCATACAAGTACATAATATAGTTACGATTCATAAACGTTAAAATATTCGCTGAAATGTTACTAGACATCAAAATATACTAAAAAAAATCTAACCTAAGAATACGCATGCTTAATTACGGGTTGCTACAAAAATGAAAACGAAAATCTAAGATTAACACTTAAAAAGAAATTTAATATTGATTGTAAGTATAAAGTTTCATATTCTACGCATGAGATTACATACTAAGTTTCAGTTACAAATACAGAAATATATACATAACTAACAACTAAAAATTTTCTCATTCTAAGCATCTCGATATTTTTTTTTTAATTCTGAAAAGGAAAATCAAACATTAATTGTGAGTCATATGTATGATAACATGTTTAAGAATTTGGAAAGTGGGAAGGGATTCTAAAAAGATTTTTTTAAAAAATAAAACACAATAAAAAATATATATATTATAACGCCAAAATATCTTCCCACTAGCTGGGGGTACGGAAATCGCGCCAAGATTTCAAATTGCTTTTAAAATGCAATTCCCCTACGTATGTGATACGTTAATTATTTACTAAAAGATCTAAATTCAAACATCTGAAATGAAAACAAGAAAAAATTAATGACATTAAACTAATAGTAAGTCAGTGATAAGGTTTGCAACATTAGTATTCAATTGTGAGGCGCAACACGGAGTAAAGACCAAAAGCGGAAAAGAATCAGCTGTGTGTCGTTCGTCATTCGTAACCATAAGCACAGGTGGTCGAGAATGCAGCGACTATCTTATCAAAATAAAGAAAGAAAAACGTGTTATCTGCTCATTGCCGAACAGTTAAAAGCTAGAAGCAAAAATAAGTTTGAGAGAAATGCGTAGTTCTTCTTTTCGGATCCAGGTGTTCTATCAAAAACTAAAAGCAAAAAGGAAGAAAAATGAATGAATATCTATCGCTTAAAAGTTGAAAGATTAAAAGAAATGCGTTGCTTTCCTGAAAGAAAATTCGTATCAGTGCAGAAAGGTTTGGTTACTTTTTTTTTCTTTTCCTATGATTACTGTTTCTACTTTGATAGTTAGGGTTTGTTCGTCTATTCCTACAGTGATTACTACTACGTACAAAAATACTCTTAATGTTCTCACACAAGTTGCGTTTCCTATCTCGTTTGTGATAACTCAGATTACGTGGCCGTAATTTACGACTCCTGTTTCTGTTACTACCTTTTCGAGTGCGGTCTAGATTCTGATTCCCTTTAAATTTCGTATTGTTTACGCTCCGGTCTGCGTATCTTTGCCTATTGCTATAACGGTAATCTCGTTTACGCCTTTTCACTCTGTGGTTAGTGGTAGTTACTCTTGAGCGCTTACGACCTCTGTCGTCTACAATCATATGTTCGTGATTTTCACTACTACTGTTACTACAAGTGGTGTTACTAGATTCTGAACGAATAAAATCATTATCGGATTTGTTGCGAGGTTGGTTGAGAATACCTGTCTCTGGTTGGAATTCAGATTTCTGCGTTTCCTTTTCATTAGGAGTGTTAGTGTTTAGCTCAGGTTCCAATTCTAATGTTTTGTTTACACTAGGAATATCAGTCACTAACTGAGGTTCAAATTCCGGTGTTTCGTATCCAGTAGGAGCATCTGACTGTAACTGGGGTTCACATTCCGGTGTTTTGCTTTCGGTGCTTTCTGTTTCTTGGCTATTTTCACGAAACACATCCCGTAAAGCGTCTATCTTTTGCCCTAAATTGCTCTTTACCTCAGCAAAAGTGTCTTTAAAATCAACTTTACTTTCCTTTATGTATCTCTCAATTTTTTCATTATTTTTATCTAGTTTTCGTTCTAACCTAGCAAAATTCTCTTTAAATTGAGCAAAATTCTTTTTATTGTCTCTCATCGATTCTTCGAGAAGTTAACTCATTCTAGTTATCGCATTAAGTCTCTGGTGTGCCATCTTGAACAAAATAAAACTTAAAACATATGATTATGATAAAATATACTATCACAAAACGATATGATTAGAATCACCTGAAAGGAAAGTTTTTTTTCAGATTACTGGTTCTAAGCTGGAAAGAAGTGATATATTAAAATATTAATCTTATATGTATATTCGAGCACCAACGGTCTCGATTCGGGTCGGTAGTTCGGGCGTCATTTATTTGTAACCATCTAGAGGTCGTGGTCCATGTTCGGGCAGCTATTTATTTGTAACCGGTTGGGTGTCAAGTCGCTGTTCTTAGCTCGTGGTACTACCAATAAGTATACTCCTGATACTTTAACTTACCTGGACAGGACGACGAAGACCTCTCTAAGAAAGGTTACAAACTGTTTCCCAAAAAGCTCGTCGGTCTCAATAATGAGATGAGCATTAGGCGCCGAGAGGTTCGGGTGTCTCGTCTCGAAAACCTCACGGACGATCAGACGGTCATCCAGACCATAACGCACACAAACATCACTCATGCAAACAACGAAAACACACTGAATTAAATGACACTATACTTATTTATTAGAACACTATTTTGAAAAAAAAATAACGAAGAGAAATGAACACAACACTGGACACTAATAAATTTTGCCGCTGAAATTACGTTTTGCCCTTTTCGGGAAATAGAGCCCTTTCTATATATATGATTATAATTCAGGTATCACTATAAATACTTTGCTCACACCATTAACACACTTGGGGGATTCGCACTGGGAAAAGTTGTCTGGATCGTCCCACGATGAATCCAGTTGTTACTCTGAACAGTCCTGCAGCGTAAAGGTGAATCTTCAGCAAACACACAAAAGAAGATCTCCACAATGGAATACAGATATTGGAGGGCGCGTATATAACTTTTTAAACGCACAAGGTCTGCGGACCTGGGATTTCACTAGTTGGGGCTAGCCGTAAGAAATCGTCCTTCACCGGCTAAATAGCTTGTGCCCCTTAACACAACTTATGTTTGAAGTTCAACGCGAGATGCGTGGTTGCATCTTCCAGACCTGTAGTGGAACTCCTTGAGCCTCCAAGCTCAAGCTACGGGTTGCAATAATCAACAGAAAAGTGTTGGCAGTTCATTTCAAAAATCACTCAAGTTACTCACCTGTATGCACATACAAACAGAATATAGAAAACAATTTATGTTAATTTTAGTCAACTGCCTATAATGCACTAGACACGGCGATAACACTGGCGTGAGAAAGTACAGATAACGGACTGCAGAACAACGCAGTTGGCGCCACTTTGGTTACTGAAACATCTGGTCAGCCCGTATTTCTCCAATCTATTATAATGTTTCCATAAGCGATTAAAGAAAGCACTTAATTCAGTTCCCAATAACTATAGAATAAATACTGTGCATATAATAAGTCAAGGAGAAACACTGAAATGGTTAGTCACTAACTGAAATGTTCTCAGCAAAAGCAATGTTTTAAATATATATATGAAAAAACGATGAAAGACTTATTTGTCCAATTGTGTGGGAAAGAAGCAATTCCCACCAAGAAAGAACTTATATGCGTTGCAGAATAAAGCATAAATCGAAAATGATAATCACTGTCTTCACGAAATATACAGGGCGTCCACAAAAAATCCTTCTATAACCTGGTAGCGGTTATAACGTATTTGTTTGTTTTAAATGAGAGGTTCAATTTACATGTGTGTAACCTCAAAAGTTTACCTCACATTTAGCGATACTCACCGTATTTTTTATAATTTTATTTATTTATTTTTTGGTGAGGTTTAAGTGGATTGTTGACGGAGCTTGCACAATACAATATTTTATGTTTTTGTTTGCAAATAAACCTACATCTGTTTTATTTTCTGGTTATAATCACCATAATTTGCATCGCTGGTTTCTTGAGCAATGAAGAATTTGTATTTTCCATTGAACCGATGTTCTACGTAGTAGGATTTTGCTAGTACTAGCTTGTAATTCCCATCTAAGCGCTTCACATCGTTTGGACTTAACACTACAAATTCTCAAGACTGCGTTTCGTTCAGTTTGTCGTGATTGTCTAGTCAAGTTTTCGGCTTTTACTAGAACATCTAAACGATTGGGTTTATTTATCTTTACAAGCAATTCGAAAGGGGGGAATAGAGTTCGATCCCAAGACCTTTGGCATGCAGTACAACTGCGTTTACCACTCGATCATCTCTCTTGTGTGATAAGCAGCCTCTTATTAGGCTTTTATATTTAAAATATCAACTTGGTCCAAATTTGATTATCCGTAGTTCGCTAATGGTATATTTCCACAAGGCGAGTACAGGATCCTTCTTAAGGTCTTAGTAAATACTATGGAAAAATATTATAAAAACTCAAACATCGTGTTTTTTTTTTTTTTTAAAAAAAGTAAATTTTTGCATATTTTCGTACTTTTCCCGTAGAAGATAATGTTTATTCCAAATTCAGTTTTCGCGCCTCTATTTGCCCATTACCCATAGTAATATATACAGAATTCGCGACGACAAGAGATTTTGATCTGAATAATAACACGTATTCCCTGCTTTTAATCGACATTTAATTTATTCGTGAATATGGTTTTCGTCTGTTAATATTGATCCCAGATATTTGAAAGTATTCACTTTATCAAAAGTATTATTCCATATTTTTACGCATCCATAAGTTGCAGTATTACGATCCTGACGAACTTCCATGTATTTAGTTTTCTCTGCATTTACTTCTAAACCTATGACCCTGTAAGCGTTTAATAAGACCTCTCCATTTCCTTCTACTGTTTTTATCATCCCCAATTAAATTTACATCATCATACGCCATAACCTGGTGAATCCCATTTAACTCTAGGCCCTGGTTGCTATCTTGCAAAGTTGAATAATAATGGCGACAACGCATCTCCTTGTTTCAGGCCATTCTCGACGTGAAAGCTCGTGGATATAAATTTTCCTACCCGGACTTTACTTTGTTATTCATTTAAACATATCTTAATTAATCTAATTAGCTTCTTCGGTATTTCAAATTATGTAAGAATGTCCTACAATGCTTCTCTTCTAACCGGGTCGTAAGTCTTTCTAAAATCAATATAGAAATGATGTACCGGAATATTTACAGTGAGCTTATATCCGGTTAACTTTTGTCCGCTTTTGCATTAATATAGGTGAACTTATGCTCGGTGAGGTTATGTCCGCGACCCGCCACTACATGCAAGAAGAACATAAGGATGGAAAACTTGCTAACTTAATTTCAAATATCCATATGTTAATTATAAAAGATCACTTTGGAAGAACTGGGAAATAACGAAACAACCCCTCCCCCCTCAAATCAGCCTTCCAGATAGTGGTGTGCAACGAACAAGCGCAAATGTGTCGCCTGGGGCAGAATTCAAGAAATAGGGGTCTCCTTAGGAGAAAGCGAACTTTTCTGTATGTACAGCTTCCGACTTGCCAGACGAACAACAAACACAGTCCCAAAACTCTAGTATTAGTGATCATCTCATAGGTGACTTTCCCTCCTCTCCCTCCATTTATTCATAAGCCCTGTGAGTGAAATCTCCTCGTAGTGTTGATAGAACAACAGCGGAAGGCAAGAATTCATCCCTCTCCCAGCACTCAACCATGCGTCAGTCTTCGGCAACAAATTTCCCAGGAAAATCGATGTACTTGCCAAAATGAAACATCTCATTCCAGTAGAAATGTTGATGACAAACAATGCAACCAATGCAAAGAATGTGCGGAAACAAGTAAAGTGGGTGGTCATGGTATGGAGGTATATATATATATATATATATATATATATATATATATATATATATATATATATATAGAGAGAGAGAGAGAGAGAGAGAGAGAAGTCTATTTACATCAGCAGTGAATTTTGTTTCGAGAGAGGCTTGAGGAACGGGTAAAAATATTTGTGTTGTAAGTTTAATGCGAAAAAATTATCACAAACTTTTTTTCGGGAGGGGGTTGAATCCGATAACCACTCCTAAATACGCTACTGTACATGAGTCAACTGTTCCCATATTATCTAGCAGCAACGAAACAAATTTTGAGTAAAAGCAATTTTAATAGCTATCAATATTCGAGACGATACCGATTTTCCGAGACTGACCTAAGTCTCGTCTCGATTTATAGAGGTTTATCTCGGTCTCTGTCTCGTCTCGGTATATAAAAGTCTTGGTCTCGGTAGCATCACTACTTTATTTGCCATAGCATCTGCAAAGCGAATATAATTAAGTTTCCTGCCTACTAGCTACTAGAAAATGTCATCTTTGGTGAAATACTTTTTTGGTGTTTCAAAACAACATCGATAACATTTGGGAGGTGATTCATTCATTCATTCATTCATTCATTTATTTCGTCTTTTTAGTCATACATATTGCACGATTACGTGCGTATGAATAAGACTCGTGAAGGGTACAAATATATAAAACACGTAGTAATGACAAATACATACCTATTGAAATAAACTACTATGCTACATCTACGATATAAAAGCATTACATAACAATATATTTCCAAAACTATCAATAGACAATTGAATTAAACTACTATGCTACCCAAAACTATCAATAGACAAATTCACTTACATATCTAAAAATTCGTTTACAGAATAAAAACAGTGCTGCAACAGATAGGTTTTAATTAACCTCTTGAACTCTCCTTTTTGTTCTGTCCTTCGAATATTCTGAGGTAGTTTATTGTACAATATAGAACCCATAAACATTGGATTCCTTTCATATAACTTAGTGAAGTGCTGTTTGCTGGGGATTTTATCCTTGCGCCTGGTATCATATTTATGTGTTGATGGTGTGTTAAATAAGTCAATGTTGTTTTTGACGAAGAGCAGCAGTCGAAACATGTAAAGAGAGGGTAACGGCAAAATTTTAAATTCCTTAAATATTGGCCTACATGGGTCGTTTATTTTGGCCCCTGCTATAGTTCTTAAAAGCCTTTTTTGTATTACAAACAACATATTACTTTTTCGAGAATTTCCCCAGAAGATTATGCCATATGTAAGTAAAGACTGAAAGAGACCGAAATATAAGTTACGAATCGTGTCAAATTGTAAAACATGTTTAATTGATTTTAATGCATAGAGCATTTTATTGAGTTTTTGGGCCAGTGAAAATATGTGAGTTTCCCAGGAGAGGTTGTGATTTAGCCAGAGTCCCAAAAATTTGGTTGACTTTGAGTACATGATTTTATGATTATTTAGCATTATATCAATTTCTACGCACTGCTTATTTTGAATGTGATGGAAATTTAGAGCTGTAGATTTGTCTGTGTTTAATTTTAGTTTGTTTTGGGCAAACCAGTTTTCTAAACTACGAGTTGTCTCGTCAATTTTATCGCAGACAATATCATAGTTTGTACCTGTTATTGTTAGGCTTGTGTCATCTGCGTACATAGTTGTATTTGCTAATGATACGTCATGTGGCAAATCATTTACGTATAACAAAAATAATATGGGTCCTAGTATCGAACCCTGAGGGACGCCGGTAGAGATGCTTCTAAATTGAGATTTATAAGTTGCTGATTCAGCTGTGTCTGACGAAAAAGATATTTCAACAGCTTGAGTGCGATTTTGCAAATATGATTTAATCCATGAGTTAACGACTCCTCTTAGACCGTAACTGTTAAGTTTTTGGATAAGAATGTTATGAGGGACAGAATCAAAAGCTTTGGATAAATCTAGAAACAATCCTACGCATTTTTTTCCTTTGTCCAGGGCCTCCGTAACCTCATTGATATAATTATAGATAGCAATTTCAGTTGATTTACATTTTTGAAACCCGAACTGTGAAGGTGAAATTACATTATGCTTAGATAGGAATGGTATAATTTGGTTGAGAAAGGCTTTCTCTATAATTTTTGAAAAAGAAGACAACAAGGAAATTGGTCTGTAATTTTCGATTTTTGTATTGTCCCCCTTCTTATATAGCGGTTTAACTTTGGCATATTTTAATTTGTCAGGAAAGGTACCTGTCTGAAAGGACATATTTATGAGGTAGGACAATGGTTCCGAGATGTGAATGCTGCATTTTTTGATGATGACAATTGGTATTTCATCCAGACCAGAAGACCACTTTGACTTCAATGACATTATTATGTTATGTACCTCTCTTGCTGAGGTGGGGCGTTAAAACATGGTACCGATAGTTGTGTTTATCTTGCGAATGTTTGGGTGCGATTTATCATTAGGACCGTGCTGGTTATGTAAACCTGTGTAATAATTATTGAAGGCGTTTACAATATGGTCTGGGTATGTAACTTTGCTCCCGTTAACATCCAACTCAGTAATTTCATTTTTCGTTTTGATGCTATGTTTTAACTCTATATTTACTACCTTCCACATAGCTGCCTGTTTGTTTTTACAATTGTCTATATAATTTGAGTAATGTGATTTTTTGGCAAATTTAAGCAACTTTTTATAAACGGTTTTGTAGCGTCGATAATATTCCTGCATTTCTGGAGATAAATTCCCTTTTTTATACGCCATATTAAGAGACCTTAGTGTTTTGCTTGACGTTTTAATACCGGTGGTTACCCATGTTTTTTTATTACATGTCGATGTAGGAACAGAGTATATTTTTTTGGGACACGCTTCGTTGAAGTAATTTGCAAAGATATTGTGAAAGCTATCCCACGCTTGATTCATGTTATTAGCCCCATATACCTGCTCCCAAGTTTCGTTGAATAAACGACAGTTTAGATGTTGTATGCTCGAGTCATTAAAGTTTCTTTTCGTTAATAATCTAGTACCGCGTTTATGAACTGTACTGTTAGTAATCTCGTTACCTTTTAGCATTACTGTAAAAATCTGCGCCTCATGGTCTGAGAACCCACTGTTTAGTACTTGAACATTACAGGCAAGACGATCGGTATTGTGTAAAATTTGATCTATTGCACTGTTTTTGTTTTTAGATAACCTGGTTGGCACTCTGACTGCTGCAGTTAAGTTATATGCTTGTAACAGAATCTCGAGCTGGCCATTTATTTTGGGTTCTAAAAAGTCAATATTAATGTCACCTACTATGACAACTTGCTTACCCGTTTTAATATAAGATTCAAGGATAATTTCTAACTTTTTCAAGAAAATATTAATGTCGCTGTCTGGGGTTCTATATACACACAAAATAATTAACTTCATATACGGTATTTCTACTACACATGATTCAAAATCCTTTTCTATATTTAGATAATTAAATTTAGTTATGACCTTATTTTCTAAACCTGTTTTGACATAAATACAAGACCCCCCTCTATTCCTAACAGATCTACTGTAACTAGCGATTAGATTAAAACCGGGAAGGTTAGTTATACTCAGCTCATCTGAATTCAACCTGACACAAAGATGAGACGAAAAGTATAGATCAACCTGGGTGCACAGATGCTTCCTTTCGGAGTTATAGGCTACCGAAAACATGAAAAAATGAACTTTAAAGGTCCATAGTTCCTAAACTATGGGACGTACGGTTGTCGGGTCAAGACTTTACTTAGGCACTAATATGTGCCCTATGCAAAAATGCATGTTTCAAAATCCTAAGGTACTCAACCAATAATTTTTATAGAGAGAGTTTGGCTACAGGCATATAAGTTCAAGTACTCACCAATTACCTCTATAAAAATTGTTGCGGAAATGCCCCAGGATTCTGAAACATGGATATTTGGATAGGCCACATATTAGTTCCTAAGTGAAGTCTTGACCCGACTACAGGACGGGCTATAGTTTAGGAGCTATGGGCCTTTAACCTCTACGGTCCCCCAGTACTAATTTGAGTACATTCATTTTAATATTACGTAAATATATGTCACTTCATTTCAATTGCACCCTTACACGTTTTGCTTCTCAAGTACTCATTCGAGAACAAATTTAGTGCACTCTGGGTCCATCAGATAGCAGCATTGAGCATACAGTGTTAGATTCAAAAGTATGGCTGCAGGAGGAGAGGAAGGGATTGAAAGTCCTGAGGAAAAAACGTGAGTATAGTATTTGATTTACCTTCGGTATAGTACAAAAAAATATTTTCTTGTAGTTTAATAGAAACTTCTTGATATAAAAACATTACTCGTGATTTGGACGTTCTGTACATTTCAGAACTTAGTAAAAATTATCATGTACTCAGATGAGTACTTCGGGTCTTATGTATACATATTATTCCCCTGTACTCATTTGAGTACTTTTCATATTGCTAGATATTTTTATCTTTCAAAAACTATTTTAAGTTTTGTTTTCTCTTAATTGTATTTAGAAATAAATATGCTCCATTTTGTAGATAACTTATCTCATGATTCCGAATCACCACACAAAATTTGGAAAGTGAAGCCAATAGTTGATGAGATACAACACGGTTATAACCTGCTGCCACAAACAAAAGTCCGTTGCTATCGACGAACAAGTTATACTTTTTCAGGACAGAAAATAATTCAAGGTTTGAAGCAGTATGTTCCTTCTAAGCCCAATCCTTGGAGATTAAAAAAAATGCTCTAGCAGCGTGTGATGGTTTGGTTTTAATTTTTTTGAAATATAAAGGTAAAATACATTTCCTGAAGAGTTAGTGAAAGTGTGTGGAGTAGGAGGAGCTGTTGTAAAAAATTAGTTGAACCAATGGATTCTGTAAAATTTGTTTATACTGACAAAATCTTTACTTGTGTGTCCACCGCTGAAAAAGTGTTGTAGGCAAATGAATATTGTACTGCTACAGCAATGCGAAATAGAACAGGAAGAGCATTTAAAAATCTGAAGAGTGATAAGGAAATGGTAAGAGGGGAAGTGATGTCGTATGCAGAAGTGATGGTAAAATAGTTATACTTAAATAGAAGAACAGTAAGAGTCTTCTCTTGTTATCTACTGCTTTTGGTAGTTTACCACAAGATCAAGTCCTAAGATACAGCAAAGAAGATAAGTATCATGTTTGTGTTCCTAGGCCTTCTGTAGTAAAACATTATAATGAGAAAATGGAGGTGTAGAATTGCAAGATAGATTGATTTCCTACTACAGAATCTCCACTAAGACTAAGAAATGGACTGTAAGAGTATACACTCATTTCTTGAATTTTGCTGTTGTATTTTGAATAAAATAGATTGTAAGCTTGCAGGTACACCAAAAAAGACGATTTTGATCTGTTAAGGATTTAGATCAGACATTGCTAATTCTCTATTAGGGTCTGACCCAGAAAACGTGACAGCCCCAAAGTTGACAGGCAAAGTAACAATAACAGTAATGTGATTTCTGTGAAAAAAAGAGAACAAACTTTTATGCCTATGCCTCAATATCATGTAAAGTATGGTTCAGTAAATCACTAGCCAGATCATGTCCCTGGTAAATCACAATATCGATGTAGGTTTGAAAAATGCAGAGAAAGAACAAGGATTAAGTGCATAAACTGCGAAGCTTTCCTTTGCTTGCAAAATAGAAGTTGTTTTCTTGCGTTCCACATCAAGTAAATCCATTCACCGGGTTTGCAAGATTATATGTTATGAAAACAACAGTGCATGCTAGATAGTATTACACATGGCAAATGTAGTTATTCTCGAGATGTAAAATGCATGATTGTTCTAATGAAACATTGAATGTACATGATTATGTTAGCAGCTTATCTTATAAGGTACTGAAGGTAAAAATATACAACTAGTACATTTACTTTATTTCTCATTTTGTTAAGATAGATCACAAAATTATAGCATAATTTGTTGTAAACACTACAATAATATTTTTGTCATTAACTTTTGATTTTTCACTAAACAATTGCAAAACGTCGTTTATGGTATGCAGTGAATTCAACTAAATTCTCATAAGTAATTATACTCACACTGAATGTATCACGAATGATGTTGAAATAAATAATTTTGCTTCAAAACAAAACAACTAAATCTTTATTGATACCTGGCTTCTAATACTTGCTTCGTATCTAGCAAAAACATCCTTTAGTTATTTTTATATTTACAATAAATATATGTAGTAAGCCCCTAAAGTACTCAAATGAGCACATGCTCTCCCTCTGCCCCTATGGCACATTTTAATATAAAATTGCTTTTAATACACTGAAATACATATAACTAACTAGAAAATATTCAGAAATAATTTTTTGGTACAGTAAAAAAAATTCGGGACCGTAGAGGTTAAAGTTCATTTTTTCATGTTTTCGGCAGCCTATAACTCCGAAAAGAAGCATTTGTGCACCCAGGTTGGTCTACTATTCGTCTCATCTTGATGTCAGGAGTCATCTCCCAAACGTTGTCGGTGTTGGTTTGAAAACCCTGTAGAAGTTGGTGAAAAGCAATATCTCTGTCAAACTTCCTTCCAACTGTACTTGCCTCCGTCATTTCAACTCTTAGTGTAAAGCATTCTTATATTTTTTTTCTAGATAAATGATTTACTTGGCGGAAGCCAACTCAAACCAACATATACTGCATTTTATATTTCTCTTTACCCGATAACTTGAAGTAACATATTCATGTAGTATGTACTGTCTAATAAATTAAATTATCTCACTGTCTCTCTCTCTCTCTCTATATATATATGTATATATATATTTAAATCCCTATACCAATATGGGGACCGTCATAAAACGTATCCTTTTTGCAACCGGGTGAACGGCTGGAGTATAGAAATTTCTTTTTGGATATATCGTCTCTAGACATTGAGGATGACACCGTAGTCAACTTTTTTTCTTCAAAATTGATGTATTTCTGCCTATTCCCAAACTGGCGTTCTTCTGGAGACAATTCACTCAAGTACCTCTTCGGAGTCCAGTATAGATGCTTTTTTGCGTACAGTTTCAGGCAATTTCTGCGCCCATTCAAGCAGAAGTACCAACGTTTGCTTGGGCGTCCAATTAGCCTTACAATGAAGCGGACTTCCGGCGAAGCTGTGTATAGATGTTTTACGCACCTCTAGTTATGGTAACAGATATGTATGTATTTATCTGATGGAGCGACGAGCTCTTTATTCTGTTCCTTCAGCTTTTTACTATATACAAGGAGTATCAGACCACCCGTCCCAGGCACTTTTCTCGCCTCGTAATGCACGTAGACACTTGAAACAAAAAATGAACTACCAAATCGTATGTGAAGAATCAAATAGTGGTGCCTCCGTATCCAGCGGCGTAGCGGGAATACTTCCACGGGGGATTAACTTCAAAAATTTTAATGGAATACTTCCACGGGGGATCAACTTCAAAAAAATTATATGGAAAGTGGTATGAGTTTCGATTTCTTTGGAAGTATTATTGAAAAGCAAACAATTTTGCAGGAAACACTTTTCTTTAAATTCTACGGTTTGTCATCTGTGTGTGTTATTTGTTGTTGAATTGCTATCAGACCACCCGTTCCACGCATTTTTCTCAGTTCGTACTTCGTAGTGCACGTAGACACTTCATACAAACAAAAAAAAAAAAAAAAAAAGAATTACCAAACCGTATGTGAAGAATCAAACTGTGATTCTTTCATATTCACGATTCCCGGCGGGAGCTCATGTGGTTCGGATTCCACGTTAATCAGTAGGTCCACGTCTCATATAGCCTCGCTGCTGAACGGGACGTTAAACTCAAAATCAACTCAACTCAACTCTTTCATATTCAGTGGCGTAGCGAGAATACTTCCGCGGGGGATCAACTCCAAAATTTTAAATGGAGAGTGGTACCAATTTCGATTTATTTGGAAGTATTATTGAAAAGGAAACAACTTTTACAGGAACATTTTCGTTAAACTCTACGGTTTGGCATCTACTGTATGTATTATTTGCTGTTAAATTGCAACTAAGAACAACAATTTTAGTTGGTAATGACTCCAAAAGAACATCAGATAGCACATGTTCTATTAAATAGTTGTTGAAAACCCTTTACAGAATTCAGTATCAAACGTTAGGGCATATCTCGTCTACTTATCAACAAACGAAAACAATATTACAGGACAGTACTAGTTTAAATTTCGGAATCTGAACCAATTTAAAACAGAAAAACAGAGAAAAACACTCTGGTTTTAAACTGCGTATGAAACAAATTTGGATGTAAAGTCCAACACTCCCCCCCCCCTCCCAAAAGAATCAAACTTACGAAATCACTGCCACTCTCTTAGTCTTCTTAACGTATGTAAACATTTTAATAAATCACTTTTTGGAACTCATTGTACAAACAATTGTTCAAGAATGGTATATATAAACAAACTGAAGATAATAAATAAAATAAATAACATGAACTGCAAGTTCTGAACATTCTCACCAAAATATCGTACCCCCCCAAAAAAAAAAATAAAACTCACAATAACTGTTCAAAAGATCGTCCAGCACGTGCGATGCACATTCGAATGCGCACCGAGACATTGTAGATTGCTCTTAACACTTCATTTCCTCTTAGTCCATGGCAAACATTATAGATCTTGTTCATTATGTCTTCCATTGTAGTAGGACGCTCTTGCTAAACCAGCTCCTTGACTCGTCCCCAAAAGAAAAATCGAGAGGAGTCAGGTCCGGAGAACGAGCTGACGAGGAAACGGCCTCCTCTTCCGATCCAAATGTTTGGAAATAAATGAGCAACAGCTTGTCCCGCAACTCTTGCAAAATGAGCAGAGTAATCGTCTTGTAATCACATTGTTTTACGAGTTGCTAACGAGACCTCTTCGAAGAGCTCACAAAGAACATCTGACAAAAAATTAGCGTATCCTACTTCTGTTAAAGTACCTTCGGAGAAGTAAGGTCCAATTTGGCCTCCCACTATACCACAGCAGACATTTAGACTCCAGATATGTTGATTGTCAACTTCACGTACCCAGTGAGCATTCTCGCTGGACGTTGACCTACATTAATCTTGAAGGTCGTCTACACAGAATGTTCTAGTGAAACATGGGTTCCTGGCGCTCACCCATTGACAAAACTCCAGACGGTTATGGAAATCTTGTTCTCGGAGTTTTTGGTGCAGACGAACATGATAAGGATTTAACGCGTTATTGTGCAGAATCCTCCAAATCATTAAGTGGCTCATAGCAGCATCCCTAGCTAATCGTCCTGTTGAGATTTGAGGAACCATAAGGACTGCATCAAGGATGTCGGGAGACCGTTTATCCTGCACATGACGCCTGATCTGCAGACGCTGGTTGTGGTGAGGATAGACGTGCCCAATCCTTTACACACAAAGTGCCGATCAGATACTCGTGGACGTTTGCGGACAGAGTGTCAGTGTCTGTGAATATCTGAGGGTTCAGTGAATATATTCTAGTGAATTCAAATCGGTTGAGAGCTACGTCCATGTGACATACCTTTTGGTATGCCTCTGAAACAAGATGCGCTACATCGTATTCGGATGTCTACTCCAGCATTTTTGCGCATCCACAGTGAACAAGCATTATTGTATGCGTCTTGAAATGGTTTCATAAAACATCTATCAGTGAGTTGAGTCTTGTGAGTGATATGTGGAGAAGTACTGAGCAGTGAATCCTGTGATTCCTCGCACACTTAATCACTTTCAGTTCTTTATGGCTGCCATGTCCATCAACAATTAGCAGAACTGGGATGTGAGGGGAAGGATGACAGAATTTCACGAAGTGTTGCAACAAAGTTAAAAAAAAAGTATCACTCGTTATCCAATCAGTACTTTGTGCTACAGCAATACTCTCAGGTGGAGCATCAACAAACAGTCCCTCACTCATTCTCTGGCGCGGAAATACGACTATGAAGAGGGGTAGTACAAACTGACCAGTAGCACTCACTCAGAATATCAATGTTATATTCCGACCTCTTTCGCCCGACGTAGGATTGCCAGATTTTGTAAGCAAAAAACCGGGACACCAATCTCACGCTATATAGCCATTAAGATCACGGTTCATACTCATTTGTCAAGAATCGATTATACCTGTCTTTTCCAGATTAGTAGCTACTTACAATTTTCAGGTAAGACATACTAGTTCTTGCGGGATGATTTTTTTTTTCGATCTGAAGAGCGAAAACAGGCGTCCTGAAAGCCTTTCTCGGGGTACTTAATTCTTTCATTGAAAACCGACACGTCTGGCAACCCTAGCCCGATGTCAACTTGCCCAGAACTCGTTTCCGTTTTTCACATATCACTTTGGGATTAATATGAACACACGATACACCAATCTCATGAGCGTTCAGTATTCGTGCTGGTGGAAAAGAACATTTGTTCATCAGTGTGCACTAATTTGTATAGAACTTTGCAATTTGTTCCTTATTGAAAGTTGTTGTTCACGATATAATTACCGACCGCGGTGGCTCAGTGGTAGAGCGTTCACCTCTGCTGCATAGAGTTCTTGGTTCGATCACAGCTCCGCCAAGTGACCTTTGTGGTGGACAAATACCGCGTGTGTGTGTTTCCTCCAGGTTCTTCCGTTTTCTCCCACTTTCTTGATTCCACCATTTCATTCATTTCTCATCATTGCCGTCTCCATTAGCCTAGACGGCATAAGCGTGGGAAATAAAACTCAAAGATTTCAATATACTTGTAGGCACAGGTGTTTTAACAAATAAATTGGGAAGTTACTTCTTAAACTCGTATGTATCAAATGCCATGTGAAGCAGTTAGCTGATCGCTTAATAGCATTGCCATAAGAAGAATACCTGAAGCTAGTTTGACTTAATCGAAGAACCAATTATAAAAGCATCACCATTTGTTGTCTGAAGTGTATACGTGCACTACGAGCCGAAAAAAAGCCTGGGACGGCTAATCTGATACACCCTGTATACATGTTACTTTAAAATTTCTGCAAAATTCCTGAAATGGGTTAAGTGAAATAACATCTGAGGTTTCAAACATTTCTTTCAGTTTCAAACAGTGTTCAGTTCTTTTAAAATAAAACGTTTACTTTCCTTTAAATGGGTGAATATGCAACTGAGGTAAACTGTATGGCGTTTTTTCTCTTCAAATGTATTTTTCTGTTATGTAAAAGTAAAGCGTTGACTCTCATTTATATATCTACAGAATATTTCAAAAGTGCTGTAATATACAATAAATTGGTGAAACTGAATTTGCGGTGAAAATGTGTGAAAACAAAATTTCTACAATTTTAAACATTATGTTCACTTCTGTATATATTAAGTGTTTCTGAGGTTCCCAACGTAGTTTCGTTGGGGTGAATATCCGTGGCCATAGAAAAAAATTATTGAATATGCATCTCAACTAAAAGTTCATAAGAATAAAAGTTTAGCAGTTCCAACGAAGGTTTCAATTAAAGCGGGTTGCAGGACATTTTAGATACCGTATTTACGTGAGTCTAAAACGCCTTCAAATGTGAGACGAAAAAAAAAACTACTCGGCATTGACTTTTAAGAATGAAAAAGATAAATAAACATATGAAAACACAATGAAAATGTTTCGTCTTCCATTTTCAGTTTGCAGTTCCTGGATAGAACAATTTCCCATTTTTCGGAAAATGTGGGTATTCCTAGTACACATTTTTCACAGAATCATGACTAACGAGATTAGCTATCTCCGGCAAAACTCAATCGTTTTCTGCTGTAAATTGGGCCTTACTGACAGTGCTTGGGCCTAAACTTGCAAACTCGAACGTAAAACACACCTCGATTTTGGGGCTGAAAAATAATTTAAAATGTGCGTTTTAGGATTGCGTAAATACGGCATTTGAAAATAAAGGGAGGATAGGAGGATAAGACAAGACGCTCAGCCATTCACGATATCCCAAAGGAAAACTACATCCATTTAAGCTGCGACTTTTCCTTCCCCAAGATCGTGAATATAATGTGGTCATTTCTTGAACATGGATAAGAATATTGCACTTTGTTATTAGAACATATAAAGAAAGCATAGTTCATGCAAGTTGGTGCCCTAGCACACTACGTCTTGCTCATACTAAACTACTTGAACACTAAATTTCAGGCAAACTGTATTGATCGTCAAGGAGCCCGAGGCTTACTTTGAGTTCGATGAACTACGCTTTCTGGGAGTACGGTTATCTCTGTTGTAATGCAGCATATAGATTCGCGACGGGGCTCATCTTTGCACGAAAACAAAGGATATATAAGGGAAGCAATTTTCCCAAATCCCCCCCCCCGTATCCTTTATCATTCCACTTCAAAACATGGGTAGAATTCAACAGAGGGCACATTGAACAAATGTGCTCCCATCTATGATACGGGACTTTTTGGACACCCTGTAAACAAACTTCATATTTCTTTGCTTCTTGAAACTCCTCATCTCCTCGATATTTTTGAAATTTCATCAAATTCATCTCCTTAAAAATTTTACCCTTATACGTATAGCTTTACTACGAACTTTTATATTTACCTATCATCCTCCGCAACAAAATCTACTTTTTTTTCTTGACACACACCCTCTTTAAATCAAACATCTTTCATAGGGATGCACGCGAGACGAGACGAGACGAAAAATGGAAATATCTCGTCTCGCAGCCTCAGATTTTGGTCTCGTCTCGCGTCTCGTCTTGTCTCGCAAATGTGAAGTCTCGTCTCGCGTAAAATTTCGAGTCTCATCTCGCGTCTCGCGCGAGACTATCTCGCATGGTCTCGCAGTCTCGCATATATTCTGGGTCAAAATTTTGCAATGTGTTATTCTATGGCTGTTAATGAATGATGATGTGATATTCTGTCCGAAGGCAGGTATTTGACCTAAAAGTCCCTTGGCAAGGTGAATCCATGTTGGTTTGCCATTGCTTTCCATGGGATGAATGTTTATAACATCCTAAGGAAACGGAACCTAGAGTTCAACATGGTATCCGAACTTGTGTTCCCTCCGCTCCAAATTAAAAGAAAAGTTGTGCTGGAATTTGATTGCTGGACCATTAATTTTCGTCAAATTAATAGCATAATTTACAGCAAAACCAGCATAAATTGTTGCTGGATCCAACATTGTTTTCCAGCTTAGAGGTCTCCAGCAATATTTGGCTCTTCAAAAATATCGTAGCCACTATCAACATTTACACGTTTTGGTCGTTTCCTTGAAGGGTGATTTTCCATTATAAAGATGTTTTTTTATCACCAAAAGCACTTGTAGACAAAAAAGAACTCCCCACAACACAATACGACCCAATTCTTTCGGCTCGTTCGCGCTTGTGGCAATGTAGCATTATCGCATTTTATCAACTTTCGCTTTTAACTTATATAGTGTTGCCAGATCTAGAAAATAAAATACTGACAGATATAGAGCCATTCCTACTATCTCCCACCAAACCTATAGGGCCATCCTACCAAACCAGTGTTTGAATTAAACTTCCGAACTAGAGGGGAATGTTTTTGATAAATATATAGAAAGAAAATACTTATTCCATGTAAAAATATCATGTTATTTCTGGGAGCCGGGCCGGGGATAAACTTTGACGAGAGGGGATTTCTCCGCCATCCCCCAACATTAATCGCTAGTAGTAATGTGAAAAAGACAGAAACAACAGAAATATCACATTTCGCAGCAATAGAGAGTCTTATTCGCTTTCCAGACCAAAAACAAAAGTTCCTGTATTCGTGCGCGCCCGCGTGTATGTGTTTGTGTCGCAAAATAAAGTCCTAAATCGATGCTGTAATAAATTTCCAGTTTACAAAGCTTTTCTTTTTTAATGATGTTTAGAAACTAAAGAAGGCTTTAATTCTGAAAATCAACCTTCAATAATAATAAATCTCATAAAATGTCTATTGCCCCAATCACTTTTTTGTTCCTGGAGGCATTAACGCTCAACTTAGAAAACTCAATAAATGTAAACTCACTAAATATACAATTCAATGTAATTCATAAGTGTTGCGAGACTGCGAGAAGTCTCGCGAGACTTCTCATGCGAGACTTAACAGAGTCTCGTCTAGCGTCTCGTCTCGCATGGTTTAGTCTCGTCTCGCGTCTCGCATAAAATTTTCACTCTCGTCTCGCGTCTCGCGTGCATCCCTACTCTTTCAGGCTGTTGCTTCGTAATGGACAATTTAATTGTCTCATTTTTCATTACAACCTTACGTGCTTATTGACGAGTGTCACATCAAGAGGCAAGTAAAAGTATTGAAGCCTAAAATACCAATTAATCTATAAAGAAATCCTACTTCCAGTAGTGACAGTAAAAGTAATAGTGTTGATTATCCGCATTAATTGAGACAGCGGTTACGCATCTAATTAAACATGCGTTTGTTTAGCAAAGAAAGACACTACAGTGCATTGTTACTTTTCTTATAATACGTCAGGCTTGGAAAAGTGATGGCGGAATCTCAAGCAATCTTCAAAGCCTTCAAGTATTAGTTTAGACTATCATGTTTACGTTGTTCCAAGGAAAATATATAAAGGAAAAAATGTCTGAACAGTGATCAGAAGGAATGATGCTTGCTTCAATTCATTATTTCTGATCACTGTTCAAATGATGTATGTCAATGAAATATTGTCCCACAACCCATTGACCCACCACCCATTGTGACCATGATCCACTGTGCTCCATCATCCACCATGACCCACTTCGACAAACCGTGACCCAATATGTCCCACTACCTAACGTGACGCACTCTGACCCACTACCCATCAAAACCCATCGTAATCAACTTTAACCCTTGATCCACGTCCTCCTGTTCACTGACTAAAGAGTTTACACTTGCAATTAAACAATGCTGTGAAATTATCACTAATCAGAGTTTGAATTTCTACGGTCAATCGCTCAAGCACCGCTCTGTTACAATAAGGTGGATCTGACCTTTACAATATAAAATGGTAAAATATTTGTCATGGGTACATTTACGATGAATTTGAAGTATTATATATAATTATTTCCTTGCTGAATTACAGACACTTTTCAGTGGAAAATAGGATGAAATTTGAAAGTCTCAAATCAAGGTATAGTTGACCAACGTAAATGTGAAAAAATGTAAAGTTTTCCATATAATTAAGTATACAGTGAAAACTTAAGACTTCCATGTAATTAAACTTACAGTACAAATTTTGTATGTATATATACGCAAATTTTCTCGCAACCTTATAGCTTCACTGCCTTGTGCTGAGAAGGCTCCATATAATAAACATAAGATTCAAAAATTATTATATTAGAAAGTAGTGGATATATGATGCCATTGCTTTCTAATTATTACTGCTTTCTAATTAATTGATACTGTATTTTTTGTGTCTCAATTAATAATTGTTTCTTATTTTTTTCTCAACTAATATCGATCGTTTTTGATTAGTTTTACAAATCAACCCACTACCAATTTCCCATATATAGAAAGTCTCCCCCATAGAAGAGAAATTAAAAAATTGCTAGAACACGTTCTGTTTATTTTTAATAAAGTGTTAATATACTGAATTTCACTCCCTAAGTTGAACGACTTGTGAGATACTCAATTTTTCGTAAAAACTTGGACCTCCTCTCCCCCTTTAGTACATGTATTATAATAAAAGTGATATGATAACATCCCAGTTGGGATTAGGGTCTAACTATCTACCACAATTCATTTCAGTTGGCTTTGCCATTTGTCCGTGATCATCACTCACACATAGTTACATTCGCTTTTATGTAATAATTCATGTATTACAGGTGATTCAAAAATGTATTTTTTCAGTAGTAAGCTCCTCTAAAAACTCTCAGGCTGTATCTCGAAAACCAGGTAATAAGTCCTATTGTTGTTACAACAGTTAAAAATATCAATATCCAAAATACCTGAAGTTCTTTTTTCACATAGATATACTCATCTCAGATAAGTAAACAGAAAAAAATGAAAAAAGAATAAAATGGAGGCCTTGAAAGTGAAACACAGGCACATTCATCAGTGTTCAGAAGATGCTGGCTACTATGGACTGAATAGAGTGAGTCAGTCGGTCTGAGTGTGTCGGTGAGTCAGAGTGGGTCACGGTGGGTGGTAGGTAGCAGTGGGTCACGTCCTGCTGACCACGACCCACTGATCCACTCACAAATCTTGACCCACTGACCTATTCCATCTGTGGTGCAGACATTATATCCTTTGGGGACTTTCCTTGAAAAAAAAAAAGAATCATCATAGTTCAAGTCTTCAAAAGTGTGAAGGCTGATTGAGATTCAGACATCACTTCAAAAAATCAGAAAACAAGATACAGTAATCACAAGAATTTTCATTGAATTTGCGTAGTGAGGACAACATAATTAAAATTCCGTACTCATTAAGATTACTCGAGAAAAGTATAAATAAGTCATGAGAGCTGTCAACGAAACAACTCTCTTCTTCTTCGGTCGGGGTAAAGTAGGACTAGTTTATCAAATTGAATGTAAATGTTCAACTTTCTAAATTAAAACATTCTGATTTGCTCAGTGATGATATTAATGTATATTAAGTAAGCAAAGCTTGTAACATGTAAAATGTCACAAACATTATCACAAAGACATACTGGAAGTGAAAATACAAGTATTGATTAATTACTTTCTTATTGGAAAAAATTTCTTCAATTTACACAGTATGAAAGATTATAAGTTACTTTGAATTAAACTGTCAGTAATAGAACTTAATTACTTGACCAATAATTATGTAGTAATGTTTGCACTAAATTATTTTGAGAACCAACTTACATCATTTACTTCAATTATTTTAACTCCAGCCAAAAACAAAGAATAATTAAGGAGGAAAATGAGTGATTGAACAACGAGGAAGAGTTGTACCTAAACACATGAAATTACTCGTACTTTTAAAGAAGCTCGAAAGCAGTTGACTGTACCAGTAAATATATCAGCACAATCTTCCTATCTTTACCCAATAATGAAAAATTAAAATTACCCTTACAATTTCAACCTAGAGATTACAAATGTTCAGAAAAGGAAGTTCATATCTCATTTAAGGGCTTGATTGTGCCACCGTTTTAAAGTTATTTGCCTTTCTCATTGTTAAAGCATGCCATACACCATGAATGAGCTCGGTATTCCGTTTTGTAAGAACTCCGTTCGAACTTTTTACATGTCAACAGTTTTTTTTTTTTTTTTTTTTTTAAATACCGTCAACCAGAACCGTAAATAGAGATTTCGGTCCCCTGGGTGAAGTAGAATTCAGCACCCAGTACAGACACCTTACCAAGCTTTCTTTCTTTTCTTTTTTCTTTTTTTTACATAAGAAAAGCAGCTTTTGTTATTATACTACACTGAATTTTTATTAAGCTGCTTAAAAGAGCATTACAACAGCCAAAAGCGATCATTATGTATGATACAAGAACATACGCGAAGACGAAAAGGTTAGCGGAGGACCGTGGAGCATGGAAGCTTCTCAGCTGCGGCAAGTGACCTGCCAATAAAGGCCGAATACCTATGATGATGGTGATGTATTCTTTTACAAATAAGAGCTGCTTTCAAGAGGTTTCTTTTTTTTTTTGGAATTTTTTGTTAAACTTGACAAAACTCCCTTTGATTCTATACAAATCCACTTGGAGAACAGTTATGGAAACTTACAGTAAAACTATTCGCTATATTTCATTCTATCGATAAGAAATGAAATTTCAGTACATTAGAAACTATGTGCTTTTAAAATGTTCGAAATGAATTATAGCATTAATTTCCAGTAATAATTGTAAACTTTTGTAATTTTATTCTGTAGGTAAATAGGATTTTAATTTCAATTCTTTTACGATAAAAAAAAATATTTTGTGAAATGTAATGGACATTTAGAAGGAGCCTTCTTTGCGAATTTCTCAATATTGATCTATGGAGCTAAAGAATATGTTTAGTGCTGTATTTCAAATCCAAAATATACTTCGCTACAACATTTTGAAATAATAGTAATTACTTAATCTCTTAATGAATAGAAGTTCTGAATTTAAGGTTGCTTATTATTAATTAACATATTAAAAATACACTAACACACATATATATATTATATATATGTGTATACGTTTGGTATGTATGCTGATAGAAAACCACAAAACTAGATACGTATGCACAAAAGAAAATATCCTGGCGATACAAGTGGTTGATGGAGAAATAATTCCAACAAATTCCTTCAAATTGGAAGCATTTCTTATAACCCATCAAAGGAATAAAAAAATACACTGGTAGTGATCAATCTTTGAGAAAGAGAAAATTCGCTGACTCCTTTCTTACACCTGCTTCAAGTTCGAAAGTGTTATTATTCCTGTTGTTTACCTACACTTTTAATATTCCCGCGCAAACAGCAACTTGCATGTCCTCTCGTGTCTCTTCACTCCTTTCATTTTTGTATCTTCATTCTCACAGAAATATTAATCCCATTGGGTAGAAAAGCATGATTAAGTAAGCAAACTTATCACCATCAACGCATTTCAGACTCAGACTTTGACTGTTTCTGATTTTGAAAACGCTCTTGAATACATTATAAATCATTACTTAGCACCTTATATATATCACATCGTCATTAAAAATGATATACAGCAATAACTTTCTTTAAGTACTAACATGTAACACTTCCCAAGTGTAACACTCCGATTTTGATAAAATTTGGCAGGTAGATGTTACACATGAAATAAATGAATACGTAATTTCTTCCTACGGAAAAAAGTTTTAGGGTGCACAACCCCAAACCCAAAACCAAACCCAAAGCAAGAAGTGGACCGAAGTAAATGAAATTATGCATAGATACGGTAGAATTAAAACGAAGGAATACGTATTTCGTATTTTCTTAAAAAAAAAAAAAAAAAAACTGGTGGATGGGGCACAGACCTTTCCAAACCTTTGATTACGAAATATCAAAAGTGCGAATAAGTATATATTAGAAGTGCCTAAAGGATGAGAAGAGTTACTACAACACTTTGTGTAGGGACAATAGGCAAAATAATAATAATAATAATAATAATAATAATAATAATAATAATAATAATAATAATAATAATAATAATAATAATAATAATAATAATAATAATAATAATAATAATAATAATAATAAGCGAACACGTGTTTTTAGTTTCTGCGGAAAAATAGTGTTGGGCCAAGGCCCCTCCGAAGAAAGTAAATATTACAGCAGAAGCGCAAGAAGGAGTGGAGCGAAGCGAATGAAATTGTGTGTAGATATTGTATATGTAAAATAAAGCAACTCGTGTTTTCCAAGTGTCCCGTACTGATTTGCTACAAATTTGCACATCAACAGTAAACAGCAAATAAATCGACACGTGTTTTCATTTATGGAAAAACACTGTAAGGGTTAAAAGCGCACCCCGAAATACTATAAAATATGCTATATGTAGAAAAAACTAGTGTGAAAATAGTGAAATTTTACCAATAGATAGATGTCCTAATGTACAGTGAATCAATACAATAAATTTCGAGTGTTTCGTGTTTCTGCCCTCAAAAGTTCAAGTTCAAAGACTGAAGTTAGCGCCCCCTAGCTACTTGCGAAACACGTATTGCCTTTTTTACATATAGGTCTACAAGATCTATGTATAATTTCATTCGCTTCTGTCCACTCCTTCCTGCACTTCTGCTTTATTATGTACTTTTTTTAGGAGAGGACCTTGGCATCCACACAGTTTTTCCGCACAAACTACAAAACACGGGTTAGCTTGTTTTTGTGTATTGTTTCTTAACATACTTTCGTTGCGATTCGCTATGTAATTTAGGCACTTCGAAAGTATACTCTTTAGCACTTTTCATATTTCGTAATCAAATATTAGGAAGGGTCTTTGCCCCACCCATTTATTTCTTTGTTTCAGGAAAATACGAAACAAGTATTCCCATATTTTATATCTACTAGGTACAATATCTGTGTACAATTTCATTCACTTCGGTCCACTTCATACTGCGTTCGGGCGTGAGCTTTCGAAATATTGGGTAGGGGTTTTGGTCCCCAATTATTGTTTCTCCACAGAAAATTAAAAAAAAAAAAAACACGTATTCGTGTATTTTATGTGTAGTATCTAACTGCCAAATTTTATCAAAATCGGAGTGTTACAGTCGTATCAAATTGTATCAAAACCGACAACAACATTGATTTAATAGGGCGTCAATAGTTTTTTAATCATTTCTAGCACTTTTTCTTTCTTTTTGCTCGTTCGGCGCTTTCTAGCCATCAGCGCCCGGGACGACCGCCTCGCGCGTCCCCTTCGAGCTACGGCTCTGCGGGAAACGGATCCGAGATTTAAGGAAACTAGTATAAAACGATTAACAATTTTCTTATAAATGGATATAAAACATTTTTAAACTTCTGCCAGTAACTTCTGGCTTTTATTATGTGAAAGTGGGCCAAAGACGCCCAACACTGCTTTTAAAAGTATTTGACATCCCACAGGATTAATATGTATGATAATAATTGAAACAACGTATTATAATAATTATTTGTAGATAGTCACATGTATTCTATGTACAAGCTAAAAACATTGTTACTTTTTCTTATTGTCTTGTATATTACTATATAAAATATTCTGTCAGTTTTTTAAGTTATATTTTAATCATTGTTTGATTCATTCATTCGTGTTGTTTCTTCTAGCTTCCGAAACCGCGAGAAATCTCTTTATCTGCTAACAGAACAAAGTGCATGCGCGAGCCAATGGTGAGCACAGCTGCCAACTGCGAAATGAGAACTTTCGGTGGTCCAACGCGCCTTGATGTAGATAGAACTATACGCTCGACAAGCTATACGCTCGCGACTGTCGCGCACCTGCCGATGAAACCCTGAACTTCAGTTATACAAAAAAAAGTTATCTCAGCACCGTTGGGACCACCAACATCAATTTTCAAAGTTGATTTCTACGCACTAGTGATGGTGAGAGGAGACCGTCTAACACGGTTTCCCACTGGACGACCATATAGTGTCGCCTGATCGACCAGGTCGCCTGATGGAATGCAAATCGCCAATGTATGGTCGTTCCACCGGTATCAGGATAAATATATATATATATATATATATATATATAATATTAATTGTATATTTATTTTAGGTAGTGCAATTAATATTCCTGATCAGTGAACTGAAGGCTAAAGCTAGCATACATAACGTCTATCTGTAGCCGCGGGTTGGATTCTACTCGTAGTAACACTGATTTCAAACCTCATGCCTTTTTGAGGCATGGCTTTTTAACATAACTTGAAGAACACAGAAAAGGCCTAAAAACCAATATCTTAAAAAAAATGCTTTTGTTGTAAACGGATCCGGTTTACGGAGAACAACGAAACTCCACTCTGGAGAGAAACGAAACTGGGTTTGAAGAAACTTGAGACCAGTTTCGCTTAAATCCGAACCGTTTTTTTAGAAATCCGAACCGCTTTTGGAGAAAAAACCGGGCTTGGAGAAAAAACCGAACCGATGTTTGGAAAAAACCGAAACAGATTCCTAAAAAAACGAACCGGTTTTGTAGAAAACCGAAACCGGTTTCGGTGAAAAACCGAACCGGTTTTAGGAGAAAACCGAAGCCGGTTTCGGTGAAAAGCCGTAATGTCGGTTTTTCGGATTTCGGTTTTTTAGAAACCGGTTTCCGGTTTTTATAAAAACCGGTTTTGCCTATCTCTAGAATATACTCGTATACTATACAACCACATATATATCTATATATAAATATATATACTATAACATATATACATATACACACACCCGTATATAGAAATAACTAATATGGACTAATAAATACATAACCACGTGTAAGACAATCAATATATATACCACAATATAATAGATATGTGTATTCATATCTTATACTTTAAGCTTTTTCAAAAACCTATTCCACTGTTGGTCGATGATCAGTCCTGAGTTCCAGTTCATAGCTTTATTACCCTCCATTTCTATAAACCGTGCCTCCTTCCATTTCCTAACTATGCCTCTTTCTTCCTGGCCTAAAATTTTTACTTCATTTTAATTAACTGAATGTCTCGTGTCCCTTACGTGTTTGTAGACCGCATTTTTGTTCCTTTCTAGCCTAGCGTCATCCTTATGTTGTCTTATACGCTCTCTTAGTCTCTTTCCAGCTTCCCCAATATAACACATATCACACTCACCGCACTGAATTTTAAAAATCAATCCTTTTTTTCTCCATCATTACCCCTTGTTCTTCTTCTGTCTTCTTCCTTCTTTTTTCCCTCATTACATCCAGAAGCCTCTTGCTCCCTTTTCTGTAAGTTGAGATGCCCCCATCTTCTTAAGCATTTTTTTAATGATTTCTGTTTCTTCTCCCAAACTTTCTATCCCCCACCACATTTTTCTTCTTTCTTCTATTCCTCCTTCACTTTGCTCTCCTTCTCGGCTTATTTCTTTTTCTTAGTGTATCTTCTCCCATCTCCTTCTGTATTTTAGCCTCTTTCTATCGTATCCATTACTCTCCACCTGCTTATGGAATGACTGTATACTCTGTTCCGCCTTGTCTCTTTCACTGGTTATTTGCTTAATTCTATTCTAAATGTTAATGATGAAATTCCTGTTGGTCGAGTAATCTACATCAGTTCGGGCGTGGCAATAGTTTCTCGACGCGCAACTTTTTTGATACCATTCTGTGTATATCACTCCCTGTTTCCTCCTTATTCTCATATGCAGGAAAACTATAGCCTCTTCCTTTTCTACCTCTAGCTCCAGTTGTATGCCTTTCTCTATATCCTCAATTTCTTTACAAACTTTTCCAATTGCCTCACAGTTCCTTTCCGAATCCCCAAGCAATCGTTCATATATCTAGCAAAAAACACTAATCTGTCACTTCCTTTTATCCTTACTTTCTTCTCCCAGTCGTTCATAGTAATTTCTGCTAGCACTGGACTCAACCTGGAACCTATGCTTAGTCCTTCCTTGATTTTCATTAAATTATCACCTATAACACAATAACTGTTATTCCACATAGTCTTCAGGGCCTCCTTCAGTCCTTCTCCACTCCAACCATTGATCTTACTATCCTTCATCAATTCAGTGATGACTTTAACAACGTTGTTTCTTCTTAGACTTGGAAACATAGCCTTCACATCGACACTGAAAATGATTGTTTTAGCTTTGCTCTTTCCTACTTCCTCCAACCTTCTTCTTAACTCAATTGAGTTTTTCCCACTGCTACAGTCTTGTTGCCTCCTTAACATTTCCACAACCTTCTTTAACTCCTCCTCCAATGGTTCAAATATATTTCCTCGGCAATCTAATACTGGTCTCAGTTTTACCTCCTCCTTATGTACTTTTGGAAAACCTTTCATTACCGGTATCCTACCTTCTTTATTAAGACCTCTTTCAAAACCTGCTTTTGTTAGTGATAATAAACTTTTTCTTTAATTTCCTCACACATAGATCTTTCACCTATCACCTCGTAAGTATCATCACAGATACCATTCAATGTTTCTTTGTATCATTGTTTTTCCATCACCAAATTGGCACCTCCTTTGTCCACTTGTTGCACACATATGTCTTTTCGCTTCTTTATATCCTTCAACACACTGTACTCGTGTTTTGAAAGGTTCCCCTTTGGCTTCTTTATGTTCCTTTCCACAATCACCTTAGCCTTTCTCCTTATCTTATCCCTTATCTCCTTGTCCTGAACTTGAACTATGGCTTGCTCTACCGAGTATATAACCTCTTCTGCGTCCAATCTTTGTTCTTTCACTTTAAACTTATAGCCTAAACTTAACACTTTCTTCTCATCATCCGGCAACGTCACACCACCTATTACTACCACATTTTTGTCAATGTCCTCCCCCTGATTTGACTTCCACCCTAACCGCCTTCCCTTTTCCATTAATATTTTCTTCACTTTCATATTAAATTCCTCTTCCCACACTTCAAGCCTCTTCATAACTATATCCCCAGTAAATATCAATAAACTATCACTAATGTAACTTTTCAACTGGTATACACATGGTATAGTATTGACTCTCCATCTAATATTCCAGAGCATCTAATCACAACTATTTATTAGAAATCATTATGTGTCACAATGACATTCATGTATGTTCTACCAGGTCGTCCTATTCCCCTCCCATTCCAATATATTTCTAATAATTTCCGACATTACCTGATCTCTTCCAATATTAACATCCATAGCCGCTCAGACCAAGAGAAATTGCTTTTAACAATTGTATCACTGCCTCCACTACAGGCTTCATTCACCCATTACCAAAACCAATCCGTTCCTGATCTAACACTACTCCTGACATAGTGATCACATGATCTCCCGCCCACAGATTTTTCATCTACATTCTAGATCCTCTGGAATGTAGATCGCTACTAAACTTACTAAACTCATACAATGTCAGCGACCTATCCTCCTTTTACTGAAAATGAATTTAACCCTTCGAATACCAAGACTGGATCAATTTGGCCCAGATGATGTTTTATAAAGAAATACTACAATATCAAAGAGAGGTAGTGGGCTAATGTTTTAGGTATTCCTCCATTAACCATTCCGCAAGCTACGTGATTCTTTACTCCTCAAAAGTATGTAATCTGTCACATGCTTGCTTTCAAAGCGCACTGCACCAGCAAACCGCTCTGCAAGGACTGTCAGGTGTAATCAAAATACAATGTGTGACAGAATTTATTCCTAACAAAGACAGCGTATTTCTATGTATAAATTTATAATGTTACCGTACTATAATTCAAGTATTGTTTGAAAGAATCACGAGCCGCCACTGACAGTGTATACTGCGTATAAAATGTACTGTAATATAAAGAACGATTAGGTACATTGCCCTTTTCATTGTACGTTAAAAATTTTAACTCCCTGAATGAAACTCCATATATATTTTTTACAAGAGGCAGGAATGGGTCAAAATAACTCACTTTACCTAACATTGTAAGCTTGGTATTCTAAGAGTTAATCCACTCTAATCTTTACCACCAATCATTCAACTCGCAATTGAGCAGTTCATCTCTCAAACCGCATATATGTCACCTCATCATCCTAAAATTCCTCCGCGATACTTTCGTCTAGTTAAACACTCACGTCAAATCTATACAGAATATGTTTGCACTGGCAACCACGAAGCTCTTTAGCATCATAGGGCCCTCCACCGAACAGTGTTTAATTATCTTAAAATATATAAATTACGACAATGGATTAAAATTTGATACACAATTTCTGCCATATCATACCCTTCGCAATATTAGATGCGTTTCAACGTATTAGCTGGCAAATTTACCCAAACCTTTTATCCTCTCTTACATCACGATCAGGAATTGCACAGAGACCAAGAAGAAGCTAAAACCTTTGCTTCCAAATTATAGGAGATTTTCATACCTCTATCATTCACTTAGTATTTTAATTATCATCCTGTAGACCATTTCAACTTCAATTCACCACATATTCATCTTCAACCCAACATATCTACTCACAAAGCACTCACTACCTTCATTTCTACCACGCAAATGACTAATGTCATCTATCAGAAATGTTATAATGACCCTGAAATCAATAACATCTATCGACATGTAAGACAAAGTCCACCAATACTGCTCAATCTTAGAAATCATCCAAATTTCTCTTGTTTTTTTTAAAAATCAAGAATACCGTCCAATACAGCTCAACAGAATCTTCACCAAAATTTTAGGAAAAAAATAACGTCAAATGACTTTATGTTCATCTTTCTCATTACCATCTTTACCACACCATCAAGCAGGCTCCCGCCCACAAATTAGCATCAACGATCAGCTTCTGCGTCTCCTCAACTGCATCCATAAGCAGTATAATACCACCGAGCCATCCTGTCTGGTACTCTTTAATTTAGAGAAGGCATTTTTTGACGTGTAGCGTTACGGTTTGCTTTCAAAACTGCTACATTCTTGCCTTCTAATCGCATATATCCGTTTTGTTTACAATTTCTTGTTTGGCCACCGAACTTACGAATACATTAATCAACAGTCATATCAAACAATATTTATGCACTCAGGCATATCTAAGGCTCTTTACTTTCACCCTTTTTATATCTACTTTATGTTGTTGACATGCCTCTTCCCCCACAAACTATTGTTATATCCATACGCTGATGATACAGCTTTTCTTGCAATTGGCCGTATTATTCACTAAGTAAACAAAGCCTTACAACAAATAATACACACGTTTGTTCTGTGGTGCAATAAACGTCGACTGAAATCCAATGCTGCTAAAACCGAAACTATAGTAATTCTGGCTCCTAAGAAACGCTCCAGATTTCACAGTAATTCACACTTACTTCCATCGCTGTTAACGACAATCGTCTTAGAATCTCCAAAACCGTTAATACTTAAGACACACCATAGATAGATACCTCAGATGGAAGACTATGTCCAGGACATCAACAAAAAGGCATATACCCTAATAGCATGTTGGTTTGCAGCAAGTCTTTCATTATATTTGATTTTAACTTGCTAGACTTTCCGTGCACTGTACACCTGCTGCAGGCTTTTTGAAAGAGTTACCCGCAAATGTCGTAATTTGATTTTCACTTGCTAGATTTTACTAGCCTCGGAGGTTTGCTGGAACTTTGTAGCAAATGTATCAGTTCTAGTTTCTACCAAGAGGTGGCACAAAATCTAATCTTAGAAATCTGCCCTCCAGGTCGCCATTTGTACAGGTGCTAAGTGAAGGTAGAAGTGAATAATTAAGATAATTACGTAAGTATCCAGATGTAGAGATAATTTATATTTTAAACGTGTAATGTTTGACTAAGTTGTTGAGAAAAATATACTGAGTGTATTTTCGTATACAGTGAATGATGGGTTTGTAAATGGCATACAAAATTAATCAGTTTGTACAGCAGAATATGTCTTTATATGCGTAAAAACACACACACATATCTTAATTATCGGATATGAGCCGTAATTCCTACTGTCTATTTTCAGTTGTTACTATGAACTGGACAGTCAGGACAAAAAAAAATCAAAATAACTTATCACTGGTCCATCTCTATCATTCGATGTTACTATATATTGGTTAATAAAACCAATGTAAAAATGTTTTGTAACATTGGCCGCAATGTGAATTGTGTTCGAACTCATGTTTAAATACTGTGCTACTGCAATTTCGTGCTACTGCAGTCAAGATTTGCTGTGAAGTTTACTTGCATAATACCCTTGTGTACATTGATAGTTAATTGAATACTTATGTAATTGTAGCTTTTTGATCCTGATTTCCACTTCATTAAAGTCAAGAACGGGGGAGAGATACCGATGGTAATTGGAAATAATTGCTCAACTTTAATTATTCCCCTCCACTATCAAACCTAGAAAAAAATCGAAATACATAATTCACAGAGTGTGTGCTACTGCAACTGAAGATTTGATGTGAAGTTTACTTGTGTACGGGAGGGTTCTAGATTACTGGTCCCCCATGTAGATTAGTAGCTGGGTAGGTTTTTTTCTGTACTAAAGTTTATACATTTAACTTATAAAGTAGGCTATTGTCGAGCGAGCGTTAGCGAGTGAAGGCGGGTTAGAGTCCCGCAGGGCACGTTGTTTTCTGTCTTTATTACTGCTCAATGGGAAGTGGGAGCAGTAATCTAGAACCTTGCCCTTGTGTACATTGATAGTTAATTGAATACTTATGTAATTGTAGCTTTTTGATCCTTATTTCCACTCCATTAAAATCGAGAACGGGGTAGAGATAACGACGGTAATTGCAAATAATGGCTTAATTTTAAATATTTCCCTCCACTATCAAAAAATAGAAATACTTAATTCACAGAGTACTATTACCTTTTAGATGTATCTCTGATCTATCAAACCTACGAAAAAGTTCAATAGCCTACTTAATTCACAGAATATTGCCGAGCGAACGAAGGTGGGTTAGTAGCCCCGCAACGCTCGTTGTGTTCTTTAAATTCATTACCATGGCAGTAGTAGTAGTAGTAGTGGTAGTACTAGTAGTAGTAGCAGTAGTAAGAACTCGAAATTACCATTCCTTACCTCATTTCTCCTATAAATTTTGCAGATGTCTTGTCAAAACGGAGGGGAGTAACTAAAGTTAATCCAAAATAATGGAGAAGTCTAGGAACGCCCCTCCAGTTTCACTGTGCAAAAATGCGGCATTACTCGAGCAGACGGCTCTACCAAATTTTCACATATTTATTGCGTTTTCCAATTTCTTCTTGCAGAGCATGCACTAAACGAGGAGCTAATGCATAAACCATGAACTAATTTGTGCTAGGTGGCCACTAAAAGCATGAATGCTATCTATCCGAGTCAGAGCAAGAACGCAGCAGGGGGACCGAGGGGTGCGTCCGTAGGGAGCAGGCGCGTCAGCGACGGGGGTATACGCATAAACAAGGATAGTGGAAAAATGCATAAGACATCCGCAATAATTTTCATCTTCAAAAACAAATAATTCTAATAACTCTTACTTTCAAAATGGCTTCACTGGTTTCCCGGGTACAAATGGTCCGCTGCGAAGAGAAATTCGTTTGTTTTGAATTTTTACTTCTTTTCCACACGTCACATAGTTGATTTTACGTTTTAACACACCATGGCGCTCCAAAAACTTTATAATATGACACTCCTTATCCCCCAAACGACATAAGTGTATTAACCGCTTGCCCGGAACACCGACATATATTGCCACAAAAGTGCCGAAGCCCCCCTTTCCCATCCTGCTTGCTCTGGGACGAGGAGCAAGGTTCTAGAACACACTCCTTCTCCATTGAGTTATAATAAACGTAGAAGCAACGTGCCCTGCGGGGCTTCAAACGCGCTTTCACTCGCTCGGCAATAGTGCGTGTGGATTAAGTATTGATTTTTGTACAGAAAGCAGCAAATCTGACTCACGTGAGAGGACCAGTGTTCTAAAACCTCCCCCGAACTAAGCTAACTGAAGCTCGTAATTTGTTTGGGAACCATGGATCCGCTTCCAAATTACCCGAGGGCAACCAGAGGCACAAGATGATCGAGTCACCATAGGAAACCAGGAAAGGGGGCGTGTGTTAATTTTAGTCAAATTTTTGAGAAAATTACCGTGCGAAATGGAGAATTTGTCGTTTGTATGCTTAATAATACCTGAAGTTGTATTTGTTTCATAAGTGATGATGGAATTACTTAGCGGAATGTTACAGCATCGTTGGATTCTCGGAAGTTTCCGAGCGGTACGTGCTAATATTTAAGAACGACAGCGCGTTTGCTAAATCTAACAGATATTGAACGAGGTCCAGCAAAAGGTGAACTATTTGTATTTTCCAAAATACACGGAAAATAATCATAGTGAGTTTTTTTTAGCTACAATAACTCTTATCACATCTGTTTACACAGCACATTTAAATAAATAAATAATATGCTATGTATTAGCAGGTTTGAAAAAAACCCGTGCTTTTTTGAAAAAGCCCAACCCACCTGGGCCCATATGTTTTTTTCGGGTATTTTCGGGTTTAATTGTTTTTTTTTTTAAATATTTCAATGTCTTTGGGCTAAAAGTGTTAAAATGTGATTTATATTTCAAGATTGTCATTGTCATAACTTGCAACAATTTTCTACTTGCTGCTCTTTTGAAAAAATGCCGCCATTTTGAAATTTTACATTCGATTGCCGAGAAAATCTGTACAGCAAATTTAGCGTAACTCGTGCTTTTACCATCGAAATTTCAACTTAAAAGACTGAAAATTGCGCTTCGTACCATGGATACTCGCTGTTTTGAAAAAATGGCCGCCATTTTGATATTTTACGTTGGTATGCCGCCAAACTCTATACAGGAAATTTAGTGTGTCTCGTGCTTGTACTCTGAAAATTTTAACTTAAAAGGCCGGGAGTTGTACCCTGTAGTGTGTGTGGTAGAGGCAGACAAACGAGTTGAGTTGGTTTTGTGTTTAACGTCCCTTTCAGCAGCGAGGCTATATGAGACGGGACCTACTGATTAACATGGAATGCGAACCACATGAGCTCCCTCCGGGAACCAGACCTGGTCTCCCACGCCGAAGAAGCGTACACTAACCGCTTAGTCATGAAGGAGCTCGGCAGACAAACGAACAAGTATAGATCAAGTCATCCAGAAGCCTGACTGACGTTTGCCAAATATGAATACCAAAACGGGTCTATTAATTTACAACAAACATACAATTCATGTTATATGAAATAAATAAATGTTTCAAAATGTTTTACGTGAAATTAATATCTTCCAGCGTAAATGAACTTCCCATATTTTCTCCATGAGAATACGGACACCTCAGATCCCCCTTTCAACTTTCCAACACAATGCAATGAACTGTAGTCTGGTTATGGACAAAAGTATAATAGGCCGCCGTGGCTCAGTGGTAGAGCGTTCACCTCTGGTGCATGGGGTCCCTAGTTCGATCCCAGCTTGCGCCAAACACCTTGTGCGTGGGTTTTCTGGGAATCTTACGTTTCTTCCAGCTTTCTTCATTCCGTCATTTCATTCATTTCTCATCATCATCGTCACCTTGAGCATAGCAGGCATAACCATGAGACTAAAACTAAAAGATTTAATTTTTTTTTAGAAGAATATAATAAGCGAAAGTTCACTAAGCACCTGCTGCTTTTCTCTCTTCGTACCCTGCAATTAATTGTACGTACTGAAGATGCCTAAAAACTTAAGATGTGCTATAAAAATGCTTTACAGGAAAACAATATGCAAATTATTTAAATCAGGGTACAATCTACCTTCAATATTCTTCGCGCGTTTAGCAATATTTATTTACATGGCTGTATTTGCCAAAATACGTTCGTCAGTTTAATCTGATGAAAAGCTGATTTTTCTCCTTGTGTCGTGTGTAATTGTCAGGACCAGATTTACATTTTTCTAAGACCTGGACCAAAGCACAATTTTGTGCCCTAGCCTCTGAAATAGATGATAATTCTTGTTAACTTATCTAATGTGTTGCTGGAGAAAATGTTAGTCATCTTCCCTGTGTTTGTAAATGTAGAAACACTCAAAGCCATTTTATTTTAATCCGGAAAGTATCAGAGTTTCCATAAAGTGCAATGGAAAAAGTAGCATTGCAAATTTCGCTCGCTATCAAGTCGAACAGGGTGGTGTAATAACTTCTTCGAAACTGTTACCTGCAACAGCGCACTGTTCATTCACTAAATACAGGATTTCCAGACAGTCATATTTTTTTTTTTCACTTTTCGAATAAGCTGATATTGATAGCAGAAATGGAACGGAGTTAAAATACGGGACATTTCCCTGTCACGACTGAATTTACGGGGACGCGGGACACTCGGCCCAAAAACGGGACTGTCCCGTTTTTTACGGGACGTATGGCAGCCGCCTCCGCATAAACCCATTTTTTTTTAAAGTTAATTTTGCGGACTGTCTCATCAGACGTTTACAGGCCCATGGGATATAATACTGCCATATTCTTCTCTGAGTACGGGGCCGCGGTGGCTCAGTGATAGTGTTCACCTCTTGTGCGTGGGGTCTGGTTCTATTCCAGCTTGCGTTAAGTGGGCTTTGTGGTGAACAAACACCATGTGTAAGGGTTTTCTCTTGGTTCTTCCGTTTCCTCCCACTTTCTTCATTTCACCATTTCATTCTTATCATCACCGTCTCCCTGACCAGCCACTTTCATTTTCATGCATGTTTCAGAGTTTGGAGTAAAGAAGTTACTTTAAAAAAAAAGTTGAAATGAAATCTTTAAGTTTTACGTCCCACAGTTATGCCGGTTAGGCTAAAGGAGACGGTGATGATGAGTAATGAATGAAATGGTGGAATGAAGAAAGTGGGAGGAAACGAGAGTACCCCGAGAAAACCCACGCACACGGTGTTTGTCCACCACAAAGTTCACTTGACGGGGGCTGGGATCGAACCCGGAACCCCAAGCACAAGAGGTGAACGCTCTACCACTGAGCCACCGCGGCCCCCCTTAAAAAAAGTTATGCAACCTGGAGTAATCATCAGAACGTAATCGGCCATGCAATTCTAGTTCCACTCATTCGAACGTTATGTCCTGTTGTCATTTCACGGTTCGAACGACGCAAAAGTCATTGAAGTGTTCTATGACCGATTAGTTTCAAAAACCTGCCACTAATGGCGCTCTGATACTTAGATAATCCGGGTTTCATAACTCCTACTTTTTTATTTATTTATTTATTTATTTATTTTATACAATAACTCCTCCACTCTAAACTCTAAAACATCCAACAATTTTTACTCCGCCAAGCGTTTTTCGTATAGTGTAAAAATTGAACTGTTACATTGTTGAGGAATTCTGCTGGACTTCAGCTGGTCGAATTCGACGCTTGGTAATCTCTAACGGGCAAGTTTGGCTGACATATTTCCGAAGGGCCCTATTGTGTTTGCCTGGCTACAGTATCTTTATTAGCTGTTGTCACTCGGATGGTTAAGCCATTTTCCTGTCAGCTCCATTAAAATAGGCGTGGTAAAATGTGGGTGAATAAGAGCCATAATGTTTTTTTTTTCTCGTAATAACGGTTAACCTTCCGATTTTGATATGCCAAATCCCTGTAGGTGCAAATTATTTTTTTAAGGAGTGTAAGTTACATGATGAACCGGGGATCAAACCTGGGACCTTCGAGCTTACGTCCAATGTCCTACCAGCTGCGCAGCCAATCGATCTACTTCTCAACCACATAACTCCCACTCTATAAAAAGTTGTATACTTTCTCTTTATTATTAGTCCCCCATTTTTTCTACGTAATTACATTCACCAAGCTTTTTGTTGCTGGTGTAACTTTTATTGTAAACTAAGATTATTCTATATATACAGTATATATATACCTTAGAAATCTAAAAAGGAACAGGTTAGTGGTAGCTCATATAATTTCACGGAATGTATACGCTTTGTGAACGTTACAATTTATTCAACTTTACACTGACGTAAATGAAATTACCTGTTGCAGTACATGAATCGTTTTCGAATCGACAGTGGAGTATTCTACAACAGTGGATGATAGATTTATCAAACAGTGTAAACAATCTGGATAAAAAGGTGAATAATATTCGAGGCAGTAAGGCTATATCAGAAGAAGACGAGAATGACGACCATTTTGCTTCTTTGAGCGTGCTACCGTTGAAAACATTGGAAGACTTCCATAAGTTTGAACAACAGTTGAAGGACAACTCTAAACTCAGATTGAAATTGGTAAGCAACATTTTTCTTTGAATGTAGCTGTGTGTATATTATATTGTAGTTGGAGTTTATTCTGAGATCCTAATTCTACAGGTATTACCTGTTCATCGATATGTCAGGCGTTGCTTTTTATTTTATATTTATAGGTTATACCTTTCTAGCTTGTAGTGAGTGCTACTTTCTTTGATCTATGTTTTTCTATTCACTGACAGAAGTCATGGGAAACCTTCCCGATATTTCGTTCTCTCATACAGTCTGAAACTACTTGGCACATACATTATGTGCTTCCCATCTAATGCTGTATGGTAAACCGTATTCCTCAAAATACTGTTTACGTGGGCCTGTTCGAACCAGGGGCCCATGGTGGCTCAGAAGTAGAGTACTCACTTCTAGTTTCAAGGATCCGTGTTCGATCGCAGCCCTGCCAACATCGTGCTCGTGGGATTTATCGGGGCTTTCCCATTTCCTTCCACTTTCTCATTCCAGCATTTCATCCATCCTTTGTCGTCTCCTTCACCCTAAGCTGGCACAACCATGGGGAGCTAAACTAAATATTTCGTTTCATTTCGCTTAATTTATTTTTGAAGCAATGTTAGCCTTAAACAGTCGACGGAATCGATTGAAAGTTAATTTTAAAAGGCGTGGAGCGTTGGGTAATCAGTCGCTAGGTTGTGGGTTCTAATTACGTTTATAGTCATCCTGATTTTTTTTAAAGTTTTTTATAGTTCCACGTAGAAATTTCCGAAGTGCATCACTGAGGAGAGACGGGGTCTTAGTAAACCCAAGATTTTTTTTTGAGTTCGACAGTTTCCACTATAGCTTGAAAAACAGAAGGGCAAAGATTGGCATGTGGGAATTGTCCAATGAAATTTATTAGTGCCTAATAAATTATGGAATACTTCTATCTTTCTTTTGTAGATGCTAGTGATAACATGAGCAACAAGCACCATATTGTTGACATAAGTATTATTATGATGATGATGATTGTTTGAAAGTTTGCTCATGTCATGTAAGCTGCGTACTAGATTTTTACGAATAGAATTGGATCATGCTTATTTTTAGGCAAATACGATATTTTATTTCTGTAGATATTTTTAGTTTACTAGAAAAGTGAAAAGATAACTAATAGTTGAAATCTCTGTATAGTCTTTCTTAAACAGGTTAATGATCTAGCTGCTTCTGTTGCATGCTTGCAAAACCTGCAGAAGCTTATTCGGAAATAATTTCTCTATTGAAAATTTTTATTACATTACCGAGCTCCAGTTCCTTTACTGTTGCTTGAAAACAGCAAGGAACTATCTCCGATTTTCAGTTTCTGCTGATGGCCTTCACTCGTAATGATTTTATTTGTGCACCGAAAAAGAGAGAGCTTATATACCAAATGGCAGAAACCTCTCAGTATTTTTTAACTTGGTTCAAAATTTCAGAGAAGGAAGCTCATAACCATGCAAAGGGTTCTATTTATTTTCCATATTCTCCATTGTTAAAATCAGTTGACTGATTCGTGATTAGCAAATAATTCAACAGTGAAATTGTTGCAGGAATGAACAAAATAGAAAATCACAATGCGTCACGCATGAAATCGTTTATGTGAATAGGAACAGCCTTCTTTGCAAGCTTATACTCTCTATGTTTTAATTTGTAATAGCCACTTTTGTTTAATGTGAGTGGGAAAAACACGTTTTAGAGGAAAAAGATAGTTCTTAATAAGACAACTTTAGTCTTTTACATGTAATATGTAAGCTTGTAGTTGCTTATTGTGAAAAATAGAATCATTAAATATCTGCATTTTTTCAGGTTTAAATGTTAATTAGTACTGGTGGTCGTGATGAGAAGACGCTCATCAATAATATGCTCCGACGCCTCTTACATGATGAATTGGCCCAGATGTTCACGTTAAGTGGGAGATCGACGAAGAAATTGGATAAGAAAGCGTTCATTGGGACACAAATTGGGAATATTGTATTACGTAAGTACTTTATATAAAATTTTCTTTATACTGATACCTATAAATCTCAATGCTCCGATCGGACTACCTGATGAGGTTTCCCCTTATGTCTTTACTTCCAGCAGACGAATGATGGGATGGTAGATTCTGGGACTCTGCCTGTCCACATCCTTCCCTTCCCTTATCCCGGCCTGACCCGTAGATGCCCAAGAGGTAGAAATACATTCTTTCAAGTTTTGTTTGTGAATATGTCTAAGATTTTAAAAGGTGAGGGCAGTAAGCTATAAATAATATGCATTTTAAAATTTTTGAAAGATTTTACAACTTTGTTATGCCTTCACCCACATCGTATATTGCACCAAGACACCAACATGGCAATTCTTCATTAAGATGTCAGGTAGGTGTTGCTGAAAGAAACTGAAATAATTGCTGGGAGTAAATTAACTTTGGAACATCGGTGATTTTTGACGCTACATTCGAATTATTGAATTAGGCAGCTGTTTAGCGTGATTTTATTTTAAATAAATATTGAAATAGTTGTCATGACTTATGACTTAACCCTAGTATGAAAAGAGGTTCCTTAAAAATATTAAATGTAGTTTTAAAATATTTATATAGGATTGCGCTTTACTCACCAGAAGGAAGACATTTTTCAGTTTTACCTATATATTGTCTGTTTACCAGAATTGTGGAAATCTCTGCAAATTTGTGTAGCTATCAATATCGGGCCTGATTTTTAGTCGTAATTTTTAACAAATGACAAACCTGTAAGACGAGTCCGAGTTTCTTTCAACAAAATGTGTCGTTGGAAGTTTACATTTTTCCTATTCTTTTTTGTTACTTTATACGTAAGACGACCTTTGGCTCTTAGAAGTTGTCTGTTGCCGTTTAAATAAGTTTTCGGGGCTAATTTACTGCTGAAATATTCGCTTGTCGCCTGCGGTGACGTTAGGGTTGAGAAGTGCTTTCTCCCATGTACAACAATGATCCGGTAACTTACCTTGATTCGAGGCTTTGTTTGCCTTTAGAGGCGCTTCAATATTGTCACTAACGAAGACGTAATCACATCCGCTTCTAACTCGAAAATACGAATTTGAGAGAAAAATCTATATATATATATATATATATATATTTATCCTGATACCGATGGAACGACCATACATTGGCGATTTGCATTCCATCAGGCGACCTGGTCGATCAGGCGACACTATATGGTCGTCCAGTGGGAAACCGTGTTAGATGGTCTCCTCTCACCACCACTAGTGCGTAGAAATCAACTTTGAAAATTGACTTTGGTGGTCCCAACGGTGCTGAGATAACTTTTTTTTGTATAACTGCAGTTCAGGGTTTCATCGGCAGGTGCGCGACAGTCGCGAGCGTATAGCTTGTCGAGCGTATAGTTCTATTTACATCAAGGCGCGTCGGACCACCGGAAGTTCTCATTTCGCAGTTGGCAGCTATGCTCACCACTGGCTCGTGCATGCACTTTGTTCTGTTTGCAGATAGAGAGATCTCTCACTGTTTCGGAAGCTAGGAGAAACAACATGAATGAAGGAATCAAATAATGATTAAAAAATAACTGAAAAAACTGACAGAAATTTTATATAGTAATATACAAGACGATAAGAAAAAGTAACAATGTTTTTTAGCTTGCACATAGAATACATGTGACTATCTACAAATAATTATTATAATACGTTGTTTCAACTATTATCATACATATTAATCGTGTGGGATGTCAAATACTTTTACAAGCAGGGTTGGGCGTCTTTGGGCCACTTTCACATAATAAAGGCCGAAAGTTACTGGCAGAAGTTTAAAAATGTTTTATATCCATTTAGAAGAAAATTGTCAATCGTTTTATACTAGTTACCTTAAATCTCGGATCCGTTTCCCGCAGAGCCGTAGCTAGGAGGGGTCGCGCGGGGCGGTCGTCCCGGGCGCTGATGGTTAGAAAGCGCCGAACGAGCAAAAAGAAAGAAAAGTGCTAGAAATGATTTTAAAAGTATTGACGCCCTATTAAATCAATGTTGTTGTCGGTTTTGATACATTTTGATACAACTGTAACACTCCGATTTTGAAAAATTTGACAGTTAGATATTACACATAAAATACACGAATACGTGTTTTTTTTTCTTTTATAATTTTCTGTGGAGGAGAAACAATTATTGGGGACCAAAGCCCATATCCAATATTTCGGAAGTTGACGCCCGAACGCAGTATGAACTGGACCGAAGTGAATGAAATTGTACACAGATATTATACCTAGTAGATGTAAAATGAGGGAATACTTGTTTCGTATTTTCCTGAAACAAAGAAATAAATGGTTGGGGCAAAGACCCTTCCAAATATTTGATTACGAAATATGAAAAGTGCTAATGAGTATACTTTCGAAGTGCATAAATTACATAGAGAATCGCAACGAAAATATGTTAAGAAACAATACACAAAAATAAGCTAACCCGTCTTTTGTAGTTTGTGCGGAAAAACTGTGTGGATGCCAAGGTCCTCTCCTTAAAAAAAGTACATAATAAAGCAGAAGCGCAGGAAGGAGTGGACCGAAGCGAATGAAATTATACATAGATCTTGTATATGTAAAATAAGGCAATACGTGTTTCGGAAGTAGCTAGGGGGCGCTAACTTCAGTCTTTGAATTTGAACTTTTGAGGGCAGAAACACGAAACACTCGAAATTCACTGTATTGATTCCTACTTTTAGGTCATCTATCTATTGGTAAAATTTCACTATTTTCACACTAGTTTTTTTCTACATATGGCGTATTTTATAGTATTTCGGTGTGCGCCTTTAACCCTTACAGTGTTTTTTTCATAAATAAAAACACGTATCGATTTATTTGCTGTTTAATGTTGATGTGCAAATTTGAAGCAAATCACTACGGGACACTTGGGAAACACGAATTGCTTTATTTTACATATACAATATCTACACACAATTTCATTCGCGTCGGTCCACTCCTTCTTGCGCTTCTGCTGTAATATTTACTTTCTTCGGAGGGGCCTTGGCCCAACACTATTTTTCCGCAGAAACTAAAAACACATGCTCGCTTATTCATAAAGTGTTGTAGTAATTCTCCTTATCCTTTAGGCACTTCTAATATATACTTATTCGCACTTTTGATATTTCGTAATCAAAAGTTTGGAAAGATCTGTGCCCCACCCACCTGTTTTATTTATTTTTTTTAATTTTTTTTTTAAGAAAATACGAAATACGTATTCCTTCGTTTTAATTCTACGGTATCTATGCATAATTTCATTTACTTCGTTCCACTTCTTCTTGCCTTTCGAGCGCCAACTTTCAAAATTTTGGGTTGGAGTTTCTGCATCCTAAAACTGTTTTTCCGTAAAAAGAAAATACGTATTCATTTATTTCATGTGTAATATCTATCTGTCAAATTTTATCAAAATCGGAGTGTTACACTTCGGAAGTTTTACATGTTAGCACTTAAAGAAAGTTATTGCTGTATATGATTTTTAATGACGATGTGATATATATATAAGGTGCTAAGTAATGATTTATAATGTACTCGAGAGCGTTTTCAAAATCAGAATCAGTCAAAGTCTGTGTCTGAAATACGTTGATGGTGATGAGTTTGCTTACTTAATCATGCTTTTCTACCCAATGGGATTAATATTTCTGTGAGAATGAAGATACAAAAATGAAAGGAGTGAAGAGACACGAGAGGACATGCAAGTTGCTGTTTGCGCGGGAATATTAAAAGTGTAGGTAAACAAGAGGAATAATAACACTTTCGAACTTCAAGCAGTTGTAAAAAAAAGAGTCAGCGAACTTCCTCTTTCTCAAAGACTGATCACTACCAGTGTATTTTTTATTCCTTTGATAGGCTATATAAAATGCTTCCAATTTGAAGGAATTTGTTGGAATCATTTCTCCATAATTAATAATAATAATAAGCAACCTTAAATTCAGAACTTCTATTCATTAAGAGATTAAGTAATTACTATTATTTCAAAATGTTGTAGCGAACTATATTTTGGATTTGAAATATAGCATTAAAGGTATTCTTTAGCTCCATAGCTCGTAAAAGAATTGAAATTAAAATCCTATTTATCTACAGAATAAAATTACAAAAGTTTACAATTATTACTGGAAATCAATGCTATAATTCATTTCGAACATTTTAAAAGCACATAGTTTTTACTGTACTGAAATATCATTTCTTATCGATAGTATGAAATATTGCAAATAGTTGTACTGTAAGTTTCCATAACTGTTCTCCAAATGGATTTGTATAGAACTAAAGGACTTTTGTCAAGTTTAACAAAAATTCCAAAATAAACCTCTTGAAAGCAGCTCTTATTTGTAAAAGAATACATAATGATCGCTTTTGGCTGTTGTAATGTTCTTTTAAGCAGCTTAATAAAAATTCAGTGTAGTATAATAACAAAAGCTGCTTTTCTTATGTAAAAAAAAAAAGAAAGCTTGGTAAGGTGTCTGTACTGGGTGCTGAATTCTACTTCACCCCGGGCGCCGAAATCTCTAGTTACGGCTCTGGTTGACGGTATTAAAAAAAAAAAAAAAAAACTCTGTTGACATGTAAACAGTTCGAACGGAGTGACTACAAAACGGAATACCGAGCTCATTCATGGTGTATGGCATGCTTTAACAATGAGAAAGGCAAATATCTTTAAAACGTCGGCACAATCAAGCCCTTAAATGAGATATGAACTTCTTTTTCTGAACATTTGTAATCTCTAGGTTCAAATTGGTAAGGGTAATTTTAATTTTTCATTGTTGGGTAAAGACAGGAAGATTGTGCTGATATATTTACTGGTACAGTCAACTGCTTTCGAGTTTCTTTAAAAGTACGAGTAATTTCATGTGTTTAGGTACAACTCTTCCTCGTTGTTCAATCACTCATTTTCCTCCTTAATTATTCTTTGTTTTTGGCTGGGGTTAAAATAATTGAAGTAAATGATGTAAGTTGGTTCTCAAAATAATTTAGTGCAAACATTACTACATAATTATTGGTCAAGTAATTAAGTTCTATTACTGACGGTTTTATTCAAAGTAACTTATAATACTTCATACTGTGTGTAAATTGAAGGAACGTTTTCCAATAAGAAAGTAATTTATCAATACTTGTATTTTCACTTCCAGTATGTCTTTGTGATAATGTTTGTGACATTTTACATGTTACACGCTTTGCTTACTTAATATACATTAATATCATCACTGAGCAAATCAGAATGTTTTAATTTAGAAAGTTGAACATTCACATTCAACTTGATAAACTAGTCCTATTTTACCCCGACCGAAGAAGAAGAGAGTTGTTCCGTTCACAGCTCTCATGACTTATAATTTTCTCGAGTAATCTTGATGAGTACGAAATTTTAATTATGTTGTCCTCACTACGCAAATTCAATGAAATTTCTTGTGATTACTGTTCTTGTTTTCTGCTTTGTGGAAGTGATGTCTGAATCTCAATCAGCTTTCACACATTTGAAGACTTGGACTATGATGAATTTTTTTTTCAAGGAAAGTCCCCAAAGGATATATGTCTGCAGCAGAGATGGAGTAGGTCAGTCGGTCAAGATTTGTGAGTGGGCCAGTGGGTCCTGGTCAGCAGGACGTGACCCTCTGCTACCTACCACCCACAGTGACCCACTCTGACTCACCGTCACACTCAGACCGACTGACTCACTCTATTCAGTCCATAGTAGACAGCATCTTCTGAACACTGGTGAATGTGCCTGTGTTTCACTTTCAAGGCCTCCATTTTATTCCTCTTTCATTTTTTTTTCTGTTTACTTATCTGAGATGAGTATATCTATGTGAAAAAAGAACTTCATGTATTTTGGATATTGATATTTGTAACTGTTGTAACAACAATAGGACTTACTACCTGGCTTTCGAGATACAGCCTGAGAGTTTTTAGAGGAGCTAACTACTGAAAAAAAAATACATTTTTGAATCACCTGTAATACATGAATTATTGCATAAAAGAGAATGTAACTATATGTGACTGATGACCGCGGACAAATGGCAAAGCCAAATGAAATGAATTTTGGTAGATAGTTAGACCCTAATCCCAACTGGGATGTTATCATATCACTTTTATTACAATACATGTATTCAAGGAGGAGATGAGGTCCAAGTTTCTACGAAAAATTAAGTATCTCACAAGTCGTTCAACTCAGGGAGTGAAATTCAGTATATTAACTCTTTATTAAAAATAAACAGAACATGTTCTAGCAGTTTTTAAATTTCTCTTCTATGAGGGAGACTTTCTACATATGGAAAATTGGTAGTGGGTTCATTTGTAATACTAATCAAAAACGATCGATATTAGTAGAGAAAAAATTAAGAAACAATTATTAATTGAGACACAAAAAATACAGTCTCAATTAATTAGAAAGCAGAATAATTAGAAAGCGGTGGTATAATATATCCACTACTTTCTAATATAATAATTTTTGAATCTTATGTTTATTATATGGAGCCTTCTCAGCACAAGGCACTGAAGCTATAAGGTTGTGAGAAATATATATATACACAATTTGTACTGTAAGTTTAATTACATAAAAGTCTTAAGTTTTCACTGTATACTTAATTATATGGAAAACCTTACATCTTTTTTCACACTTACTTTGGTCCACTATACCTTGATTTGAGACTTTCAAATTTCATCCTATTTTCCACTGAAAAGTATCTATAATTCAGAAAGGAAATAATTATATATAATACTTCAAATTATCGTAATTTTACCCATGACAAACACTTTACCATTTTATATTGTAAAGGTCAGATCCACCTTATTGTAACAGAGCGGTGCTTGAGCAATTGGCCATAGAAATTCAAACTCCAATTAGTTCTAATTTCACAGCATTGTTTAATTGCAAGTGTAAACTCTTTAGTCAGTGGACAGGAGGACGTGGATCATGGGTTAAAGTTGATTACGATGGGTTTTGATGGGTAGTGGGTCAGAGTGCGTTACGTTAGGTAATTCGACATATTGGGTCACGGTTTGTCGAAGTGGGTCATGGTGGATGGTGGATCACAGTGGGTCATGGTCACGATGGGTGGTGGGTCAATGGGTTGTGGGTCAATATTTCATTGACCTATATCATCTGAACAGTGATCAGAAATAACGAATTGAAGCAAGCGTCATTCCTTCTGATCGCTGTTCAGACATTTTCTGCTTTATATATTTTCCATGGAACAACGTAAACATGATAGTTTGAAGGTTGCTTGAGATTCCTCCATCACTTTTTCAAGCTTCACTTTTTCAAGCTTGACGTATTATAAGAAAAGTAACAATGCACTGTAGTGCCTTTCTTTGCTAAACAAACGCATGTTTAATTAGATGCGTAACCGCGGTCTGAATTAATGCGGATAATCAACACTATTGCATTTGCTGTCACTACTGGAAGTAAGATTTCTTTATAGATTAATTGGTATTTTAGGCTTCAAGACTTTTACTTGCCTCTTGATGTGACACTCGTCAATGAGCACGTAAGGTTGTAATGAAAAAGGAGACTGAATTAAATTGTTCATTACGAAGTAACAGCCTGAAAGAGGTTTGATTTAAAGAGGGTGAGTGTCAAGAAAAAAAAAGTAAATTTTGTTGCGGAGGATGATAGGTAAATATAAAAGTTCGTAGTAAAGCTATACGTATAAGGGTAAAATTTTTAAGGGGATGACAATAGTTTCAAGAAGCAAAGAAATATGAAGTTTGTTTACAGGGTGTCCAAAAAGTCCCGTATCATTGATGAGAGCACATTTGTTCACTGTGCCCTCTGTTGAATTCTACCAATGTTTTGAAGCGGAATGGTAAAGGATGAAAATACGGGGGGGAGGGGGACAATTTGGGCAAATTGCTTCCCTTATATATCCTTTGCTTTCATGCAAAGATGAGCCCCGTCGCGAATCTATACGCTGCATTACAACAGAGATTAACCATACTCCCAGAAAGCGTAGTTCATCGAACTCAAAGTAAGCCTCGGGCTCCTTGACGATCAATACAGTTTGCCTGAAATCTAGTGTTCAAGTAGTTTAGTATGAGCAAGACGTAGTGTGCTAGGACACCAACTTGCATGAACCATGCTTTCTTTATATGTCCTAATAACAAAATGCAATATTCTTATCCATGTTCAAGAAATGACCACATAATACTAGTTTGTATTCACGATCGTGGGGAAGGAAAAGTCAGACCTTAAATTGATGTAGTTTTCCTCTGGGTTATCGTGAATGGCTGAGCGTCTTGTCTTATCCTCCTGTCCTCCCTTCATTTTCAAATACCGCATTTACGCAATCCTAAAACGCACATTTTTAATTATTTTTCAGCTCCAAAATCGAGGTGTGTCTTACATTCGAGTTTACAAGTTTAGACCTACATTTTGCACTGTCAGTAAGGCCCAATTTACAGCAGAAAACGACTGAGTTTTGCCGGAGATAACTAATCTCGTTAGTCATGATTCTGTGAAAAATGTGTACTAGGAATACCCACATTTTCCGAAAAATGGTAAATTTTTATCCGGAAACTGGAAACTGAAAATGGAAGACGAAAAATTTTCATGTTTATTTATCTTTTTCATTCTTAAAAGTCAATGCCGAGAGCTTTTTTTTCGTCTCACATTTGAGGGCATTTTAGGATCGCGTAAATACGATATCTAAAATGTCCTGCAACCCGCTTTAATTGAAACCTACGCTTGAATCTGCCAAACTTTTATTCTTATGAACTTTTAGTTGAGATGCATATTCAACAATTTTCCCTATGGCCACGGACTTTTACCCCAACGAAACTACTTTGGGAAACTCGGAAACACTTAATATATACAGAAGTGAACATAATGTTTAAAATTGTAGAAATCTTGTTCTCACACATTTTCACACTTCTTGTATATTACAGCACTTTTGAAGTATTCTGTAGATATATAAATGAAAGTCAACGCTTTATGTTTACATAACAGAAAATTACATTTGAAGAAAAAAACGCCATACAGTTTACCTCAGTTGCATATTCCCCCATTTAAGGGAAAGTAAACGTTTTATTTTAAAAGAACTGAACACTGTTTGAAATTGAAAGAAATGTTTTCAAACCTCAGATGTTATTTCACTTAACCCATTTCAGGAATTTTGGAGAAATTTTAAAGTAACATGTATACAGGGTGTATCAGATCTCCCGTCCCAGGCTTCTTTTCGGCTCGTAGTGCACGTATACACTTCAAACAACAAATGGTGATGCTTTCATATTTGGTTCTTCAACTAAGCAAACTAGCTTCAGGTATTCTTATTATGATAATGCCATTAAGCGATCAGCTAACTGCTTCACATGACATTTGATACATAGATTTGGTGTCTCAAATACTTCTCTGCAACACAGACTGTCACAGCGAAAGCAGGGAATGAAATTGCCTGTTGCGCGTAAGTTAGGAGTTGAGAAAATACTTTCCCCGATATGTATGGAAAACAGCTGAAATGCCATGCGAAACAGTTAGCTGATCGTTTAATGTCATTCCCACGGTAAGAATAAGTGAAGATAGTTTGACTTAGCTGAAGAACTAAATATCAATGACAGGTTCAACAAAGATAAACAGAGTGCTGTGAAAGGTTTTTATACGAGTTTAAGAAGTGACTTCCCAATTTATTTGTTAGAACACCTGTGTCTACAAGTATATTTAAATCTTTGAGTTTTATTTCCCACGCTTATGGCGGCTAGGCTAACGGAGACGACAATGATGAGAAATGAATGAAATGGTGGAATCAAGAAAGTGTGAGAAAACGGAAGAACCTGGAGCAAACCCACACACACGGTGTTTGTCCACCACAAAGGTCACTTGGCGGAGCTGTGATCGAACCAAGAACTCTATGCAGCAGAGGTGAACGCTCTTCCACTGAGCCACCGCGGCCCGTAAGTATATCGTGAACAACAACTTTCAATAAAGAAGAAATTGCAAAGTTCTATACAAATTAGTGCACACTAATGAACAAATGTTCTTTTCCACCATCACGAATACTGAACGCTCATGAGATTGGTGCATCGTGTGTTCATGTTAATCCCAAAGTGATATGTGAAAAACGGAAAGGAGTTCCGGACAAGTTGACGGGCTAGGGTTGCCAGACGTCCCGGTTTTCAATGAAAGAATAAACTGTCCCGAAAAAGGCTTTCAGGACGCCTGTTTTCGCTCTTGAGATTGAAAAAGAAATTAGCCCGCAAGAACTAGTATGTCTCACCTGAAAATGGAAGGTAGTATTTCGGACTCAAATGATGACGCAACAAAGAAAAGAGTATCTCTTCAATCATAAATGGGAGAGTGTGTCGTAATTGGCGCAATAGTTACGGCCTGTTAAACACAAAAGCTCGGAATTTGGAATAAGGGACACCGGGCAGCTCTCCCGTTACCTCTCCACATTTTTTATACATCCTTTGTGGGGCTTCATTTGTGCTAACTGTATATAAAAAAATGAAATGGAAAATTGTAAGTAGCTACTAATCTGAAAAAAAAAAAAACAGGTATAATCGATTCTTACCAAATGAGTAGGAACCGTGATCTTAATGGCCATATAGCGTGAGATTGGTGTCCCGGTTTTTCGCTTACAAAATCTGGCAATCCTACGTCGGGCGAAAGACGTCGGAATATAACATTGATATTCTGCGCGAGTTCTACTGGTCAGTTTGTACTACCCCTCTTCATAGTCGTATTTCCGCGCCAGAGAATGAGTGAGGGACTGTTTGTTAATGCTCCACCTGAGAGTATTGCTGTAGCACAAAGTACTGATTGGATAACAAGTGATACTTTTTTTTTTAACTTCGTTGCAACACTTTGTGAAATTCTGTCATCCTTCCCCTCACATATCAGTTCGGCTAATTGTTGATGGACATGGCAGCCATAAAGAACTGAAAGTGTTTAAATATGCGAGGGATTACAGGATTCACTGCTCAGTACTCCTCCTCATATTACTCACAAGACTCAACTCACTGATAAATGTTTTATGAAACCATTTCAAGACGCATAAAATGATGCTTGTTCACTGTGGATGCGCAAGAATGCTGGAGTAAAGACATTCGAATACGATGTAGCTCATCTTGTTTCAGAGGCATACCAAAAGGTATATCACATATACGTAGCTCCCTACCGATTTGAATTCACCAAAATATATTCACTGAACCCTCAGATATTCACAGACACTGACTATCTGTCCGCAAACGTCCACGAGTATCTGATCGGCACTTTGTGTGCAAAGGATTGGGCACGTCCATCCTCACCACAATAAACGTCTGCAAATCAGGAGCCATGTTCAGGATAAACGGTCTCCCGACATCCTTGATGCAGTCTTTATGGTTCCCCAAATATCAACAGGACGATTAGCTAGGGATACTGCTATGAGCCACATAATGATTTGGAGGACTCTTCACAATAACGCGTAAAATCCTTATAATGTTCGTCTACACCAAAAACTCCGAGAACAAGATTTCCATAACCATCTGGAGTTTTGTCAATGGGTGAGCGCCAGGAATCTATGTTTCACCAGAACATTCTGTGTACGGATGAGGCGACCATCAAGATTAATGTAGGTCAATGTACACAACGCTCACTACTAGTCCAGCGACAATCAACATATCTGGAGTCTAAATATCTGGTGTGGTATAGTGGGAGGCCAAATTGGTCCTTATTTCTTCGAAGGTACTTTAACAGAAGTAGGATACGCTAATTTTTTGTCAGATGTTTTTTGTGAGCTCTTGGAAGAGGTCTCATTAGCAACGTGAAATAATGTGATTACAAGGCGGTTACTCTGCTCATTTTGCAAGAGTTGCCGGACAAACTGTTGCTCATTTATTTCCAAACAGGTGGATCGGAAGAAGAGGCCGTTTCCTGGTCAACTCGTTCTCCGGACCTGACTCCTCTCGATTTTTCTTTTGGGGACGAGTCAAGGAACTGGTTTAGCAAGAGCGTCCTACTACAAGGGAACACATAATGAACAAGATCTATAATGTCTGCCATGGACTAGGAGGAAATGAAGTGTTAAGAGCAATCTACAATGTTCCGGTGCGCATTCGAATGTGCACCGCACGTGCTGGATGATCCTTTGAACATTTATTGTGAGTTTTTTTTTGGGGGGGGGTGAGTACGAAATTTTGGTGAGAATGTTCACAACTTGTACATTTATTATCTTCAGTTTGTTTATTTGTACTATTCTTAAACAATTCTTTGTGCAATGAGTTCCGAAAAGTGATTTATTAAAATGTTTACATAATTTAAGAAGACTAAGAGAATGGCAGTAATTTCGTAAGTTTGATTTTTTTTGGGGGAGGGGGGTTGTTGTTGGACTTTACATCCAAATTTGTTTCATACGTAGTTTAAAACCAAAGAGTTTTTCTCTGTTTTAAATTGGTTCAGATACCGAAATTTAAACTAGTACTGTTCTGTAATATTGTTTTCGTTTGTTGATAAGTAGACGAGATATGCCCTAACATTTGATACTGAATGCTGTAAAGAGTTTTCAACAACTATTAAATAGAACATGTGCTATCTGATGTTCTTTTGGAGTTATTACCAACTAAAACTGTTGTTCTTAGCAGCAATAGATGAGAAACCATAGTTTAACGAAAAATGTTCCTGTAAAAGTTGTTTTCTTTTCAATAATACTTCCAAACAAATCGAAATTGGTACCACTCTTCATTTGAAATTTTGAAGTTGATCCCCCGCGGAAGTATTCTCGCTACGCCACTGAGTATGAAAGAATCACAGTTTGATTCTTCAAATACGATTTGGTCATTCATTTTTTTTGTTTGTTTGAAGTGTCTACCTGCACTAAGAAGTAGGAACTGTGAAAAATGCGTGGGACGGGTGGCCTGATAGCAATTCAACTACAAATAACACACATAGATGCCAAACCGTAGAATTTAACGAAAAGTGTTTCCTGCAAAATTGCTTGTTTTTCAACAGTACTTCCAAAGAAATCGAAACTAATACCACTTTCCATATAATTTTTTTTTGAAGTTGATCCCCCGTGGAAGTATTCCATTTAAAATTTTTGAAGTTGATCCCCCGTGGAAGTATTCAAGCTACGCCATTGGATACGGAAACACCACTATTTGATTCTTCACATACGATTTGGTAGTTTATTTTTTGTTTCATGTGTCTACGTGCACTACGAGGCGAGAAAAGTGCCTGGGACGGGTGGTGTGATACTCCTTGTATATAGTAAAGAGCTGAAGGAACAGAATAAAGAGCTCGTCGCTCCATCAGATAAATACATACATATCTGTTACCATAACTAGAGGTGCGTAAAACATCTATACACAGCTTCGCCGGAAGTCCACTTCATTGTAAGGCTAATTGGACGCCCAAGCAAACGTTGGTACTTCTGCTTGAATGGGCGCTGAAATTGCCTGAAACTGTACGCAAAAAAGCATCTATACTGGACTCCGAAGAGGTACTTGAGTGAATTGTCTCCAGAAGAACGCCAGTTTGGGAACAGGCAGAAATACATCAATTTTGAAGAAAAAAAGTTGACTACGGTGTCATCCTCAATGTCTAGAGACGATATATCCAAAAACAAATTTCTATACTCCAGCCGTTCTACCGGTTGCAAAAAGGATACGTTTTATGACGGTCTCCAAATTGGTAGACGGATTTAAATATATATATATATATATATATATATATATATATAAATATAAAAGAAGGTCTGATTATGGAAATTCGAGAAAAAACTTGCGAGTTTTTTTCGCTTTTAGAATTTCAAATTTGATCTTTCTTTGAAAGATAGAATCGTGGGAAGCGCTCTCATATAAATCAAATAATAAATATTTATATACTAATGATAATGCTCTCCACGCTTTTCCCTTCGAAAGTTTTTTTTTTAATTTTTATTTTATTTTTAAACTTGTTTTGCATAGTTGTTTGTAAGAATTTAGATTTTAATTCTCACAGCCAATAGAACTACATATTGTATGAATAAATTTTATACATATATTTTTTCGCGCTATAGTTTACAGTTTGTAAACTCTGCAGCAATGTCCGTGGTGTTTACCTTGTATTTTTCATTTAAAATGAGAAAAACAAAGGGATGGAATTAACTCCATGTCCAAGCTGCTTTTTACAATATGAATAAATAATTCCAGATCTTTCTGTCCTTACGAAAAAAATGTGAATATATTGATGTAGACTTGTTCATAAAACTTCGTCCTTACCTGTGTCTTGCATTGCTGTGTATACTCAAATACAATTTTATAAAATTAATTATTTCTGTTTTGACATGCGTGTAAGAAAGTGTACATTAATACTACTGATGAGAAAGTGAAAGGAAACACATGCGATTGGCTGCACCAAGCTAAAACTAGGTTGATTAGGCTGTAAGTAGTATGCAATTTTATAATTGATGGGTTTGTAAATGAAAACTAGATTTTGAGTTTCGTAAAAGGAAACTAGACTGGATATTTAATAGATTTCTTAATCGCGTCAGCGAATGATAGATCCCTCTATTATAATGCAAATGCCACCTATAATGCAGCCCTTTATTACACACTTAAATAAATCTTTAATAATTGTCAAATATCATATAAGGGTAATACTTACTTCTGCTTTGTAGTAAAAGTTATGCGTTTCGCTTCTTGAAGCTGATTCGTTGAATGGCTCGAGGGCTGATTAGATACCCAGTAAATCTGTTTAAAATATTGTCGAGGACCCAAGTTTTGTCCTCGAGTGTACCAGCTAGATTCAGAAAGATGATGAAGTCGGAGTGTAGTACTGAAGTACAAGATGGTCATACAGGTGTCTTATTTAGAATTGAATTTAGAAACAAAAGTAACAAACAGGACCTCTTTTATCAATTTGTAAGAATGAAACGGCAACACACTTGAGAATAAGTGATTGTTTGAAGACAAAGAATATAGTAAGCTGACTGGACATTCATGAAGTCACGTTTAGGTTTCTTAAACTGAACATTTCAAGAATACAAGACTCGGAGAAGTAACAATAGGTGACGAAGATAACACGCGACAGTGTTGTCTACCACAAAGAAATTATTAAAATCCCTGAAAAGGACACACAGGGGCTCATTCTGGTTCATTTTGCTCACTCTGACACATTCTGTTCATTCGCGCTTATTTCCCTCATTCGGATTCTTAAGATTTCAGTCTCTACACCGAACTACAGTCTCTCCATATCCATTTATAACCTGTAGCAGTACAGTAAACAACTCTATTGAACCGAGTACCGCAGGGAGCGGATTCAACGTCTTTACCGCCGATGCAATGGGACAGCAGACGTAGAAGGTACAAAAGATGCCAGTGTTTATTAACCCTCAAGAGACCTAAACTGTGTACTGAATGTCTCATTCCTTTAAACAATTACACGTTCTAAGTCTCAGTTATTGGAAACAATCACAGTGTTTAATCACTCACTTCTCAAACAAATCACTAGAATTTAGAGAAAAAATATCTAGCCAGAGAAAGAGAAAAGGTTTAGTTTGTATATAATATATTAGATTCGGGATAGCGTTGATAGATACTACTTATATAAGATTTAAGATATAAGGTAAAACGCTGAGATAGTGATGAAGATATTGCACAAGCTGCGTGGGTGGACAATATATCGTAGTAGGCAGTACTTCTAGTAGAACACTCGAAACATAAAAGTAAACTCCAGTAGACACCTTGATTACAGACATTGTGGAATTAATAAAGCGAAAACTACTTTAAAATTAATTTAATGAAATATGTAATGAATTTATAATATAATAAATTGATGGTTTGCATTTCCTTTTATATTTCAGTAAGGAGAAGCAGCAAAAAGAGGAAGCAGCTGCAGTTGGTGGGGAACAAGTGGAAGAATTAACGTAGTACTTTGAAAAGCAAATTTTGTATTACATATTTAGCCCATGGACGAAAAAAAAGTTAACTAACAAGGGCAAAATATAATTAATGAAACTAAATTAAGTGTTGTTCATTTATATTATTTAGAATGCTTTCCTTATAATATTGAAATATTAATTTATTTTATGTTTTTATTTAATTTCCTTTAGAATATGAACACGATCCTATAAAAGTCGAAATATTTTTAAATAGACATGAAAAGAGCTAAAATCACCGGAAAGCATTCCAGTTTTCACCCTCCGACGTGTGCTATTAAGTTAAAAAAGTATTTCTTGCTGTAACGTAAGTCTAGGGTGAGCTTTTTCAATTGATATCAAAGGTATAAAAAAAGGGGGAGGTATTCTAGAGTCTTATTGATGCATCCATTCTCAGAAGATCAAGGTTTACGCACTAGCGTTTAGTTATAGTTTTGTCGAGGAATTCCATGTGGTTGGATTATAACTGCTATAATCAGGAAGCTTACACAAATTTTAAATCTGTTTTAACGAACCACAATGCAGATACAAATAATAACTTGATTTTTCACGGTTACAGCAAAAGAATTTTTAGATTATTTTGTCACATTTTGCTGTTGCAGAATTTTAGGCCATATTTTCATTTTCTTTGATATCAATTGGATTCTTGTATGAGTGTAAATTTGCATGCAGTACCTTCTGCAAGCGTTTCACTTCCGTAAGTCAGCAGGCAGTGGCGAGATGAGCATTAACCTTCGCGGCCTAGACTTTCCATTGTAAAAGAAAAATGCATGTTTTACTATTTCTTTTACAAGTACATCACTTGGTCTCGCCAAGTGGTATATTTGTATTGTAGCAAAATAATGCACTTTTCTTCTGCAATGAACGTGCAAGCTGTACTCGCTAATGCATCCTTCAATGTGCTATCACTAGCAGAAGACTTGCAGAGGAAGTAAAGTGCTTGCTGCAGGCTTGCTATGCTAAGTTCCGCACACTTGCAGTAGACTTGCAATACAAATATATACCTGCAGAAGACTTACTACACTCACTTGATGAAAACCTGCTGTAGCCTTGCAATGCAAGTATATACTTGCAGAAGACTTACTACAAACTTGCTGTAGACTTGTTAGGGACTTGCAGTGCAAGTTGTATCCTTGCAGAGACTTGCTTTTAACCTACACAAACTTGCTGCTAACTTGTTGTGCACTTGCAGTGCACGTGATATACTTGCTGAGACTTGCGTCAAACCTGGACTAACTTGCTGTGCACTGGCAGTGCAAGTAGAAACTTGCTTTGCAAACTTACCATACATTTGCAATGCAGGCGTGCTGCAAGTTCGAAGAGCGTCAACTAGGAAGTTTGCATTAAACTTGCAGACTTGCATCACAAGTCTGCTGCAAGTTTGCCAGACTTGAATTGCAAAACTGCTGCAAGTTTGTTGCAAGTCATTTTTGTTATCTGGGGTGGGTGGACCATATGTCGTAGTAGGCAGTATTTCTAGTAGAACACCCGAAATATAAAAGTAGACACCTTGGTTACAGACATTGTGGAATTAATAAAGCGAAAACTACTTTAAAATTAATTTAATGAAATATGTAATGAATTTATAACATAAGAAATTAACGGTATGCATTTCCTTTTATATTTCAGTAAGGAGAAGCAGCAAAAAGAGGAAGCAGCTGCAGTTGGTGGGGAACAAGTGGAAGAATTAACGTAGTACTTTGAAAAGCAAATTTTGTATTACATATTTAGCCCATGGACGAAAAAAAAGTTAACTAACAAGGGCAAAATATAATTAATGAAACTAAATTAAGTGTTGTTCATTTATATTATTTAGAATGCTTTCCTTATAATATTGAAATATTAATTTCTTTTATGTTTATATTTAATTTCCTTTAGAATATGAACACGAGCCTATAAAAGTCGAAATATTTTTAAATAGACATGAAAAGAGCTAAAATCACCGGAAAGCATTTCAGTTTTCACCCTCCGACGTGCGCTGTTAAGTTAAAAAAGTATTTCTTGCTGTAACGTAAGTCTAGGGTGAGCTTTTTCAATTGATATCAAAGGTATAAAAAAAAGGGGGGTATTCTAGAGTCTTATTGATGCATCCATTATCAGAAGATCAAGGTTTACGCACTAGCGTTTAGTTATAGTTTTGTCAAAGAATTCCATGTGGTTGGATTATAACTGCTATAATCTTGAAGCTTACACACATGTTGAAACTGTTTTAACGAATCACAATGCAGATACAAACAATAACTTGATTTTTCACGGTTACAGCAAAAGAATTTTTAGATTATTTTGTCACATTTTGCTGTTGCAGAATTTTAGGTCATATTGTCATTTTCTTTGATATCAATTGGATTTTTGTATGAGTGTAAGTTTGCATGCAGTACCTTCTGCAAGCGTTTCACTTTCATAAGTCATGTGTAAGTTAGCAGGCAGTGGCGAGATGAGCTCGCGGCCTAGACTTTCCATTGTCGAAGAAAAATGCATGTTTTACTATTTCTTTTACAAGTACATCACTTGGTCTCGCCAAGTGGTATATTTGTATTATAGCAAAATAATGCACTTTTCTTCTGCAATGAACGTGCAAGCTGTACTCGCTAATGCATCCTTCAATGTGCTATTACTAGCAGAAGACTTGCAGAGGAAGTAAAGTCCTTGCTATGCTAAGTTCCACACACTTGCAGTAGACTTGCAATACAAGTATATACCTGCAGAAGACTTACTACACTCACTTGAAGAAAACCTGCTGTAGCCTTGAAATGTAAGTATATACTTGCAGAAGACTTACTACAAACTTGCTGTAGACTTGTTAGGGACTTGCAGTGCAAGTCGTATCCTTGCAGAGACTTGCTTTTAACCTACACAAACTTGCTGCTAACTTGTTGTGCACTTGCAGTGCACGTGATATACTTCCTGAGACTTGCGTCAAACCTGGACTAGCTTGCTACCAACTTGCTGTGCACTGGCAGTGCAAGTAGAAACTTGCTTTGCAAACTTACTATACATTTGCACTGCAGGCGTGTTGCATGTTCAAAGAGCGTCAACTAGGAAGTTTGCATTAAACTTGCAGACTTGCATCACAAGTCTGCTGCAAGTATGCCAGACTTGAATTGCAAATCTGCTGCAAGTTTGTTGCAAGTCATTTTTGCTATTTGGGGAACGACGTTTTGGATTTCGGTAAAAATGACTGAAACCGTGATATGTTGTAGCTATGGTGATTCCGAGAAAAGGTCTTAATGGGCACTACCACCAATCACTGATAGTTTGACCACTACGAGGCCACTTTTTCGAAAGCACCCGAAGATAGTGATATTTTGGATTTCGATGAAAATTACTGAAACTGTGATATGTTGTAGATATCGTGATTAGGGATGCGCACGAGTCGAGTCGGGTGGAGATTTAAGTCTGTCTCGACTCGTCTCGAGAAAATATTGTCTCGACTCGAAAATGATTCTGTCTTGACTGTTTCTGTCTCGACTGTTTCTGTCTCGACTCGACCCCGAACTCGAGAGGAGACGCCTCCAATTTCGACTCCAGACAAAATATACTAGTTAAAATATACGTAAACATTAGCCAGAACATTATGACTACCTAGCTAATCGTCAGTATGTCCACCTTTGGCACGGATAACAACGGCGACGCGTCTTGGCATGGACCCAATGATCCTTGTAGGTCGCTGGAGAGAGTTGACACCATATGCGCACACACAGGTCACCTAATTCCCGTTAATTCTAGGGAGGGAGCAATGCGCTCTGACGTCACGTTAAATTACCTACCAGATGTGTTTGATTGGGTGCAGATCCGGCTAGTTGGGAGGCCTAGCACAAAGGTCCGTATCCACCGGGGTTAGGGGGTTGCGCCCCTCTAAACTTTGGCTGGCCCCCATAAAATTTTCACGGTAGGCTTGCAAATGAACTATAATATGGTGATAAAGTATAATATGATTGGGTCGGCCCCCCTAACTTCTACCAGCGCCCCCTAAATTTTGGGGCTGGCAACGAGCCTGCAAGCACATCACTTGGAACTCGCCCTTGTGTTTCTCGAACCATTTCATCACACTCCTACCATTGTGACATGGTGCATTATCTTGTCCAAAAATGCCACTACCATTGGGAAACATGGTCGTCATGAAGGGGTGTACGTAGTCTGCAATCAGTGTGCGATACTCCTCGGCCGTCATGGTGCCTTGTTCAAGCTCCACTAGAGCGTGGATGCTAATGTGAATGTTCCGTAGAGCATAATTAAGCCCACGCTAGGTTCTCTCCGTCCCGCAGTATCCACCCTCCATTGTCATAATAAAGGTATTGGGATTCATCAGACAATACAACACTCTGCCACTGCGCCAAGGTCCAGTGGCGATGGTCACGTGTTCATTTCAGTCGTAGCTGCCTATGTCGTGGCGATAACATTCGCTCATGGATGGATCGTCGATTGAGGCCCATCGTTAGGAGTATTCGACGCACTGTGTGTTCAGACACACTTGTACTTTGCCCCGTATTAAAGTTTTATGTTCGTTCCACCACAGTTCGCTGTCTGTCCTGTTTTCCTAGTCTGTTCAGCCTGCGACCTTCTACATCTGTAAAGAGGTGGGGGCGCCCAACCCCTCGACCTTTAGACGTTGTTTCCTCTTGGTTTCGCCACTTTTTGATGACACTCACCACAACACTCCTCGAACATTCGACAAGTCCTGCAGTTTACGAAATTCTCGTCCCGAGTCTTCGGGTCATTACAACCTTATTACAGATCTGACCTCGGTCAAACTCAGATAGATCGGGCGCTTTCCCAATTCTACACACGATCAGCACTCTCACTCATACTACATGCACCGTACGTGTGTCTGACTTGCAGGCATTCCTCGGCGGGTGACTCTGCTATCGCCTGGACGGGTTTATATGGATAGTAGGTAGGTGGTCATAATGTTCTTTCTGATCAACTCGAATTCAAAATTATAGAAAGATTTTCAAGATATTCGAGTCGAGTCGAGATTTTTACGAGCAGTTTCGACTCGACTCGAAAATTCGAGAAATACGTTTGTATCGACTCGTCTGGAATTTTACAAAGTGTGTCTCGACTTGAATCTCGAGTCGAATTCGAGTAGAGATTCGAGACACGTCTGGAATCGTGCGCATCCCTAATTGTGATCCTGAGGAAAAGTCTTAATAAGCACAACCACCATCATTGACCGTTTGGCCATTACGGGGCATTTTTTTAGAACAGCAGAAGGTAACGTTATTCTGGATTTCGGTGGAATTGCTTGAAACCGTCACATGTTGTAGATATTCTGACAATGAGAAAAAGTTTCAATTTGCACAACCATCCATCGCTGACCGTTTGGCAGCTACAGGACCACTTGTTTTCTTTTTCTTTTTTAAAAACCAGAAGGTAACGGTATTCTGGATTTCGGTTTAATTGATATGAAACTGTCATATTGTAGACATTGTGATCCTGCAAAATAGTCTCAATGGACACAACCACCAATCGGAGACTCTTTGGCAACTACGGGCCACATTCTTTTAAAACAGCAGAAGGTAAGGATACTCTGGAATTTTGGTATAATTCTTTGAAACCCTGAAATGTCCTATCCCACAACCCGGAAAAGGAATGGGTAGAGTAGCGGCCAACATCATTAAAGCATAGACAACACTCAGATGTTGATCTAGAGGGAAAAAGGAAAACCCTGGAAAGCCTAGACAATTTTTCAAAGAATCACTACATCTACAATCAGTTTCGATCATTTACAACGAGATCAAAAATATTGTTATACCCGGCTGTTTTAAAAAGTCGGGACCTGTAGTGGCCAAACGCTCATAACTCGATTATTCGATGGTCGTGTCCATTAAGACTTTTTCTCATGATGAGAAGATCTTCAACACAACTTAGTTTTACTCAATCGTACCGAAATCCAGAACATCATTGTACTCGGCTGTTTGTAAGAAAGTAGCCTTGTAGTGACCAAACGATTAGTGATTTGAGGTTTTGTCCATTCAGACGTTTTCTCAGGATAACAATATCTACAACATATCAAAATTTCTGTCATTTTGACGGAAATCCAGAATATCAGTATCTTCGGCTGGGCTGCTTTCAAAAAAGCGGTCTCGTAGTGGCTAGAGGATCAGTGATTGGTGGTTACGCCCATTAAGACTTTTCTCAGGATCACAATAGCTACAACATATCACGGTTTCAGTCATTTTACCGAAATCTAGAATGTCGTTATCTTCGGATGTTTTCAAAACAGTGGTCCTGTGGTGGCCAAACAGTCAGTGATGACGGTGGCCAAACGGTTTGCCTACTGAGACTTGTTCTTAGAAACACAATTTCTACAACATATCACGGTTTTAAGCAATTCCACCGAAATCCAATTTCCGTTAGGATTGTGCGGAGTCCTTTGTGACTTAGAAGGGGCCCATTGCCCCCGCAACCCTTTTCTCGCAAAAACGACAAAACTTGTATTTCCTTCTTTGAAGTCATCCTTGCGTCGACAGTTTCGTTTCTTTAATGTGTCCTTTTTAATCAAGGGCACCCTTTTTACAAAATGGGTCCCTTGGCCCCCTTAACCTTTTTTCCGAAAGAAACAAAAAAATACGTGTCGGTTTGTTTTCGGTCTAGTATATAGGTGCTAAGTTTGAAGAAAATCGGATGAAGAGAAACCCTTTAGAAGCTATCTCCTTTACACTTTTAATTTTTGGACTTGAGTTTTGCTCCAAAGTCTTCAATTTCAGTAACTCTCAGGATGAATCTAAATAGACGATATATTTCTGAGAATCGGATACGAAGTGTTTCAACCTCTCTAGTTTTAAACTAGAGAACATGCCAGTATCGGGATAGCAGCTTAAGCAATGCACACGAAAGCACATGCACTAACACCAGGGCCGGATTAAGGGGGGGCTTAGGGGGTCTATAGCCCCGGGCCTCCACGTGGATATGGGCTTCCAATCTGATCTAAATCTCAACTGGCTTTCTAAAAAGAATTACGAAGATACAATCATCATCATGAAATAAAATATGACGAAAAATATCAAACATATTTCATTAACTTTCCTACTGTATTTTGAGAGAAATGTATTAGGTGAAGTCAGCAGGGGCCACATATTTTTTCTAGCTCCGGGCCCCCAGATAGGTTAATCTTGCCTTGACTAGCACCTTACGTAGTACTGAAAAGCATTAGAAAAATTAAAATATTCCTTTTCTTTTCACAGTTAATCTATCTGCAACCAGAATCTTAAAGTGCTACCTTGAAATACGAAAACTGATATGACGTTCTACTAAGACAAAGATTCTTCTTCTCTTGTAAACTTTAAAATTTCTTTCACATAGCATGAGTGCGCAAAAGTCCGAACAGTGGAGAGAGTGCATTAAAATGATTTGGCTGTGTATTCTTATGGCTGTGTGGAATCTGGGTACATCATTGCGGTCCAGAGTTCAATCAACATAGCATGCAGTGGTGGCACCATGATCCCCACCCCTCAAGAAATTCAAGATAATGTAATCAGCTGGTAAGATTATGGCAACATTTTTTTCTGGGAGGCAGGCAGGTAGTAAAGACATACTGTTCATTGAGTATCTCCAGGGTCCAAAGACAATTACAAGTGACTATTATTCCAAAAGTTAGGCAGAGAATCAAAGGAAAACCTAGAGGGATGCTACACATGAAAGCCCTGCTGCTGCAAGACGATGCTTCTACTCACAAAAATCGCCTTACCTCCACCGCTATTGCCGAAGCCGGGTGCCCGCGAAGAACAAAGTTTGCCAACGACGAGCATGTTATGCAGGCTGTCGAAGAATGGCTTCCAGCACAGCTGTCAAGTTATTAAAAAAACTGGTATTTATGCTCTAGAACACTGTTGGAAGACATGCATTATAGTAGGAGAGGACTATGTGTGAAAATGGAAGATCTTCTATATCAGGAATTATTGAGCACTCCTCGTAATATACAACACTGCCTACATTGTCTAATTCATCTAAATATACCGATTTTCCGCCCTATAGAACGCGAGGGATCGGTTGACAACTCCTATCCATGAAATTTTGTCACTGTCGTCTCCCTCTCTGTACGGAGAATATCTTACGAGGATACAGTGTCGTTAGACTTATTTAGGATGTATTTTCCTAAAAAAAAAAATCATTCAACACGTCACAAAGTTTGGCAATATTATTCGTGAACTTTTGGTGTTTGACGTTTTCTCAAGCGTGCGATAAAAAGACGGCTCAACGAATCGTATTTCGAAATCTTTCGATGTATCAGATGTAAAGCAAAAGTTTTCTCTGATTGGTATACATCCCGGGCTTCGCGAGTCGTTCTGCTCACTACACTTAAAGAATGAAAAGATTGTATGATCCAAGAGCGCAATCAATAGGAGAGCAGACATAACAACAAATTACAAAAAATAAACAAAAATTTCCAGTGCATCGCTAAGGTCTGGCGTTGATATTAATTATACAGCAACTTGGCACAGTGGTGACTGAACCGCTTTTGTTTTCTCCATCTGTAGACTAGAACAGTGATGGGCAAACCACGGCCCACGGGCCAGATGCCACCAGCTGAAGCGTTCTATCAGGTTCGCAACATGACTCCTGATCTCCAGAATTTAACTTTACTTCTGAAAATCCGTGAATCTCACTTTAATCAATATTGTGAGAAACTTGTAGAAATGCTGTAGAAATTTCATTTAACACTTCAACTTTGTAGTCTTCCAATCATAGAGATTAGTATTGTCAGAAGTTTTTTTTTTTAAGAAAATGCATAATTGTAGTTTTTCTTTAAATATTGGACCACCAAAGCCGTTTTTCTCTTTTGGCCCCTTCCTAAAATAAGTTTTCCCATCACCGGAATAAAACCCAAACCCTGTGCAAAACAGTTTCGAGGTTCACTCCTCCTCCAGGGGTCTGCAGGATCGTTGCTACCACCTGCTTGCTTGATAGTATTATTAGCACTGTGGATTTACCTAATAATATGCAAGCTTGTGATAGAACAACACAAATTTACCGAATTAAAAAAGTTTGTGATTTAAAAAAAATGTTGGATCATTATATAAGTGTTAAGAAGCAGTTCTTATCAACAAATGGAACAAGGAACCATTATGGCAGCCAAGTTTTGCTTCTCATCGTTCTCTCTAACTAGACCCGGTGAAAAGAATGTATTCATTTTATTATATTTAAGTCAGATATACGAGGAGTGTTCAAATGGGAGGTAAAAGATGACACTGTGGGTATAATGGAAGTCTTTATTCAAAAGTAATTACCAGACGCCTGAGCACAACTATCCCACTGTATTACGAGCCGAAGGATTCCCTGTTCCCAGAATTCCTGTGGCTGTGATAGCAGCCAGTCCTCCAGTGTCCTTCAGTTCGTCGTCCGTGTTCAAGCGCTTGCCTTTGATATGTCTTTTTAGCGGACCAAACAAATGGAAGTCGCAGTGAGACATGTCCAAACTGCAGGGCGTATGCTCAAGCTGCTTCGACTTCAACTTGTTCAGTACACCTTATGTGACCTACGAGACGTATGGACAAGCGTTATCGTGGAGTAGAATCACTCTACTTTCTCACTGACTTGTTGGACACACAGTCTCTCCCGTATACATCCACCATCCGGCGATGAAGATCAACCGATTAAACTCCTTCCCCAGTCATAAATCGGATAATACCTCGCTGCTCGTCAATCGGCGGATTTTTCATTGTGAAGGCCATGATTTCCTCGCACGCACTGGCACGTCAATTCGACTTGGAAGGAACACATAATTGCCGGATTCTTTTCTGCATCATGTGAGAGGCAGTCACGTATGGGCACAACCAAGCCGGACACTCATTCTCTCTTTAGATGTCGCAGTACTTTATTTCAAACTGACATATTCCTATTTCAACATATGACGTTTGATTTCTACGACGTTTCGTACGTTTTCATTTGAAAATTCCTTGTAAATATGACCTCGAAGTATGGGACTTAACAATGAGTCCGCGAATGCACTTTTGGTATACGTGGTTCCGCACACATTATCAATAATTGCACATAACCGCCATTACCGCCATTGTATGTCCTTCGTGACAGATTGTTTGTGATTATGAGTTCAAGTCAGTTATGCAAACCTCAAACGTTATAAAATCCCATCTCGTGACGTAGAAATTCCCATTTTATTCTTGAATTTCCCACATTATGCTAATTATAAATTTACAAAACTGGCAAAGTAAGAAAAATAAGAGTACTGAATGTTATTTTCTGTAATATATAATTAATCGATTTTCTACGTTTATCAAATAACTTTTAGGGAACAATTGTCCTTGAAAGAAGCAATTTAATATCTTGAAAAAAACAAATATATTTTGTCTTCAAAACTTACATTCAAAATTAATATGAAAATAACAAGAAAAGGAAATAGAAAAAAAGTTCGCACAAGGGACGTTCGCGTAACACACTGTACAACATAACAATAGTTTGAAATCTATGGACTGCACTTGCAAAGTAATCCAGTGTATGTTTGAGCCAAAATTTAGTTGTGCTCGCATTAAAACCGAGGCAATTGTGTTGAACGTGTTAACACCATATGCTACATCCGAACTTGAATCAGACATACGAAAGCCAAACTTCATCTTGGTCATGACCGATGCATCAAACCACAAAAACATTAAAATCTTCCCTGTGCTACTAAGATATTTTGACAGTGAAAAAGATATACAGATAAAACTATTAGAAGTGAAATCATTACCTGGGGAAACAGCTGAAATTGTGAGTACATATTTAATGAAGTGTTTGAAAAATGTCCACGCCGATGAGAAAACTGTTGCTCTCTGCGCTGATAACACCAATTGTAATTTTGGAGGCGTCTATAGGAAAGGAGTTAACAACGTGTACAAGAAACTGCAAGAGAACTTGGGCCATAATATACTCGGGGTGGGATGTTCAGCTCATATTATTCATAACACTATTCGAACTGCTGCTGACATGCTTCCAGTTGATATTGAGTGCATCGTTTCCAAAATATATTTTTATTTCTATTTATACACTGTGCGTGTAGAAAACTTGAAGGAATTCATCCAATTTGTCGAACAGGAATACCAAAATATCCTAGGATACAGCAAAACAAGATGGCTTGCACTTCTTCCTGCTGTGGAGAGACTACTGAAAATGTTTGAGCCATTGAAGTCGTATTTTCAGTCTCAAGATAAATGTCCATTTATCTTGAAGTTATTTTGCGAAAACTCTTTGTCCGAGGCATGGCTATTTTTTGTTCACAACCAGGCATCTACTTTTCAGGCCGCAATTGAAAGAGTGGAAGGGCAGTGTCTCACTGTTTTTGAAGTTATTGAAGCAATACAAAATTTGAAAGTAAACCTCCTTTCTAAGTCTGAAGATTGTTTTCTCTCCTCGTCAGTAAGAAGAATACTTGATAAGTTAGAGAAGGAGGGACTTCATTCCGAAGTTCATAAATTTCGCCAATACGTCTATGTATTTTTTCAAACTGCAGTAGATTATTTGAACAAGTGGACTGAACATTTAGAAAATTTGGAAAATTTCAAGTAGGTAACCCTCAGATCTGTTCTTACGTGGGAAGAACTAGAAAAGACTGTGAAGTCTTCTGCATTCACACAAGATTGATGATTGTGCACTATATGATTAATTTGTTTCCATAAAAAAAATTGTCACACTTGAGAAGTTAGACGAGTGGAAGTCAGGGAACACATCATCAGATGGGCGCTGGGTGGAAATTTTCTCTCACTTTACAAGTAACGAAATACCCTATTCAAATTTCATGAAGCTCGTCGAGTTTCCCCTATGTTCGCTAGGAACCAACGCACCGACAGAACGAATGTTCTCCATCATGAATAACATTTGGACAAGTGAGAAGTCTAATCTCTCAGTCGAAACTTTAAGATCTGTCTTAATCACAAGAATAAACTTCCATTACACGTGTGTGGACTTTTATAAAATGTTATGTACGAAGAAAGACCTGTTAAAGAGAATCCATGGCGCGCAGAAATATCTGTAAACTGATTGTGTATTCTGGTTTTGTGTGTACCCATCTTGATGGTGCGAACTTCTCAGAAAGGATTATTGAATTGACTTCATCATTATGTAAGTAAATCTTCCATTATTAATTGCTATTTCAAATTACATCCTAGTTTTATTTTAAATTAGTTACTTCAAACACAGAGAAAGAAAGCCGAACGTAATTTGCAGTTCTATTAAAAATTTCAATGATTTTCTCTTTGTTTCTTTTATTAAATTCTTTAGAAATTCGCCAAAAATTCCGCACTGTTTTTTTTTTCTCTGTTTTCCGGAGACGGTTATGCTTATTCACTCTCTTCTGTAGTGATCTTATAGTTGAAAATTAAAAATGTTTTTCATGTTGCTTTGAACCTTCTTTCCGAACGGACGTAGTGGCTCAAGCCTTGACGTAATAGTATTCAAGGGGTAGCAGGTTCGATCTCAGCTGCTGGCCATCCAGGATTTTCCAGGGTTTATCCAGTTTACTTGTTTAGTAATGCATTGAGAGAAGGCAAATAAAAATATATAAAAAATTTCGGTGCTGGGCTCACCAATGTCATTTTTAAAAATGTCCCGATTTCGTGCTGTGAAAATATGGTAGCCTTAGGATTTCCCTTTATGAATTTACAGATGACTGATATTAGAAATAGACCAAGTGCTCAAACATTGTCTAACTTGTTGCTCATCAATGTTAATGGCCCACCGCTACACAAGCTCAAAGTAGACGAGCTAGTTATTTCTTGGCTGAAGGATGGACATCATTCCACTGCGGATGATTTACCGCCGAACCAACAGGAAATAAATCCGATTTCAGATTTGTTTTAAGGTGGAAAATTACGAGTTACGGAAAATGTATACTTGCATTACTAATGGCTTATTTGTGTTATTCAACCTATTTTTTAGAAGTCTCTTCTTTGCTTTAGGTAAACTACTTTGAATAAATATTCATAATAATTGCAATTATGCATATTTGTAACTTAAATTTAAGGTGGTGTTTTAGTGATTACAGAAATTACAATTATGAGCATACTTTATGGAGATGCTCTCACATAGGGTACCCGAGCACCTTTATACCCTATGAACAACTGATTTTCCAAGTCTTTTGTGAGAAAAATACTGTGAAATGAGAAACCATAACCTTTTCCATATTGTACAGGGATATTTTCCTTGCGAATAGAAGTTTCTTGTGGAATGCGTTGAGAAATTAACACTTACAAGAATACTTTCTTAGTACAAGTATATTTTAGGCACACATTAATTTCCCCCCACCTCGAACTGTTTCAATTTCCTCACTGACAAACAATTTACCATTTTATATCGTAAAGGTCAGATCCACCGTCATTGTAACAGAGTGGTGCTTGAGCGATTGACTAGAAATTCAAACTCCGATTAGTGACAATTTCACAGTCTTGTTTTATTACAAGTGTAAACTCTTTAGTCAGTTCAGAAGAGGCCGTGGATCGTGTTCAGAATTGATGACGATGGATGTTGGTGAGTCAGAGTAAGTCAAAGTGGATGAGAGTGGTTCATGGTGGGTGGTGGGTCAGTGTGGGTCACCGTGGGTGGTGGGTCAGAGTGGGTCACCGTGTGTGGTGGGTCGTGGATCAGAGTGGGTCATGGTGTGGTGGGTCAGTGGGTCGTGGGTCAAGTTTTCATTGACCCATGCCAACTCTGGACGCCACGTGGAGGTATCGCCAAGGATGTTATAAAATAAAAGATCTGCCTATACTATAAAATCGTGAAGCCATACGTCTCAGCCATACTTATCCTATGATTGGTGATTTTCTTACGTGTGAAAGGTTATTTCGGATAATTTCTCCCCACTCCTATTTGTGCACACATACGTCCAGCATGTAACCATTCTATAATACAAATCTGAAGCAACGACTTAAATAAAAATAAACGACAGACACACTACATGTGTACATATGAAGATCGCATTATGGGCCAGCATTTATGGCAGTTATTCAGTTACCTAATAGGATGAAGATACATATGGGCAGATCTCTATTTTATAACTTCAAGGGTGCCGTGAGGTATCGTTCAAGATAAGAAGTGAAATACTGCATATGCAATTACGCTAGTTGATATGGGCAGAAGTTCCTCTACAATACGTCACGGACAAGAGGCCAATCAGAATTCTAAACACGAACTGGGGCCACCTATTATTTTGTATACTTTGAAAATATCTAATCTAGTTCGTAACGGACTGTCTGTCTGCAACCCAGACTGGAACAAACATTCAGGCAAATAACGAAGGCCTGTTGTTTTCATAAAGCAGTTATTCTGTATTTTATTAAAATCCGATCGTATGATAGATTGCAAGTATAAAGTTGCTACTCTGAACGTTCTTGTAAGTCATTTCATTGACAGTGCCAGCATAAAATAAATATCAAACACAGTTGCGAACTCCTATTAAACGTGAAGTCAAAATGGCTGGCGAGCCGTCTGTTAAATTAGAATTGATGAGCAAAGAAGAATTCGAGAATACTTTCCTCAGGAAGATCCACTCGAAGGGAAAGGGTGGACTTACGAACTGATGACTGAAAACAAAGTGTAATACTATACATGAGAACGTCCTTTTTTCGGTGCTCCAGGATACTTCTTACTTTTGCATTACGTAGGGAATGCATTACTCTTGCATTTCATGTGCAAGTGGTAACAGAACAGAGGAAACCCAGATCATGTTGTATTCACACTCCAATATAAAGTGTGAATACACCCTGATCTCCGTTTCTTCTGTGTTCTATAACCACTTCGACATGAAATACCATCATTTCCCTACGTAATGCAAGAGTAAGAAGTATCCTAGAGCACAAGACACGCGATATGGGTTAAATCCCCCCCCCACACACAGTCATACTTAAAGTACAAGGGCACTACACATGCAGATATTATAAAGTACAAGGGCAAATGTGAGGAATGAAAGTAAAAAGACAATAAGGAGCAGAAAGCATTCATATCGAATCACAATCAAATACTAGGAGAATATATTCGAACAACTTCCAAGGGAAAGTTGTGAAACCGCGTTTCTAGGGAATACTTTTTCTTCAAAAGAAAGGAGGCCACATGTCGGACGAAATGATGTCTTTTGTTCTCAAAACCCGCATCCCTACCACATACAAAACACAACTTACCCATCCGAAGCAGCGCGCTTCACTAGATTTTATTTTGTACTTATTTCCAGTAGACGATGCACCTATAACCAACATTGTTAACAACACAAACTTACATAAGTTTTCCTCCCTCCATCTTCCTTCTTCTGTCATTTCACACCGTGCTACCTCCTACCGGAAGAACACCTACCGTCAATGTGACCAGACCCATAACTAGGAATGGGATCTGCACGGACAACACACCCATACTTAGGCGAAGACAGGTACGTTCTTTTCTATTTTCGTATCACTCGAGAAGTAAATCAAAGTCGGTTTGTTAGCCCCTTGGTAAGTTTGTAGATACTCAATGAATAATCCCTAAAAGTATGAGCGTCCAGCTCCTTCTGGAACTGACGCCGTCTTACGTATACTATATCCAACCAAAGAATTAATATTATCTACAACGGAAGGAGAGCAAAAACTGGAAAATGGTGTAGCTAAGTATTCTTCGGGTGTGAATTTAAACATTGATACAGTGAAATCAGAATCTGTAATAGAAGAAGTACCTGCATTTGAAAGTAATATAGAAATGCCAAGAATGACAGAGGTTGAAGAGACTTCCACGTCGTTCTCTAATGATTACAAACAAGTAACAACAACAAATTTAAATTCAGTTGCGCCAGAAAGGTAATGTTAAATTTTCTATAAAGTACAGTGAAACCTCTACTAACGAACACCTCTATAAAGCGGACACCTCCCATAACGGATATATTTTGTAATCCCCAAACATCGTAATAGAAAAAAACACATTTGCAAACCTCTCTAAAGCGGACACTCTCTAGTACGAACACGGACAGTCTTTCTTGTCTTTTATAGGTATTATTTACCTCCTATTACGGACACTTTCTCTAAAAACAAGTTGAAAAGTACAGTAAAAATACACTTTTAGGAATTCATAATATGTCACCAAGGAAGAATATGAGGGTGTGGCAGTGGCAACATTTTGCCTCCTCAACTGTCTGTCCAGCAACTCTGAAGGAAGGATCTCTGTTTCACAACACCCTTATATCATTTGCTTGGATTCAACTCCCACCCAACCTACTTCAGAAACAAAAGTAATTGACAGTTGCCCACTGTTTGGAATGACACATCATTCTACTGTCCCGCTGGAATCTCTAACCAAGCAGAAGACAAGTTTGATATTTTTGACCACGGGTACGGATAGGCCTATTGTCTTTTAAAAAAGTCATTACTGGACTGCAATTAACTCACAAATTAAAGCAACACACCGAAAACGTAGTAAGTAGCGATAAACGTAAAGTGCAGAGAACTATAACATCTTATTCCTATGTTGTGCCTCGAACATAGGGAATTGGATGACGCAAGATAATGCAGATACTGTAACATTTTGGTAATATTCATAAATACGTGATTCATGCAAAAATATTTTTTCTAATTGCATATTACCTTGTTTATTAATTTACGTAAGAAAATATTAAAACCTCTGTAAAGCGGACACCTCTCTGTAGCGGACAATTTTTGATTCCCCACGGCTGTCCGCTTTAGAGAGGTTTCACTTTAATAGGTTCACATAGATAATACAGTCATTTTGGTTCGGAAATTTTATAGATAAAATGCAATACTCTGCGAGAAATAGTTAGGTATGGGAGATACAATGAACCAAAATAAGTTGAAAGTAGACTACACATATTGACTATCTGTAGACAAGAACAAAAGTTACCGGTATTGCCCATAAAATTATTATGGTAGCTCTTATCTCAATAAAGTTATGATTACTTTTTAATGATGATTCTGATATACGTTTTGCGCTCCACATTTTGGAAGATCTACAGGTAAAATTCAACAATTTGCTAGGGATGTACCAAATTTCACAAAATTAAATCCCCACGTTAAGCAGGTTTGCATATCCAGGCTCCTAACTATGAAAACGTTTACGCTCACTCCAACTTCAATCATTTCACGAATTCAACCGGTTTTACGTATGTTATTAGGACATAATATCGATTGCGATTTATTCTAAAAACACTTTTATACATTGCAAGAGCTGTAACGTCCAAATATTTACTGAGAACTCATAGTCGTATCGGAATAAACAAAAGTGAGTATGGAACAGTAAACTGCTTTCACAAAAGGCAAAAGAAAATGTGCAAAGGCATACAAAACGGTCGACTACCAATGCACTACCAATCACATGTTTGTGTGTTCAAACCCGGTAGCAAGTTGTTTCTTTTTTAAATGTCTTCCTATTTTCATCCGGCGGCTGAAAATATTTCTTTGAGTAACTCATTGAAAACTTCTTTTGTTTCAAATTCGATTAGAACGGAACATTATATGAATTGCGAATCTTAAATCCATAGCTAAAAAAATGAAGTATACTCATTATTCCATTATCCTCTGATTTGTAACGAAAAACTATTTATAAACAGTGGTGACTTCAGAAAATTATCCTCGGGGGGAATTTCAATATGCGGGAGGAGGGCAAACATTGGTAGTCCACATTGAGCACGATCGAATATATGGTCCTGAAGGCGGAAATTTCTTAGCTCGAGAGGGGTCTCAAATTCTCCCTCAGATCAAGTCCTGAAAGCATCATTGCTTAAAAGGTTTTCGTAACAAATATAATATTACACTTGTTTCTAGTTCTACATTTTGAATTGGTAAAATCATAACTTATAGAGGATTATAATATAAGCATAAAAATTACAATACCAATCATGTATAAATTATCCTGTAAGTTACCAACTTTGATTCAGATTAAAACTCAGATATTTGTTTTCGGATTGCACTTAGAAGTAAGTCCTCTTTATATAATCCTGATTGGAAAGCCATGTATAACTCTAATTAATTAGTGAATATTTATACAAATATTTTTTTTATTTTACTATTTTTACTATTCAATATTATATACACTTCATTTCCAAAATCAAAATCTCGAAAGTGTATATTGTACGAGTGTAGATTCGCAAATAAATGCTTATTTATCATATATATTGGTCTCTATTCGAAATTCTATTTAATCGAATCCGACAAGAACACAGACAGAAACATCGAGAACAGGTGAAAGAAAAGAGAGAAAAAAGTGCTGTACCCGGCGGGGACTCGAAGTTAGTTCGAGTGGTGCTTTATAAGCCGAACGCCTTAGACCACTTTTTTTTCTTTTTTTTTAAAGTCAACTGACTCACCGAACGTGTTCCAGTAACTTACTTAAACTACTTATATCTAATTTTACTTGCTTTACTCATTTTTAACTTGCTTTCTCCAATTACCTAGAACGACAGGGACACGAACACAGAAATATCGAGGACAGTTAAAATCACAAAGGCTCTCCCACCGGGAATCGAACCCGGGACCCCGTACACCAAAGGTGCACGTGCTAGCCACTAGACCAGCAGGGAGGGCTAAACACTCGGCTATGGTAACAACTAGTGATTGTAGTATATGCTTCGAGTAGTAGTTCTTATTACAGAATAACATTTTCTATTGCCTAAAATTTTAACCTAATTTACTTTGATATAATATATCTATTAATTTGTTTCATGAACACGTTTTCGTTACTTTGATAAGTGATGTATGTTGTTGATATATATTCTATTACACGTTCTTTCGTAAATATTATAGAAAGTATCAGGGTTATTTATGATCTTTTATGGAAATTGACTGGCGCATGCGCAGTACACAGACAGTTCAATCGGAAGGCGAGTTAAGGAAACGCTAACACACTGTTAGAATGTTTCCGTCGCAAGCAGTAGTTCCCAACCGAGGGACGGCGGGACGCACTTCCTCCTCCTGGGGTGGCGTGAAGGGTTTACGAAGTCCCTTCGTTGTGTTAAATTTCTTGAATGATTATGCACAATATCCAGTCACATCTTTTACTCATTTGGAAGTGATAAATCGTAGTATAAATAAACCGTCCTCCACACACAGTGATTGTTGCTTTTCCAAGATTATAAACTGAAACACTTTTTATTTCAATAGAATATAAAAGTTTCAATGGGAAGGGTCACAACCCCCTCAACTCCCTGGGTCTTTGATATGTCACGCCTAAACTGTAACTTTCAAGTTAGAATCGAAAAATGGAGACATGTGACCTACTAAATATATTTTTAGTTCATTATACATTTTCATAAATAAAATATCCACAATTACAATGACAGTAAATGCTAAGTAATTATTGTAAATATTTGTACTTTCATTTTCCCTCTTTCTTCTCAACCGAGCTTGAAAAATGTAAAAATGGGAGGTTAAGAATTTCAAATATTACGTATATTTTTAGCGTATTACGAAATTATATTTAATAGAATCCGGTAGGATCACAAACAGAAACGTCAAGAAGAGGTAAAACCAAATTGTACTGTGGTGGGATTCGAACTACTCTTGAATGGTGCCTCAAAATCTCTAGCCAAATGCCTTAGTCTACTCGGCTAATGTGACAAGTTGAAAATATAGTAAGCGTGTTTCATGTTCAATCTTTTGTTACAGTATGAAATTTATTTTGTATTCTCTGAAGTCTAAGCCTATTTTGGCCTGATGTAATAGTCTGTTGAAATTGTTTTATGTTTACGGTATTCTTTACTTTGACGAATGATGTTGTTAATATAGGTTCTATTTCGTATTCGTTCATAAATATTACAACAATTGTCAGGATTATTTATGATCTTTCATGAAAATTGACTGGTGAATGCGCAGTAGAAACAGAAAGATGCACTTTACCGACATTTGTCATACACACCAGAACGCACACTTCTAACAGGTTCTGAAACTGCCTCGCTCTAAAGGTTGTGGAGAACTGTCTGTTGCTCTGAGAGGAGAAATCATAGGACGAGCAAAAATGGGATAAACTGTGCCTCAGATTGCTAGAGATATGGGGTGTGACAAGAAAACGGTCAAGAAATGGGTTCAGCGACATGAAGAAGGTGGTGAATGGTTCAGGTCTCGGTCAAGAAGTGGAAGGCCAAAATTGACAACTGCAGCTCAAGATCAAGCTTTAGTTACAGAAGTAATCAACAGACCTCTACGCCACACGTCAATCCTCTTGGATAAAGCCAGAGAATATAATTGTTCTCACGAAACAATAAGAAGAAGATTATTGGGGGCTGGTCTACACTGTTCAAGACCCGCTAGGAAGACTCTCCTGACTGAAACTCACAAGGCCAGACGAATGGAATGGGCACAGAATAACATAACCCAACCTCACTCATATTGGGACTTAGTCATCTGGACCGACGAGAAGGTTTTCAAGTCTAACCAACAAGGCAGAGTTATATTGTATAGACCGCGCGGAACCAGGTATGCTAAACAAAATATTATCAGAACTTCTTGTTCAGGGCGAATATCAGCAAACTTTTGGGGATACATGACGGCTGCTGGTCCTGGAGATTTGGTTGCGGTGCCTGAGAAAATGAACAGCAGTGTTTACATTAATATCCTCGAAAATACGTTGTTACCGTCCTTAGAAAAAAACTTCCCCGAACAGGAAGAATATATATTTATGCACGACAACAGTGCTGTTCACACTTCCCGGCAAACACGAGAGTGGCTAAGTGAACATCCAGAGTTAATTTGTATTGAGTGGCCCCCTCTATCCCCAGACTTGAACCCAATTGAACATCTGTGGGCCTACATGGTGCAAGAATGGGAAGAGAGACGTGAAGACAGAGACCAAACGTTTCTTCAAAATCATGTTATGGAACTGTGGCAACATTTTCGTGACACACCGTCGTATTGCTCAAGACTTGTATCTAGTATCTCCTCCAGACTTCAAGAAGTTATTTACTCTGAAGGTGATTACACGAAGTACTAGGGTGTTATTTTTTGTGTAAACATTTATTTAAGTTTCATTTATTTATTATGTTTTTTCAAGAGCAATACTTTCGTTCTTCATTCTTTTACTTTGCTTGTTTACTTACTAGTTCGTTAAAACGTAAAGGAAGAGTAGTATATCTTCAAAAAGTATTTGTGAATTTACTTTGAACGTTTCTAAGAATATATTTACTTTTTTTTTCTTACTCTATATCATGCACAATATTAGTTTCATTTCAGTTAATTATTAACTTTATTTCACATCTCGGATAAAAGTATTATTGTCATTTTAACGATGTTTTTTCCTTTTGATTGTGTAATTTCTAGTTTCATCGAATTATCTCAACTCGAATGAATAAATCACATTTTGTTTATTGTCCCTTCCTTAGCTAGGTTCGAATTCGAGAACAAAGTGGTGTAATTTACGTTCCTTATTCTTCATATTGTGCAGTAATGACAATATTAATTATTTTTCATGAGTCCAGTTGATCAATGAGAACTTGGACAAACATTAACCTGGTGATTCTTTACGCAATGACAAGCGTAAAATACATTTTAGCTGTTCTTTATTCTTCACAGCGATGAAACATTCTAACAGTGTATTAGCGTTTCCTTCCTTCGCCTTCCAATTGAACTGTCTGTGTACTGCGCATGCGCCAGTCAATTTCCATGAAAGATCATAAATAACCCTGATATTTTCTATAATATTTACGAAAGAACGTGTAATAGAATATATATCAACAACATACATCATTCATCAAAGTAACGAAAACGTGTTCATGAAACAAATTAATACATATAATATATCAAAGTAAATTAGGTTAAAATTTTAGGCAATAATAAATGTTGTTCTGCAATAAGAACTACTACTCGAAGCCTTTACTACAATCACTAGTTGTTACCATAGCCGAGTGGTCTAAGGCGTTCGGCTTATAAAGCACCATTCGAACTAACTTCGAGTCCCCGCCGGGTTCAGCACTTTTTTCTCTCTTTTCTTTCACCTGTTCTCGATGTTTCTGTCTGTGTTCTTGTCGGATTCGATTAAATAGAATTTCGAATAGAGACCAATATATATGATAAATAAGCATTTATTTGCGAATCTGCACTCATACAATATACACTTTCGAGATTTTGAGTTTGGAAATGAAGTGTATATAATATTCAATAGTAAAAATAGTAAAATAAAAAAAATATTTGTATAAATATTCATTAATTAATTAGAGTTATACATGGCTTTCCAATCAGGATTATGTAAAGAGGACTTACTTCTAAGTGCAATCCGAAAACAAATATCTGAGTTTTAATCTGAATCAAAGTTGGTAACTTACAGGATAATTTATACATGATTGGTATTGTAATTTTTATGCTTATATTATAATCCTCTATAAGTTATGATTTTACCAATTCAAAATGTAGAACTAGAAACAAGTGTAATATTATATTTGTTACGAAAACCTTTTAAGCAATGATGCTTTCAGGACTTGATCTGAGGGAGAATTTGAGACCCCTCTCGAGCTAAGAAATTTCCGCCTTCAGGACCATATATTCGATCGTGCTCAATGTGGACTACCAATGTTTGCCCTCCTCCCGCATATTGAAATTCCCCCCGAGGATAATTTTCTGAAGTCACCACTGTTTATAAATAGTTTTTCGTTACAAATCAGAGGATAATGGAGTAATGAGTATACTTCATTTTTTTTAGCTATGGATTTAAGATTCGCAATTCATATAATGTTCCGTTCTAATCGAATTTGAAACAAAAGAAGTTTTCAATGAGTTACTCAAAGAAATATTTTCAGCCGCCGGATGAAAATAGGTAGACATTTAAAAAAGAAACAACTTGCTACCGGGTTTGAACACACAAACATGTGATTGGTAGTCCATTGGTAGTCGACCGTTTTGTATGCCTTTGCACATTTTCTTTTGCCTTTTGTGAAAGCAGTTTACTGTTCCATACTCACTTTTGTTTATTCCGATACGACTATGAGTTCTCAGTAAATATTTGGACGTTACAGCTCTTGCAATGTATAAAAGTGTTTTTAGAATAAATCGCAATCGATATTATGTCCTAATAACATACGTAAAACCGGTTGAATTCGTGAAATGATTGAAGTTGGAGTGAGCGTAAACGTTTTCATAGTTAGGAGCCTGGATATGCAAACCCGCTTAACGTGGGGATTTAATTTTGTGAAATTTGGTACCAATAGCACTTATCAGTATCGATGATATAGGCCACTTTTGGGATTATCGATATCGACAAATGAACACCGATATTTACCGATACGTTATTCGATCTATTTTAAATTTGTTTTATATTATTAGTGACATTTATATTTCATCACGCCGCAATTTATATTTCATCACGCCGCTCATTTATTTTAGAGTTGAAGTTGACCTAAATTATTATCAATTGCACAATCGATTTCCTTATGCATATGTATTCCTTTGACTTGCATTACTCGCACTCAACTGATAGTTTAGTTTCTCGTTGCCAAAATAGTGGTAAAGAAAAGCCTCTCTAAAGCGGACACTCTCTAGTACGGACACGGACAGTCTTTCTTGTCTTTTATAGGTATTATTTACCTCCTATTACGGACACTTTCTCTAAAAACAAGTTGAGAAGTACAGTAAAAATACACTTTTAGGAATTCATAATATGTCACCAAGGAAGAACATGAGGGTGTGGCAGTGGCAACATTTTGCCTCCTCAACTGTCTGTCCAGCAACTCTGAAGGAAGGGTCTCTGTTTCACAACACCCTTATATCATTTGCTTGGATTCAACTCCCACCCAACCTACTTCAGAAACAAAAGTAATTGACAGTTGCCCACTGTTTGGAATGACACATCATTCTACTGTCCCGCTGGAATCTCTAACCAAGCAGAAGACAAGTTTGATATTTTTGACCACGGGTACGGATAGGCCTATTGTCTTTTAAAAAAGTCATTACTGGACTGCAATTAACTCACAAATTAAAGCAACACACCGAAAACGTAGTAAGTAGCGATAAACGTAAAGTGCAGAGAACTATAACATCTTATTCCTATGTTGTGCCTCGAACATAGGGAATTGGATGACGCAAGATAATGCAGATACTGTAACATTTTGGTAATATTCATAAATACGTGATTCATGCAAAAATATTTTTTCTAATTGCATATTACCTTGTTTATTAATTTACGTAAGAAAATATTAAAACCTCTGTAAAGCGGACACCTCTCTGTAGCGGACAATTTTTGATTCCCCACGGCTGTCCGCTTTAGAGAGGTTTCACTTTAATAGGTTCACATAGATAATACAGTCATTTTGGTTCGGAAATTTTATAGATAAAATGCAATACTCTGCGAGAAATAGTTAGGTATGGGAGATACAATGAACCAAAATAAGTTGAAAGTAGACTACACATATTGACTATCTGTAGACAAGAACAAAAGTTACCGGTATTGCCCATAAAATTATTATGGTAGCTCTTATCTCAATAAAGTTATGATTACTTTTTAATGATGATTCTGATATACTTTTTGCGCTCCACATTTTGGAAGATCTACAGGTAAAATTCAACAATTTGCTAGGGATGTACCAATAGCATATATCAGTATCGATGATATAGGCCACATTTGGGATTATCGATATCGACAAATGAACACCGATATTTACCGATACGTTTTTCGATCTTTTTTAAATTTGTTTTATATTATTAGTGACATTTACATTTCATCACGCCGCAATTTATATTTCATCACGCCGCTCATTTATTTTAGAGTTGAAGTTGACCTAAATTATTATCAATTGCACAATCGATTTCCTTATGCATATGTATTCCTTTGACTTGCATTACTCGCACTCAACTGAGAGTTTAGTTTTTCCTTGCCAAAATAGTGGTAAAGAAAAGCCAAAGTTCCTTAATCAGGGACATAGGCGCCTGAAGAAAGTTTTCTAGGGGGGGATTCTATTTCAGCACCAAGTGTGAGAGTAAAGACGAGTTAGTAGTTACCTGATTTTGTATTCAAAATACGGTAGGACAATTGTCAAGAAAAGAAAACATCTGGAGATTTATCTCAGGTAATTAGGCTATTATTTTATTACATTAAGAAAATACGTGAAATGAGTTGTAAGTGGGGCTAAATCACTTTTACAGCAGATACAATTTTATAGAAAAAGAAAGGAAAAAATCGTATGGTTATGGTATTTTCAATCAATATCAGTTCTTAATTAAAAACAAGTTTAATGTCTTTCCTGCCTGCTTCTGACAGTTATGAAACAACTCTCTCTTTTCGGCCAGTTTACGCTAATGTTATTTCTTAAGTCAATATTTTTTTCATACAACACCGTGGAAACAATTATAATTTTTAGTTCTCACTTTGTTTGCAGTACAGCAGTGGGAGAACTCATGTAGAGGTTATATCTGTCTGTCCTTCCCTCTGCCCTCCTGCCCGTTGCGGTTTTCAAATGGGTGTTCCAATGTAGTTAGAATCATGAAATTCTAACATGGTTTAAAGCTGTCGTAGAGATGCTGAAAATAAACGTTGCTGTTCTCAACCTTACCCCTGTCCTGAGATATTGAGGTGCAAAGGCCGCATGAGAATAACATGGAGAATGGGGTGAGATTTTAAAAATAATCGAAAACGATCAATGTTTCTCTTGAATGCATAGTTTTCTGGGTCGCTGAGATGAATAGTGATTTTAGGAAGCTGCATAAGTTGAAGTTCATCTTCCATCCCATTGCAAGTAGGAGTCTCAGTTTAAAAGAAATTGAAAACTACCACTATCAGTGTTGCAACCATTATTCTCTGGGACACTGAGATAAATAGTGATACATTTCATGTTTTTAAGTTTAACTCTCAGGTGGAAAAAGTGGGTTACATTTTAGAAAATAATTGAAAACTACCAATATTAATGGAAGCCAGAATATTCGAAGTCGCTAAGATGAATGGTGATATTTCTCATGTGTTCAATTTCATCCCTGAGGCAAAGATGGGTGGTTGTTTTGATATTTTAAAATAATCAAAAAGGACAGATATTAGTGTCGAATCCATAGTTCTCAGGATATCTAAGATGTATATAGTTAGACTCATGATGCCATTTAAGAGGAAAAAAGTTAAAAAATTCCTTTGAGTTTAATCAATTTAAACTGGCGCCAATTTTTTCTAGTTGATAATCGGAAAGGAAGTAATATCTTTTTTTTCGCCACAAGTGATCAATATTATTTCAGTGCAAGCAAATTCCCTCAGCATTGAGGCGTGGACGCTCCAGGAATCGGTCCTAGTCTTACTCAAGATGTCATCGCGGTATTTTTCTAGTGTGATCTAGGAATAACAGGGAAAAGCTCAGTCGAAATGGCTGATACGGGGATCACAGCGGTATTCGACCCCAGGACTTCCTGAATGCTAGGTGAGCGCTGTACCACTCAGCTACGGATGCCCAATGTGCTTATAGAAGTAGGCGTTAGTGACAGTTATCAAGCTTTCTTATATTTTTGTGACTGAATTTTTACCAATTTGGTCTATTGTCATGTAATCACAAACACGGTTACCTTCAATCGCGACATAGGAAGGGACTTCAGCCCACAAACAATATATCGTAATGAAACGAGTTTATGTGTAACTAGCTTAAAATAAGCGCAAACTATATTGTCATTTATATGCATTTGAGGCATGCATGATGTCAGCTTTTTTTATGTTTATGTATAAAAGTTTCTATATATGTGCATGCACAGTGTTGATCTGTAAAGACTACATTACGCTTTTTGCACTTTAAAATTAAAAATTTAACAGCATAGAATCGTAACGTACTCCATGTTTATCACAAGTACAATGAATAGCCCGTATAGGCTGACCTAAAAGCCCAAAGAACAACTACATTATTTGTGCAGACAGCGAAGAAATAACAACAACACTAAACTTTCAATCTTATGTGTTGAAGTACTCGACTACAATGGACTCTTCAGGTGGTACACTGGTAAATGCGTATCTTCCTTTCTCATTTATTTTTGGGTATTTTATCAATATACCACCGGCAACGATGGGCTAAATATTCAAACACATTAAATTAAAAATGAAAACCGTATATTTCCACATATTATTATGTTTAGTAAAGGTAGATATGTCCCTACAAAATGTGCACGCGCCACGAACAATGCATAAAAAATGTTGAATTAACGCTCCACATATTCTCGACCTACGCCACGAAGAAATTTGGGAAGTGAGTAATATGCTCGGCCGCCTTTAACTCTCAAAGTACTCAAGAGTACAAAGAATACTCAATTTTAGAGGCTGAGTTCACCTCAAAGCATCGTGTATGGGAGCATTGAAGAACATTCTTTAGTGTCCAGGTCGGGATTTAAACCTTGCGCTGTCCTATTGGGTTTTTCGGATTCCTAGTAGACAACGTACCCGTAAATAAAGAAAATCCCGCAGTCTTGCAGTAGTGGCTAATTTATTTAAACATTGAAAAGATTACAGTATGTAAAACATGACAAAATTATCAAAAATATATTATGATTATCCAAATCCTGATTCTTTAACAAGTATACAAACACAACAAGGTAAAAGAAATTTATCTAAAAAGAAAACTAAAAAATGGTTAGCTTCTCAAGATATTTATACATTACATGCATCAGCTCGTGAATTTTTTGAAAGTATTATGTTAGTGCACCAAATTAAACACTACAAATGGATTTAGCAGATATACAAAATATTGCGAAGGATAATAATAATTTTAAATATATATTATGTTGTATTGATATTTTTTCACGTTATGAATATTTTGTTCCGTTAAAAACAAAGGAAGGTCCTGAAATGAAGAAAGCAATAACAAAAATTTTAAAAATTACAATTTTTCCGTATGTAACGTACAAACAGATTTAGGGGGTAAATTTTGTAATTGTCATGCAAAGCAATTGTTTAAAAAATATGAAATTAATCATTATAGTATTCATTCCGAAATTAAATGTGCTTTAGCAGATCGGTTTATATGTAGATTAAAAGAAAAAGTTATCGTTATTTTACCGCAAAGAATTCTTATCGTTATATTAATGTATAATTAATGTAAATAATTATAATCAATCATATTATTAAAATATTAAAATGGCACCTGTACAAGTAAATGATTCTAATGTGAGTCAAGTGTGAAAACATTATACGGAAAGAAAATGAATAAAAACAATATAGCTCGTGACTTTAGTCCGGGTGATTATGTTCGTGTTAATAAGCATAAACACATATTAGAAAAACGATATTTACCTAAATGGTCACAAGAAATATTTATTGTTGATAAATGTATAAAATCGGATCCTGTCACTTCTAAATTAAAAGATTGGAATTGTGAAGAAATTAAAGGAATATTTTATGCATAAATTACAAAAGGTAATTATAAATTCAAAGAAAACATATCTAATTGAAAAAGTATTGAACGTAAAAATGGGTGGATGTATGTAAAATAGTTGGGATATCCATCAAGTATGAATTCTTGGATTATGGATTCTGTTCAGTCGGCAAAATGAATTTGAACTTTACACACGACTTTTACGTTACTCTTCCTTCAAATGCATGCAACAAAATTTTTGATAATAATAATACAGCATCATTTCGAGTTAGATTAGCACAACCTATTAATTTAAGTGATGGGGAATGGGGCGTTGCATTAACACAAATTAATATTCTGTGGAGTTTTTATAATGTTGGTGAAAATGAAGAAATTATAATAACTACTCTTATCGATGAGAAAGTTGAACGTCATCATGTTCTATTAACACCAGAATATTATTAATCGATTGAATGCTTTCTACAGTTGATTCCTGAAAATGTTTGTATGTTACATTATTTCAGGGGTGTAGCCAAGGGGGGGCCCATCGGGGCCAGGCCCCTCCAAATGGTTTCCTGCCCCCCCCCAAATGACCAGGTTTTAAAACATCATAGTAAAATTATCTCTCTTCATTCATTTAAAAGTAACAAAGTTTATTGACAATTAATAATTTATAGTAAAATAGTATGGAGAAATATTGTTTTTCCATACCGATCAAAAAATAGTATAGTATCTCTTCCTTACACCGATCGAAAAATAGGATACTTTTTTGTGACAGCAGATTACACAATTTACTGTGATTTATATTCGACAGTTTGAAGACAAACGTTTTAACAAGGTTCTACAAATACAGCTATAAAACAAAGGTACTAAACTGATTTGTAAGTACAGTATATTTTTATATGCTTTAACAAGTGTTTTAAAAGACATAGAGGATGGAAAATTTGGTGAGAAACAATGTTTTTATTCAATTTGGATTTCATTCGCTCTCTCTTTTATTCCTACTCACTGTAATAAAATAATTATTTTTTTTAGTCACGAATAATAAATAAATATTTTTGTCAGGAAACCGTAAAGAAATTAAGTGAAATCTTGTGTAGATAGGTTCTGTGTACAAGGTCTTAAATTTAAATATAAAGGTAACCAAGAAAAGTTTTGTTGCTTTTTCACCCACCACCTTCGAACATCGATATGTTACCTAAACTGAAAGATCAAAAATAGTCCCATCACCATCGACGACCTTCTGAAAACGTTCTGGAAGGCCATGGAATCCATCGCGGTAGAACTTAGTGGGCCGTGAAACGAAGAAGATATCAGATGCATTTTGGACTTTTACTAGGGATTTGAACTGGCGTCGTCTAATGTGATTGTCCAAAGAATGGAACAGGTGATAATCGAACGGCGCAATACCCGGGGAATATAGTGGTTGCAATATTGTTTCCCATCCAAGGTGGAAAATGGTGTCTGAGTCATCCTAGCCACGTGGGACTTAGTGTTGTCCTGTAAACGAGACCCATTTGCAATTCAGAAGTGATGGCTCCAGAGTTTTGAGTTTTTGTTGAGCACAGCTTAACTGCTGACACTACACAGTTGCATTGATACTCTGACCAGCTGGTAACAGTTCCCGATGCACGATGCACGAAACACACAGAAGGACCTTCTTTTGATACATTGCTGGTTTCGGCTTTTTTGAAATCGGTTCATGGGATGCTAACCAATGATGACGGCGCCATGGAGCTCCGTATAGGACCCACTTTTTATCACATGTCAACGCCTTGTCCAGAAATGGCTCCGAAACAGTAAATAAACACAGCTGACTGCCGCGTTGCCTTCTGGCCCGGAGTCAACATATGTGAGACCCATCGACCCAACTTGTAGTGCTTCCCAAGTTGATGAATGCGGTGCCGAATGGTTTCCCCACACACTGAATTGTAGTCCCAGTTCCTCTTTGTACATGTGTTGGTCTTCTGGCACGTGGTGTTTTCGGGTGTTTTGTCATCGTTCTTAAACTTGTTAAACCATCGCTGCACAGTCCGCGTCGTCACGACACCCTCACCAAAGGCCTGGCATATCTACTGTCCCGCTATAGAAGCGTTTGACCTCCATTTGAACACAGTATACATGCTCTTGTGGCGCTCTGTGGATGCCCCATGTTCCCTCTGTCTTTACGCAAGTTCACGTTGTATCTGAATTGGCACAACCAGGTAGTATGTTGGATATACCCACACCAACAACTGACGTTCGCCTTATGTTTACTCGCATTGAACTTACGGTGTGAGGTCCAATCGAACACAGACCTCCACGAAAAGGGACAGAACTTTCTTGGTTACCTTTATAGTTATGCACAAAATTATAGCGTTTGGTCCCGGGCAGTAGTTCTTGATTAAGTATAATAAAAACTATCTTGAATATAATTTATGGATATTAATAATAATAATAATAATAATAATAATAATAATAATAATAATAATAATAATAATAAGCTAAAATAGTGTTTTTAGTTTTCCAGAAGGAAACCAAAATTTTCCTTTCTTTCAGGCCTCAAAAACACTAGCAGCAACACATTTTTTTTTAGCTTTGTACATTGTAGCTGGCCCCCGCTCAAAAACGACGTGCCCCTCCTACACAAACCTGCTGGCTACACCCCTGCATTATTTACAAAATAAATATCAAATTGTTATTAAACATTCCTTAAAATTAGATCAATGTATGATTGGTTTACACCAGGATTAAAACATTTTTGGATTTATTAATGAAAATACACTTGATATTTAAAATGTTGTATACACAAAAGTTGGAAATGTTGATTTAATATTAACACGTGGAAATTTCCATGTAATATAGATTATAATATTTCCAATACAATTAATGTACGTTTTGATATTGTGAAACAACAACAAAATATGGGACCGTTAGTTCGAAAACTTAGTATATATAATGTACAACATGGCCATGTAAAAACTTTTGTTTCACACACCGCATTATGTTAAAGTTAAAAAGAAATATTTTGATACCATAGAAGTAATCTTAAAAGATGAACACGGGTTAAAATTACCATTTCGTTTTGGAAGTACAAACCTGACAGTTCACATTAAACGAAAATGATTTCTGAAAATATTGATGATAGTTTTTACATTACATTAGTTTCAAAAGTAGTGCAGATGTGTATCCTACAAATAATCCAACACATTTTATTAATCAATTAAAAATAATATTCTTTTATCAGAATCTGATTGTCTAGTAGGATTAAGTGAAGTACATATTTCATTACTATATTATAATGTTACTGAAGGTGAAAGGCATACAGGTAATGTGCAAGGTTTTTTATGTATATATGTGTAAATAAATGCTGTATCGCATCATCAATCTTAATTTCATATAAATCGTTGTTTCTTGAATCGTTCTGTAAATTTCTAATCAGTGACGTAGAATATTTTGCATACTCATGTGTAAATAATTGTTTCGTATATCGTTAACCAAAACTTACTCTCTGTATTTAACTGACAAAAGTTAAGATCTTACTCAGTTTGATAATTGATTTTTATAGTTATAGAGTTCATGGAGTTATTCTTTAAAAGCAGCTATCTGTAAGGTAGCATAGCAAATTTAAACTCAGTAATACCAATGGGTTGTAGGGGGCGCCATATGAATTTTTTGCCCGGGTGATATTTTCCCCTTCCGCCGGCCCTGGGTGCACCAATAACTACCAGTACATTTGAATTGAATTGGAATTTTTTAAATGCCTTTACGCACCTGTGCACACGCAGCTGTGGTGTGAATGAGGAAATGCACCGGAAATCCTAAGTATCTGTTCTCAGTGAATCCTTTTGTTGAACTTTTAGAAAATTGACTTAAACTATCGATTTTGCAAAACTTCCCTTTGATTTAAGACCAAATCGAAACATGAAAGAGGAAAATTTCGGAAAATATTGCTATTTTCACTCCTAGCTTCTCACTTTACGTAGTGTATATCTACAAGGAAGGGGGTGCACATGCACCTTTGCACCCCAATAAATCCGGCCATATATATATATATATACATGTGTGTGTGTGTGTGTGTGAGTGTGTGTGTTGAAAAATCCGGATTGTCAGGTCATAGCAACTAGAAATATTAATCTCGTTCAGGGTTGTTTTGTTTAGATCAAAATGTTTAAAACAAGTGATTAAAACTTGTTTTAAACAATTGGTTTTGTTTAAATCAAATTTTATATACGTTTTAAACATTTTGTTTTAAGCACGCACTTTTAAGACTTGTTTTAAACATATTTCTATTTTATCTTATTTTTGTAAACAAAAAAAAATCTGCCAGAGAAAGAAAACTGTCAAAAAGTGTTACCCATTCAGAAGACTATTTTCTTCTCATGTGAATGTTTTGACTTCTCGTGGTAATGTGGTAATCTACAGTGTATTTTGTCTCATGGTCTCCGTTTGATTTTTAATGTTCATTGTATTGTTTAAATGCTTATAAGTTAACTTGCGACAAAGTGTCATATTCGAAGGTTGTACTACTTGTAGAACTGATATTAAAAAGTAAATAAAAGAATTATCATGGAAACAAATTTTTATGTTGTATTCAGAAAACAAACATAGGGTTCTTGCGGTTCTGAAATTAATATTTCGCAGGCATTCCTTGATATAGTAGCCTACATGTTGCTTCTCACCAGGTACATTCGTTGTTTCATAAACCGCACAAGCCCATTCATGATGTTAGTTCTTACAGGCCCATTCAGTTAACTTCTGTCTTCAGTAAGCTATTTGAAAAGATTCTTGTCAACAAACTACATATTCATCTTAAAGAACATGATCTGTTACCAACACATCAAGCAGGTTTTAGGCCTGCCTTTTCTATTAGCGATCAACTGCTACGTCTCACGACAGTTCTCACCAATAAATACAATAAAGCCTTTCCATCATGTTTAGTCTTTATGGACCTAGAAAAAGCTTTTGATAAAGTATGGCACTATGGCTTGCTGCGGAAACTACAATCACTCCGTTTACCAACTTGCTACATTCGTCTCATTTACTCTTTTTTAAGTAATCGAATAGCGTATGTTTCAATCGGAAATGTCCTATCTAGACCTATTTTTCCGCACACAGGCGTACCTCAGGGATCTGCACTTAGTCCATTATTATATATCTTATATGCTTCAGATATGCCTCGACCACCGCCTAATGTCTATGTTTTCCAATATGCTGACGACACAGCATTCTTATCGCTTGGGAAAACTATATATCAGATCAATAGAAGCCTACAACTGACACTCGATAATTTTCTCATCTGGTGCAGGAAGTGGAAATTAACTGTCAATTCAGAGAAAACGCAAGCTCTTGTATTTCTTCCACCTAAGCGTAGAACTAAAGTACGCCGAAATCCTGCTAATCTTACTATATCAGTTGACGGACATTTTCTTCGACCAAGCGCCTCTGCTACGTATCTGGGTGTGGTATTCGATACCAAACTCACCTGGAAACCTCACTTTCAAAAACTGGCACAAAAAGCATCTACTAGATTAAATCTTCTACGCCGCCTTACGGGTACAACTTGGGGACTAAGTGCGGATGTCTTACTAAAGACATACAAAGTTTTTCTCCGACCTCTTCTGACTTTTGGTCACATTGCCTGGTGTCACGCTTCACCTAAACTCTACTAGAAGTTAGCAGTTATGGAACGCCATGTTATTCGCCTGGCATATCGGATTCGCTTGCCATATCCAAATTACATGGCCTACGAACACATCGACTTTCCAGCCATTTTCGACCATCTTGCTACACTCCGGACAAGATACATTCAGTCACGCATTACAAATGCTCATCCACTCTATCTGGACACTTTAAGACTTGATGCTCTTACGGATGCTCCGTATCGATACCAGCACTCACCGCTCACCATACTCACCACGCTATATGTTAAGACAACAAATTTGGACGCCGCAGAGAGAGCAATATTTGATATTTACGTCATCAGAGATCATATACCTCATATTTTTCCATTTTAGCACATGTTTATCACTCATCACTAACATTGGGCTAACATCACGTCTTACATCAGTCTCGAGTCGCCCCGAGACAGAAGATCTAACGCTCATGTGTCTCAACTAATGTTCCCCAATGTGTTTGTGACGTCAATTGCACTTCATATCATTATCATACCTGCTTATATATATATATCATATACCTATTTACATTTATCCTTTAACTATATTTGTATATTTGCACCATTAGTATGATATCTTGCACCACATTATATTGTTTTGTTTTTCAAGACTAATTTTATGTCGTTTTTTTTCTTTTCTCAATCTATTGTTATTTTTGCATTGCACTTAGACCATCTATTGTACCTGTACTAGCACAATCAACATGTATGGAAACCTATGCCAAAGAGAGGGCGTAACCCTCTAATGGCTGGGGTTAGTTTGTTTGATATGAAACCAAGTATACTGAAATAAACAAATAGATGATTAAAGAAATCTCCCAAACCTAATCCCTTACCTAAAAAAAAGGTACATTCGTCATCTTCAGGTCGATAGTTTATTGACCTCACCAGCTGTGACGTACCAAACGTCAAAACGGCTGTTTTTTGTTCTCCTTCCCCGATCCTGAGAGTTGCTCAAAGCAAATATCAAGCAACAGTTGTAAGACTAATCTAGTGAAGTGCAACTGCTGCTGTAGATTTTACACTGGGGCTTCTCTTCACCTGGCCACTATTCGAATGGGTGGTCTTTACCTACACACCTACCTTTTTTAAGCACTTTTGTTGTATCTGTTGGTTTGTATCATCATGGCCTCAGCCTCTTCTGGCCTACCACCTATTTCAGCGGACACTTCCATTTCGGCTGCTTCGTCAGCTATGCGGAAGGACCGCTCAAAACGCTCCAATGATACTGGGCCACCCATTCACGACGATCAATATGCTCATCTATCTCATGCACCAAAGGCCAAACGTCATCATACCCTCAGTGAATCTTCACATTCATCCTCAGGATCTCGTATGAACGACGACTCCCACGAACGCACCACGAAGCCTCAAATTCATTCTTTCCTTCTGACTAACTATGACTCTAAGTATCAAGATCTGAAAATTCTGTATCTTCGCCTCGTCAAGTATGTACCGCGCACTAAAATCACACAACTCATCAACACTCAGAAAGCCATCATAATCAAAACAACAGATCCCGATTTCGCCAAACATCTCCTTAATACATATTCATTTGAAATCTTCGGCAAACAAGCTAAGATCATCAATCAGGCACTTCGTCTATCCAAACAACCGCCTCCACCACGCCGTCAGCCTGCATTTTCTGTCGTCATACGAGGTGTCGATCCGTGTTACTCAGATGACGAAATCACCGAAGAGCTACGCCTTGACGGCCATTCCATCGTCAAATGCATCCGCATTAAGAATGCTTCCGGAAACACCTACATGGTTCGGGTCTTAACCCAATCCAAAGAAACCATTGACTCCTTGCTTTCCAATGGAGCATTCATCTACCGCAAGAAACACCGCGTTGAACCACCAAGTCGCCTTCACCGCTACCCATGCGCTGTGAAAAATGCCAAGCCTACAACGCGCATGCGACAAGTTCTTGTCCAAATCAGTTAAAATGCGGATTCTGTTCAGGACCTCATAACACCCGTCAATGCACTAACCTTCAAAAACCTCCACATTGTTCTACTTGTAATGCGACAGATCATCCTACTTACAGTTATAAATGCAAGGCAAGACCAACCGCCGATCCGTTCAAACCTGAATTAACTGTTCCATTACGACCACACGCTACCCAAACTCTCCCACCATCTACAGATGCTTGTCAGCCTATCACTATTACCCAGTTCTTGTCATTTATCACTGTTACCTTGCAGAACATCCATCCACTTCTCCGCCATCATATATTGCACCAAGTTCAACAGGCTGCTAAGGATATTTTGCACATTAATTTCAACGCCACATACTCAGGACAAACAGTTTACTTTCACTCGGACAAACTCCAGACGGAAGTCTAACTTTCTCTGTCTTCCTTTTCTCTCCCCACGTCATGGCACTTCATTTCCTTTTTCTCAACATTCGATCACTCATGCAACATAAAATCTTATTCCAACAGCTTCTGATGGAGGAAAATATTCATTGTTTTTTGCTAAATGAAACCCATCTTACGCCTCTCTTAAACACTCACATCTCACGTTATACTCTTCTTCGGCATGACAATACCGCACCCGCTCGTCGAGCATGGGGAGGTGTTGCCATCGGCTTTTCACCATCAATTCCATATCGACAGCATTCTCCTTATCTGGCTCCTCTTCCCGAACATCTCATCACTACGTTATATTTCAAAACCCTTAACATCACCGTTGCTACAATTTATGTTCGACCTGGTCACCCCATACCATATTCTTTCTTTCAATATATCTCTGATAATTTTCATACTTATGTCATTTTAGCTGATATTAATTTTCACAGTCGTACTGCTCGTCAACAGGAACATTTTCGAACTTACCTCACTACCCATACTACAGGTTTCTTTCACGATCTCCCACAACCCACACGCCCTGAAAGTGGCACAACACCCGATATCGTCATAACGTCCTCCAATCTACTCACCCGGCATACTCTTCAGTGTTAGATCCCCTAGGCAGTGACCACGTCCCTGTTCTTCTCACTCTGACACCTACTCCGCAACGCACTCCTACTCCAGCACCATTAATTCGCAGTGTACCTCGCTTTGACAAAGCTAACTGGTCTGCCTATCGCACTTCTCTACAAACACAGTTAGATTGTATCGCCCCTCCTACAACAGAAGACGAAATGTATCACTCTCTTGATTCTATAACTGGCGCCATTCGTACTGCTTCAGAACAGGATATTCCTCAGAGCACTCTTCATTCCTTTCGTCCACCTCTCCCCCCACAGTATCTTCATCTCATTCATCGTTCTGGCCAACATTTTCGAGATTTCACTCGTACTGGCAACCTCGAAGCACTCCGCCTCCATCGCCAATATCAACGGATAGTGCATAACTACCTTGTAGCCTATAAACGCCGGCAGTGGATTAACCAACTCAGTACCTGTAACCAACTCAGTACCACATCTCATCCTTCCAAATTCTGGAAGCGATTTCACCGACTCACAGGCAAAAGCTCTTGTACTTCCTATCCACTTCTTGATCACGATCAGCCACTCCCAGATGATCTTAGCAAAGTTAACGCTTTCGCCTCTTATCTCCAAGACATCTTTACCCCTCTCCCTCCTGATCCTACTTTGCGTCGTCACCCTACAGACATGTTACAGCTTTCTTCTCCTGCACTCCAACCCCATTCCACTCACACTCTACCTCCAAATTCTGCCCTTACATCACCTATTACCGTCGAAGATATTCACCATAGCCTCCGTGGCAAACGAAACTCTGCACCCGGTTCCGACCGCATATCCTATCGCCATATTAAAGAAGCACATTATGTCCTCTTTTACCTTCTGGCTACTATCTACACGTTTATACTGCGTACTGGATTCCTACCGACTCCTTGGAAAACCTCTACCATGTTAATGTTCTTGAAACCTAACAAACCACCTCATGCAGTCTCTTCCTATCGCCCAATACAGCTTACACTCGTTTTCAGTAAACTACTTGAACGTATCCTCGTCTTCCGTCTTCACCTCCATCTTTCCGTACGTAATCTCATCCCACTTCACCAAGCAGGCTTCCGTCCCCAATTCAGTATTAATGACCAACTCCTTCGCTTAACCACTCACATTACAAATCAGTTTAACTCCAATCAACCGTCCTGTTTAGCTCTATTTTATTTAGAAAAAGCCTTTGACAAAGTTTGGCATCTTGGTCTTCTCTATAAACTGTTTTCCTTTGATCTTCCTCTCTGCTATATCTGTTTTATTTTTCATTTTCTCACTGGTCGCCTTAGCTATGTTTCCATCAACAACCACTTATCGCATCCTATTTTTCTTCACTCCGGCGTTCCTCACGGTTCATCACTCTCTCCACTCCTTTATCTGCTCTATGTGGCTGATTTTCCCAATCTTCCTCCCAACATCAATCTTTATCACTATGCAGACGATACGGCGTTTCTTGCTGTTGCCCCAACCATTCATCAGATTAACCGTACATTACAAACACCTATCGATACTTTTCTTTCTTGGTGCAGATACTGGCGCCTCAAACATAATGCCGATAAAACACAAACCATCATTTTCCTTCCGCCTGGCAAACGAACTAAAGTGTACCGCAATCCAGCTAATTTTCACGTTCATGTCGATCATGTCCCCTTGCAACCACAGAATACAGTGACGTATCTTGGCATCACCTTCGACCGGCATCTGAAATGGTCACCTCATCTGAAGACCATCTGTAAGAAAGCCTATAATCGAATTAACCTCCTGCGCCTCCTAACCGGTACCACCTGGGGACTCACTGCCCACACACTCCTTACTACATATAAAATGTTCTTACGCCCCGTCCTCACATATGGCTTTCTTGCCTGGATATCGGCTGCCCCATCATTCTATGTTCGATTGCAAATCTTGGAAAGACATGCTCTTCGTCTTGCTTTTCGCATTCGCTTTCCCAGTCCCACCAGAGATCTTTACAAACACCTTTTCCGCTCATCCTTTACCACCTAGAAACATTACGTCTTCGCTACATCTCACAACGATATCACTCTCACCACTCTCTGCTTTCCGATACAATGCATCAGTGCGCTCTCATCAGACCCCAAACTCCACTCCGTCACTCTCCCCTCTCACTACTTTTTACACTCTACCGCTACTCTCTTTCCCCCGATAGTCCTGATCTCATCCTCGTCAATGATTTCATCACCGATACAGCCCCACCATGCATCATTCCATCATTTGCACAGTAGTCCTACTGTTCTACCAGGGCTTCCAACTGTCTTCATCAGATTCGGAGCTGCCCACGAATCAGAAGATAACCTGCATCTATTTTACTAACACAACCCGATGTTGTGATGTCTAGTGCACCTCACCATCAACCCTATCATCCCACCGTAATAATGATTATGGTTAATGGCCATAATGTCCACAACTCTCCGTAATTATTTCCCCACTCCTATGATGAATGAATAAATAACTGCTACCAAGTTATATTTGCTATGTAAAATATAAGGTTTAATAAAGTTGAATAAAAGTCTAGGAACCCACCCATCGTTCTCCAGTCCTAGCTATTCCCTGTAACCCACTTCCCGATATAAAGGGCGGTACCCTTTGGACGGGTGCTAGTCGTATCGGCCAGCAAAAAAAAAGTACATTCGCGAAGTGTCCCTTCGAGATTCATGTAATATTGATTTAAATACAAAGTTCTCTGCTGTCTAATGTGTATTCTACTAAATTTAGCTGCCCATGCCGGTAATTGGCATATTTATGGGGCTTCATATATCCGGAATTCTATCATACACTACCATAACGCTCGGACACAAAATTTCTTTCAGTTTCTTTAGATGTTACTCACTGGACATGAATATGGGCATGTGCAAAACAAATTGGATCAAGTACTGCTTCTGACACATGTTACCCACCCCGGCCGCCATCTTAAATTTTACTTTCGGTTCTTTAAATGGAAATAGGTGAAAGTGTTACATCGGACATTTACGTTTACATTCACTGGTAGTAGAATTGAGACAGGATAGACGGCCGAGTCAGCGAAATTTCATCTTGTTTTCCTAGAAATTGATATGATTTCCTGGAATTGGGAGGCAAGTTTCGACAAGCCTTTAGTTGTTATGTTCATAGCCTTTTACGGCTAGTACAGAAGTTCGTGGTAAAATGTTTGTTTATGAGAACAGTCTATTACTACGGTGATAGTCTTGGATGCCTTCATCGTCTTGGATGGTCATACTCTTGGACGGATCATAGTCCTATCAGTTATCATGATCGAAGCTTCCCAATTGATTAATTGATTTTTGCTTTTTGTTATGTATTGAATAACTAGAAGTTCTTGACCTTCATAGTCTTGGATGCTCATACTGTTGGACGGATCAGAGTCCTATTAGTTATCATGATCGAAGCTTCCCAATTGATTGATTGATTGATTTTTGTATTTCGTTATGAATTTGAACCCCCAAACCCCTCCACTCCCTCCTGCGAAGAACGTAAGCGAACGTTGTTACTATGCTCATACTCTTGGACGGCGAAGCTTCCCAATTGATTGATTGATTTTTGCTTTTCTTTATGTATTGAATAGCTAGATGCTCTTGGCCTTCATAGTCTTGGATACTCATACTGTTGGACGGATCAGAGTCCTATCAGTTATCATGATCGAAGCTTCCCAATTGATTGATTGATTTTTGCTTTTCGTTATGTATTGAATAGCTAAATGCTCTTGGACGGATGAGAGTTCTATTAGTTATCATGATCGAAGCTCCCCAATTGATTGATTGATTATTGTCTTTTAGTTATGGATTTGAACCCCCGCCAAACCCCTCCCCTCCACTCCCTCCTGCGAAGAACGTAAGCGAACGTTGTTACTATGCTCATACTCTTGGACGGCAATCGGATCTTGATGAGAGTCCTTTCAGTTATCACTTTCGAAGCTTCCCAATTAATTGAATATCAAGTTCGAAGCTTTCCAATTGATTGATTGATTTTCGTCTTTTCGTTATGTATTGAATAGCTATTTTGCATAGCGAAGAGCATACTTAATGTCTTAAAATATTCAATAATTTCTCATCGAGAATCGAACCTGAACACTAAATATGTTTTCATTTTGAAAGCTCTCTCATTGAAATTGAACGCAAGACCAGTACTTCACGATTTAGAGTTGGATTAATTCTTGCATGAAAAAAAAATCATGTATTGATTTCAGCGTAGCATAAGATATGTACATTATTCGAAGCTTTTCATTTCGAATCACTATAATGCTTTCAAGTGTTCAATGCTCCCTTTCTCTCTCTTTCTCTCTATCATCGAGAATCGAACCCGGACCAAAGTGGTATTAAAACATAAATAACAATCATAAAAATACAGCATCGCATTATTATTTTTATTATTATTATTATTATTATTATTATTATTATTATTATTATTATTTTGGCAGTGAAAGTGAAGCAGACAACTAACCTTGATTGTAAATTCGTTAACTTATGAAATAAAGATTGTACACAAAAATCTACTTTAGTAGGGAGCTGGGATCGAATTTGGTACTTCATGATTTTAAAGTTGAACTAGTCCTTGCATGAAAAAAAAGAATTTCACTTCGTTTTCACGACAGAAAGGATCGAATTAACTTCATGCCTTAAAATGTGTAATATTTTCTCATCGAGGATCTAACCAGCAGGACACGGGAATCAAACGCAAGATCTGTACTTCATGACCATTGAGTTGAATTAATCCTTGCATGAAAAAAAAAAAAAGAATTTCACTTCGTTCCACGACAGAAAGGAACGAAATAGAAATATTTAATGCTCTTTCACTAAGAATCGAACCAGAAGCCTAAATGTGCTTTTAGTTTGAAAGTTCTCTCATCGGAATCGAACGCGAGACCAGTAGTTCACGGAAAGGAACGAAATAATTAATTTATTGTCTTGAAATATTTAATGCTCTTTCACTAAGAATCGAACCAGAAGCCTAAATGTGCTTTTAGTTTGAAAGTTCTCTCATCGGAATCGAACGCGAGACCACTACTTTACGATTTAGAGTTGAATTAATCCTCGCATGAAAAAAAAGAATTTCACGGAGTAATCCAACTTGAGGTGAGCACTCTATCACTGAACGTCAGTGCCTCGCATATAGATTAGATTTTATTTAAAAAAAAAAACTTTTCGTCTTATTTTTTTCTAGTCGTCTTGTATTGGGTAGCTAGATTCCCCCCTCAGCCCCCCAGACCCATCTTGTAATGCTAAGAATAGAAGTTCCCAGATTTTCTGCGAAGAGTTTGAGGAGTTTGACCTGGTCTTATTCTCAAGAAACTCCTGGAAAATTTTCGTCTGGAACCTTCTCAGGAAATTGAGTTGATAAGACGATTGTTGCAGTTCATGGATGTTTTTAAAACGTAAGATTTAGAGTTGAATTAATCCTTGTATGAAAAAAAAGAATGCTTTCTCATCGAGAATCGAACCCGTATCCCAAACGATCGTGGTCTTTCGTAAGTGTATGGTACATGTATAACAAGATGAAACATGATTTCCTCTTCGTCATCCCTTCCTGCATCATGCATGTGTGCACAGATATTTAAATGCATAGTGTCATTAGTCTCTGTTGATCATCTGCTGAAATAACATGACTGTGTAAATCATAAGTTACTTTATAATATTGACTTTCATAGATTTCGAACATAATTGAACATAGAAACGTAAGCAAGATTTCATTTAAGTAGACGATTAGAAAAATACGAATAGTGGAAGATTAAGAATGGAACTGTGACCAAATTCTGTATCTGAAAAGATACCATTTCAACAAATGCCAGAATTATCATATAGTGGTGCATATAAACGTTTTGCCCCTCAATATAATTAGTATTGTACAAAGGAATTACGTTTAAGAACATTCGAACACTGGCCTATTTCATCAAAACAATGCCCGGATCAATTAAGTGATGCTGGATTTTTTTACACGAAGACAAGAGACCAAACTATATGCTTCTATTGTGCTGGTGAATTAAAAGATTGGGCTGATAACGATGTTCCATGGATAGAACATGCGAAATGGTTTCCTAATTGTCCATTTCTTTACCTTAAGAAGGGATATGCTTTTATTAAACAAATACAGGAAAAGTGCCCTGATATGCACGTATTTCGTAGTGCTCCGAATGATGATATACATAAAAATGCCAGTAAAAGTTGCAATAAGGAACTTAATTTTCAATATGGTACAATTTGAAGTGAAACTTGAATAAAGTTCCATTACATACTTTTTCTTTGTATATAACTGTAAAAAGTACATGTACATATTCTAAAGTTATCAAAACAATATGCATTTGTACGAATAATTTACGTATGTGCTATTATGTATAACCTCCAGATGCATTAGCACCGTATTTGGAAAAATGGAAATATATGTTTAATATATAAAGGAATGAAGATTAATTTATTTCGACGTAACATGCACGATCTTGTATTTACTGAACTGATATCATAATCGTAAGTGTATAGGACATATATAAACAAGACGAAACATGGTTGTTTCTCCTCCTTGTCATATTAAATGGTGCATAAGGTCTTAATTTAATGAAAGCCAAATTAATGTGTATTGTACTGAAAAATGGAACATTTGAATAAGTGAAACGTGTTGCTAAAGACCTTGTATTTGGATTTAAGTGAAATTTTAACAGAATGGAAAAGAAAACTTGTACATTTGATTCCGCTTGTTTTCAGACTATAAACAAAAAACTCATAGATTCAATTATGACTGATTTATTGGATAGTGTACAAACACAGTCAAGTTTGACGGAAAACGAACTTTAAAGTTGATGGGTGTCAATGAAGTGGACTTCTGTTCATAAAGAAGCAGAAAATACTTTTCATTTATACTGAACAGTGTAGTACTAATTCTAGTGCATTTAATAATAATAATAATAATAATAATAATAATAATAATAATAATAATAATATAGTGAAATTGAAATCTTTTGCTATTTTCACATAAAATTTGTATTTTGTGATCGACCAATACGGTAGGATTTTTAAATTAGTATATGAATGTTGTTGTTATTCCGATACTTCTCTTTTAGGAGTTAAGAAACCGTACGGACGTCTTTTTTTCGATCACAGTACAACGTACGTTTACGATGAAGAACGTTGTGTTTGTAGATTTTTGAATTTATCACAAAGTCCATACGGTGTGAACCGCGATCGAATCAGGGACCCCCAAAATACTGGATGTAAATCCTCTATCACTGAGCCATCATATTCGTCAAACCAAAAAAAGAACACACACAGACACATATGTGAATGTCTGTTTTGCTAGTCTCTTTCTTTCTCTGTTTGCTAGCACATTGAACTCCATCTTAAAATGGTTTAGTTTCAAGAGCAACAGATAAGATAACATTGTCAAATGTTTTGATGGTTCGTTTTGCATCTAAATAACAGACCGACCTACAGCCCTGCTAAACGAATGATAAGAGGTACAGTACATTTAATTGTATGTTAAAGAGTTTTAGTCCTATAGTTGACTACTAGACTAGTGGAGAGGGAAAGTGATGATGAGAAATGATGAAGTGAAGAAAGTGGGAGGAAACGGGAGAACTCCCAAGGAAATCCATTCATACGGTGTTTGTCCACCACAAAGTTCACTTGTCTGGAGTAGAATTTGAACACGGTGCTTCATGCATTACAGGTGAACGCTCCGGGAGAACCCAGAGGAAATCCACGTACACGGTGTTTGTTCATTATAAAGTTCATCTGGTGGGAACAGAATATTGAACCTGGGACCCCTCTCCCCCATGTACGCTTTATCAGTGAGCCACCGATGTCCCTGATGAAAAAAGTATAAAATATGGTAAGAAACACGACCGCCGAGCTAAGATGCCCTCCAGACAATGTATTTGCTTTGTGTTTTCCGTGTTTGATAGAGATGAAATTCTAACGTTAAAAACACATACATATAAGCGAATTTGTATGATGCTTCTGTTCACTGTACGTTGATTTCTAAGAAAATGATAAGATGGAATTCTTGAATGTTTTCTGGTTCGCATTGCAATTACATATCAGCTGATGCAAGACTTGTTGTTTTAATTTTGATAATATGATGCATACCTGTCTGTCTTTCTGTGTGTAAATGAAATCTTTGAACAATGAAGAGTTTTACGTCTCACAATAAAGCCAACAAGATCTGTCTGTCTTTCTGTCTGTAAATGAAATCTTTGAACAATGAAATGAAATCTTTGAGTTTTACGTCCCATAATAAAGTCAACAAGGTTAATGGGAAATCTTTGAGTTTTACCCACTGGAATGAAAAATTAAACTATATTACTCATGCAATGATTGTTTGACACCCCCATAAACATTTGTCCTTATACTTGTGAAATATAAATATATCTAAGTGCATTTCTTTCTGTCTGTCTATCTGTATGATGAACATAATCGTGGTACGTTAAACTGAAATATTTTCTTACACTTCGAACGTAAGAAATATGTGAAAGTTTGTGTGTGTGGCTCAGTGATAAAGCAACGACTTATTCTTTCAGATGAATACTTAGTATAGTAGAGCATTGTTCCGCAACCCAGTGCATGCGGTCCCTAGTTCGATCTCCGATCAAATAAGCTTATAATTTTTTATTACTAATTGTCGTGCACTGTGGCAAAGTGCATGCAGTCCCTAGTTTCATCTCCGAACATCGTGTCCGTGAGTTTTCATGATCTACTCATACATTCTCATTCTACTAAGTATTCATTCATTCATTTGTCTTAATCATCCATCTCCCTCAGCATAATGGGCATAGTCGTGGTACGCTAAACTGATTTGAACGTACCTCTAAATTGAGTTTTCGTATTTGCTACGGAATAAAAACATCATATTGTGTTAAGTAATAGTTTTCGCAATCATTGAGACATCATGCCCTTCGTAAGAGGGAGAGAGAGAGAGAGAGCGAGAGATGAAATATTTTTAGTTTAACGTTCCACCTAACAGAATTTCTTCGTATTTCCACTCTTCAGTGAAAATCAACGTTGCCATTTTCTTTTAGCATAACATGTTTCTTGAAGGTACATTAGTGACAATACTACGCGTCTCGGATGTTTCTGTTTAATTTCGAATTTGAAAAAATGTACTTGTCGATTTGCGACTTATGTCTTTTCGTACCGAAAAGTTTCTCCATTCGTTGACAAATAAATCTAAAAGTAATAATTTTTTCTTCACGAACTATAAGAATTGTCTGAAACAAAGAGAGATGTGTTTATGCCCTTATTATTATTATACTGAACACCTAACATTACCATCATCATCATCATCAGCCTTGGAGAAACATGAATCTAGCAAATTCCGAACTCGTTATCTTTCTTTTTTTAGAGTAATTAACTGAAGGTGTGATGATTGACAAATCTGAGGCACGGATCACCATTAAGTTCCAGCACTTGCTTTGTACAGAAGGCATACCAAGAAGCTTCAGCATTTGAAAAACGAAGTACTGATTGTAAATCCTTTACCAGTGAGCCACCATACTCCTCAAACCTAAAATGTAATAGGTTTGTACATCATGTAAAGACCCCCCGGAGAAATAAAGATACGTCCCACAAATATGCCCTTTCTCGGTAAAAGGACATATAATTAAGACAAATGAATGACGAAAAAATAATAGTTGATAGAATGACAATGTGAATAAACGTTATATCACTGAGTCATCATGCATCCTGAAATCCATTGAATTTATGAGTAGAAGAACAATACACGTACAGAAAGAAAAGATACATGTTCTTCTAACCTGACATAATTGCTTTAGAAAAATAACAAACATAAAAATAAAAAATACAGGAATGAACAAAGTAGAAGTAAACAGGAGAATTAATGCTCACAGTTATTTTGTTTACCACAATTACCTATTAACATGAACTCGGATTGGGACAGGAACCACAAGCACCAGAAGTAATCACTCTACCCATGCCCTTATCCATAGGGATGACGAGCGCCCCTAAAATTTTCACGGTAGGCTTGCAAATGAGCTAAAATATGATCGAATTGGGTCTTTCCTAACTTCTACTGCCCATCTCCCTACATTTGGGGCTGACTGTTGCCAATCTACCATTGGGACTCAAACATTGATCCATCATGACCGTTAAAAAATTAAATTGTGATTACTCATCACTCTTTTACAAAAAGTTACGAATACCGTCAGCAAACTTTCCATTGTGATAATACCAAGGAGACAGGAGGCTAATGAGGTAATGCTTAAAATTACTAATATTTGGGGCCCTTGATTAGCAACCAAAAATTGGCATTAGAAAATTTTGTTCCAACTGGACCTGATTCAAAACGTTAGTGGTTACATTAGATAGTATTTGCAAAGATGTGATGTGCACAAGAGTAACATGTAATCGTTTCTTACAAAATTAATTACTTTTCAAAACGAAAGTCTAACATTAAAAACGAATCGAATGACTTCATTAAAAGATTGAAATCTATTGTACACGTTCACCATCATCATCTTTAAACATCGCAAGTTTACTTTTAAAAAAAAAGAATGAACTACATACGTGTGAAGATAAATATTAAACCAAGACAATCATCAACAAAAATGAGAAATGTTAACGTGATGTTCTGACGTAATGCTGAACAACAAAAGATAGCATATATCTAAAGAAACACTGACCTACCCTATATACAGAAGGAGTAGCAATGTAATATTCTGCGATATAATACATGATGCATTTTTATATAACTCTGCACATGTCGACATCAGGTCCGCAATTTGAATTACTAGCGAAAAAAGGTTGCACCACGTAATGGCCAATAAGTTTTGATCTATATTTGTTGGATATATAGTAGCATCATTATTACGTATAGCCATATAATCTTCCTGTACACACGAAAAAGAAAGTATTTTTCAGTTGACAAATTTTCTTTTTTGCATTAATTCGTGAACAAATGAATTAATCTGTTTTCACGTTATCTTTGGAATAGTTATAATTTGATAACTTCTCAAGTCGGTACTGAAATAGGAAAAGAAATTTTCTCAACTAAAGAATTTTCTCAACTGATTGTATGGGCGCTAAATGATTATCCGCGAAGATGTATTGCTTTTTAAAATAAATAAGAAAAGGTAATTCAGATGACGAATTACAATAGTCTTGTGTTACGTTTTTTGAACCAATCTGAAAAAGTGATTAGATCTAGCAATGTAGTATTCTGTGATATAATACATGATGCATTTTTACATAGCTCTGCACATGTTGACATCAGGTCCACAATTTGAATTACACTATTAAAGATGTACCTAGACTTATATTCGGTTAATCGAATCTGTAACTGTAACTGACCACTCACACTTCGAAAAATTGCACAAATCTGAAATTTTCAGATGAACATTTAATGCGAAAAAAAGCTGCATCACGTAATGGTCAACAAGTTTTGATAAGTGATGACACTACGAATAAAAAAATATCTATATCCTTCTAACTCTAGCAAATCCCCAAAGTCATTGCTAACAGGAGAAATATAAATCAAGAATCATCGCTGATAACGGGCTTGCGTGTACAAATTTCTATTTTCGATGTCGTTTTTCTGAATATAATGTTGCTCTTGAAACTAAACACTTTTTAAGACGGAATTCAATGTGCTATAAATTCCTACATATAATAATAACAATCAGTGGCAGAGCGTTCAAAACCCTGTTCCCACCAAGTGAACTTTGTGGTGTACAAACACCGTGTACGTGAGGTTCCCAGGTTCAAACTCCTGTTCCCTGGAGACAGATAGAAAGAAGAGAAGAAATTGATTGGAATATTATTTGAAAAGTAGTGCCTTGTACTTGTTCCATACTTAACACAAATTGGTAAATGTATCAAACCTTCGTTTTGTAATAGTTTCTCCCAGAGCTGCAACTTGTGTTCTAACGTTTTTATTTACGCGACGTCTGCAGTAATTATGTTTTTTTTTTCAATCTTGATCTGACTATACTTTATGTAGTAGTCGAGATATAAGACGTACAAGAAACTTTTTGATTCAAAATATATTGGATCTTGGATCAAGTTATCACAAACATTTTTGACGTACCTATGTTTTTGTATCATCTCGAATTTGAAAATGTACTTATCGAATTGAGACTTGCCTCTTTTTGTATCGAGAAGTTTCGCTCGTTTCGTTGGCATTACTCGTTACCCTAGTAATAGTATTTTGAGGTTTCAGCTTTAGATCTTCATAATAAATCTTTCATTCCCCCTTTCATTTGTACATTTTGTTTCTACTTTTATATCTCTGTAGTTATTAGATAAAACATAAAATGTGAACGTGATTTGAAAACAAAGATGGAGTAGGAATATTGAAAGAGGCATTTAAATAAGAAATAACCTATCTTGTGGATCTTTGAATAAGAAGTTAGAAACATAAACGTTACTCACGCACACACGATGTTTGTACACCACAAAGTTTACTTCATGGGAACTGTGATTGAACTCGAATCCGTACACATCATTTGAGGTACAATTCATGTTCATTCCTGTTCTTTGTTTACTGTAATGAAAAGGTGTGTTCTAGGTCAGATCACCACCATTCCTTAATATTCCGACTTTTCTGTAAATTTTGTCTAATGTGGTCATCTTCCTCGTCGAAAACTTGGGCGAACTAGTATTGTTCATAAGTCTATGATGTGTGTGCATTAGTATTGCTCATAAATCTCGGATGTTTCTGTATTGTCTTGAATTTGAAAATACATCGTGTTCGTGCAATTGCTATATCAATTTAAAGTATTTATATATGCCACATGTAACATTAAAACAATGTCTGAGGACTAAAACTTGAGTGAACTAGTATTGTCTATGAGTCTCGGATGTTTCTGTTTCATTTCGAATTTGAAAAAATGTACTTGTCGATTTGCGACTTATCTCTTTTCGTGCCGAAAAGTTTATCGATTCGTTGATAATAGTAGTTTACCCAAGTAATAGTATTTTGAGGTTTCAGCACCTTGATAAATGTTATTCATCGTGTTCGTACAATTATTTCTATCAATTATGAAGCATGTCGCTTATGTAAGTGATAGTTTAAAAATACTTGTGCTTTAGACATGTAGACATATTATTATCAAAACGGCAGGGATTTAGTTGTCATCCTAGTACTATATACGTAAAATTCTTTTTTTTCATGCAAGGATTAGTTCAACCCTAAATCGTGAAGTACCAAATTCGGTCTCAGCTCCCTAAACAAAGTAGATTTTTGGGTACACAATGTTTATATCAAACGAATCTACTCCCCCAAATTAATAATAATAATAATAATAATAATAATAATAATAATAATAATAATAATAATAATAATAATAATAATAATAATAATATTCAAACGGTGAATTTGGTGCATAACTTTTCACAAAATTAAGATTTCCTGCTCGAAGTGATTCTACCTAAGGAACACGTCTGAGATGATTTTTCGTTTCTTTTACTTTTATTAAAATGTAAAACTTCCAAACAAATGTACAAGATTAAAGCTAAACCTAATAGCTCTCTCTCTCTCTCTCTTTCTCTCTTCAATTAGTTTTTTATTGGTGAATGAATTCAAATACGATTTTTAATACAACGTAAAATATTAGTGAACTAATGAATGGCACATAATCGGAAATGTATAAAATATATCACTTTCACTAAAATCACTACACTGAAAAAATATTTTTTTTCTTTTCATAATAATGAATTCAAATACAATTTTTGCATACAACGTAAAATATTACTCACTAATGAATGATACATTTTTTCAGAAATGTATAAAATATATCACTTTAATAAAATCACTAGATTGAAACATATGTTTTCTTTCTTTGCATGTTACGTTTCACTATTGGTATAGTAAACTTGATAATGCATATTATTTTCAGACAGTTAGATATCCTCTTGTCACTCAATTTACGTCATAAAAATATATATAACTTATCACTAAAAACACTACACTGAAAAATATTTTTTTCTTCTTTTTTTTATCAATACATATCCATCTCATCGATGTCATCCACAGGTTGAGTATCAGTTTCCCACCACCATGATTGTGTTTGAATTCTGTCAAATAATTCATCCCTGATTGATTCTATATTTTTTTGTTTACATAATACTTTCAATTCCAATTTTAATCTTTCATCATCAATGTTTATATCGCCGTCCTTCTTCAAAGCCGGAGATACATTCGGAAAACTATTGTTCATTTCACTAATAATATTTTGTTCATTTACACACGTATGAATTGCCTCAAGTCCAGTACATGCAAGACATTGCGATTCTACATGATTGCGAATAGTCACTGTACACAATTGAAAATATTCACGTACCGCCTCAATGCAAAGTTTACTCTTTTTTACAGCATGCTCAATACACGGTAATATTTGCAAAAAATGAAACCATTCGCTTGAATTTAAGTATACACTGTTTCGAGGAGCATGAAGTGTAACTTTTTTCTCTATTATAACTATTTTCTCACCCATCAAGTTTCGCAACAGCAGTTCATTATTTCGTCCAAGAGAATTTATAGATGTACTTTCAACTTGCGAATTTAAATAATCCGAAACAAATGGGATCAAAGTACAAGTTTTCCCACTCCGACAAATTTAACTCGACTCCAAAAATAATTCCTTTACCAATACGGATCACTGGCTCAAATGTATCACTATCCAAACCAATACAAATTAATTTTGTTTTCATTGAACTAAGTCCATATTGGACACTTGACAGCAAACACTCTTTCTTAGTCACCATTGTCGTTGATGCCATCTTTAATTAATGAATAATATGTTCACTCTCGAAGACGTATTCTATATGTATGACCATTAAATCACCTTATCCTCATTGTCTTAAGAATTCGCAGGATACCTTTCTTATCTCTCTATGGAAATAATAATAATAAATGACTCTCCTGCGTGAGACACAAAACTTAATACATTCACACAGGTTTGAAAATTTTCAAGCTCATCGATTTTCCTTAACATTGTGTGAGAACATGATGTATTAAGAAATCCCACGAACAAAGATCATTTCTTTGATCACATAGGAAGTAAATCGTAAACGAAATAAGCTGAATTGCATAAATAATGAAATTTGCAACTAAGTAAGTTAACGAATAGTGTAATGAGAGAATTTACTTATCGTGGGTACAAAAGATTTATTACACTAATTTTACAACTAAAAAAGTGCTAATGTTATATCCATACATATCAATTATTTATTAACTTGAGAGAGGCCTACGACTCGAATATGTGGGAAACAAAATTTGAAATACCGAAAAAAGTTATTTAAACTAATTAACATATATTTAAATGAATCTAAAAGTAATAAATTTTTCTTCACGAACTATGAGATTGGTCTAAAACAGAGAGATGCGTTGACGCCCTTATTATTATACTGAGCATCTATACTAGTAATACATGAAGGCAAAATTTGTATGTGATGTCTCGTACTTCCAAGTCGAGTTGCCATATTACACGATTTAACGGATATCTTCCAATTAAAGCCTTAATTTACAACAGTGAAAACAGAATGAATCCTTTTTCTATGACTTTTATAAGGAGTTCTGTCCGACATTGGATCTCATCATAAATTTTTGTAAAAGTATCGTCGATCTTGCTTCTCGATGTATTCTATCTCGTCTCGAGAGTAAACTATATCATGAGGGACGTACCCTCGCCACAGAATTAAGATTTCTTTTTCAAAGTGATTCTACTTAAGGAACGTCTAAGACGATTTTTCGTTTCTTTTATTTTTTATTAAAATGTAAATTTCCAAACCTAACCAAAAGAACAGAAACACGACTAAATGTAGAATGTTACACATGTTGATTGGGAAAACAATTGTGTGCAACGATAAAGATGAAATCTTTCGGTTTAACGTCCCACGAATATCTCTTTTAGGCTAAGATGAAAGGATGATTAAGGTAAATGAAATGATATTATGAGATGAAGTGGAAATACCACATGAGAATCAACGAACACGATGTTGTCCATCACAAATTTATTTATTTAATGTCCTACGATTATGCCCATTATGCTAAGGCATCATGAGCTAATATATTCGGTAGTCGAACTAGGGACCACCATATACCAAATGTAAGCGCTTTGCCGCTGTGCCGTCTGCTCATCTTTTCAGCACCTCCAGCTGATCTAATAGCTAACTCGGACATGTGGTGAACGTGGTCCTGAGTTCGATTTACGGATGGGAGAGCATTGGAAGTCAAAAATAAAGCAAACTTATTATGATAACGGTTCTCAAGAAACATATGAGCTTTTCCAAGTGAATACAACCTCCTCCCACCTCTCCCCTGGTACATTTAATATCCTTATTCAGTTTCACATCTGAAACAAAGTTTCATTTCCTTATTCACACACATTATTCGATAGGTGTATCAAAAGAACATCTTTAGTAAATCTTATCTATTAAAAAACTTATTTTACCTTACACATAACTCAGCATTTTCGCATTCAGATTACACTATCTTCAGTCGCACGTGAGTATGTTCGTATGTGAAGACGACAACAAACATACATGTAATCTCAAATGCTGTATACGTTTGAAAATACGATATTCACGATTCATGCAATGCGATATTCCCCTGAGCAACTAAGGTCAATTCGATCAAAGAACAGTCTGCAAACAAATTCTATTCCCATGAACACTTACAGGTGAATTCGTGAGAATCCCAAGACCAAATTAGATAAAGCAAATAGTTCATAACCTACAGACATTTCGTGGGGCGTAATCTTTTGTGCTATGGGAATATGTTATAGCGCAATATCTCATCACGGCTTCAACTTACGTGATTTTAATTACTTAGCATAACAGACATCATCATGTAAGTATCCATATAATACTTTTCACATGCAATACAATCAACCCTACTGATTTGAGCATACAAATTTTTTCATCCTACGTTTTTAAAACATTATGATATGCTATGAGAAGCTTCCGCTACCAATACGTTTTAAAAATATCCATGAACTGCAACAATCGTCTTATCAACTCAATTTCCTGAGAAGGTTCCAGACGAAAATTTTCCAGACGTTTCTTGAGAATAAGACCAGGTCAAACTCCTCAAACTCTTCGCAGAACATCTGGGAACTTCTATTCTTAGCATTACAAGATGGGTCTGGGGGGCTGAGGGGGAAATCTAGCTACCCAATACAAGACGACTAGAAAAAAATAAGACGAAAATTTGTTTTAAAAATAAAATCTAATCTATATGCGAGGCACTGACGTTCAGTGATAGAGTGCTCACCTCAAAATGGATTACTCCGTGAAACTCCTTTTTTTCATGCGAGGATTAATTAAACTCTAAATCGTGAAGTACTGGTCTCGCGTTCGATTCCGATGGGAGACCCTTCAAACTAAAAGCACATTTAGCGTTCTGGTTCAATTCTTAGTGAAAGAGCATTAAATATTTCAAGACAATAAATGAATTATTTCGTTCCTTTCCGTGAAGTACTGGTCTCGCGTTCGATTCCGATGAGAGAACTTTCAAAATAAAAGCATATTTAGGGTTCTGGTTCGATTCTTAGTGAAAGAGCATTAAATATTTCAAGACAATAAATTAATTATTTCGTTCCTTTCCGTGAAGTACTGGTCTCGCGTTCGATTCCGATGAGAGAACTTTCAAAATAAAAGCATATTTAGGGTTCTGGTACGTTCTTAGTGAAACAGCATTAAATATTTCTATTTCGTTCCTTTCTGTCGTGAAAACGAAGTGAAATTCTTTTTTTTCCTGCAAGGACTAGTTCAACTTTAAAATCATGAAGTACCAAGTTCGATCCCAGCTCACTACCAAAGTAGATTTTTGTGTACAATCTTTATTTCATAAGTTAACGAATCTACAATCAAGGTTAGTTGTCTGCTTCACTTTCACTCCCAAAATAATAATAATTATAATAATAATAATAATAATAATGTGATGCTGTATTTTTATGGTTGTTATTTATGTTTAATACCACTTTGGTCCGGGTTCGATTCTCGATGATAGAGAGAAAGAGAGAGAAAGGGAGCATTGAACACTTGAAAGCATTATAGTGATTCGAAATGAAGAGGTTCGAATAATGTACATATCATATGCTACGCTAAAATCAATACATGAAATTCTTTTTTTTTTTTTGTTTTTTTTCATGCAAGAATTAATTCAACTCTAAATCGTAAAGTACTGGTCATGCGTTCAATTTCAATGAGAGAGCTTTTAAAATGAAAACATATTTAGTGTTCAGGTTCGATTCTCGATAAGAAAGCATTGAATATTTTGAGACATTAAGTATGCTCTTCGCTATGCAAAATAGCTATTCAATACATAACGAAAAGACGAAAATCAATCAATCAATTGGAAAGCTTCGAACTTGATATTCAATCAATTGGGAAGCTTCGAAAGTGATAACTGAAAGGACTCTCATCAAGATCCGATAGCCGTCCAAGAATATGAGCATAATAACAACGTTCGCTTACGTTCTTCGCAGGAGGGAGTAGAGTGGAGGGGTTTGGAGGATTCAAATCCATAACGAAAAGACAATAATCAATCAATCAATTGGGGAGCTTCGATCATGATAACTAATAGAACTCTCATCCGTCCAAGAGCATTTAGCTATTCAATACATTACGAAAAGCAAAAATCAATCAATCGATTGGGAAGCTTCGATCATGATAACTGATAGGACTCTGATCCGTCCAACAGTATGAGCATCCAAGACTATGAAGGCCAAGAGCATCTAGCTATTCAATACATAACGAAAAGCAAAAATCAATCAATCAATTGGGAAGCTTCGCCGTCCAAGAGTATGAGCATAGTGACGTTCGCTTACGTTTTTCGCAGGAGGGAGTGGAGGGGTTTGGGGGTTCAAATTCATAACGAAAAGACAAAAATCAATCAATCAATCAATTGGGAAGTTTCAATCATGATAACTAATAGGACTCTGATCCGTCCAACAGTATGAGCATCCAAGACTATGAAGGTCAAGAACATCTAGCTATTCAATACATAACGAAAATCAAAAATCAATCAATCAATTGGGAAGCTTCGATCATGATAACTGATAGGACTATGATCCGTCCAAGAGTATGACCATCCAAGACGTTGAAGGCATCCAATACTATCACCATAGCAACAGACTGTTCTCATAAACAAACATTTTCCCACGAACTTCTGTACTAGCAAACGTAAAAGGCTATGAACATAACAACTAAAGGCTTGTCGAAACTTGCCTCCCAATTCCAGGAAATGATATCAATTTCTAGGAAAACAAGATCAAATTTCGCTGACTCGGCTGTCTATCCAGCCTCAATTCTACTCTGGTGTAATGTATTTTACCGTAGCTTGTACCATTTGGAAGGTATTACATGTTCATTCCCTCCAGGCACTTTGCTGAATAGACATTGCAGATTAATATCAGTTACGCTTACGTTTTTGATGTTGACAAATCAAAACAATTTCTAACTGGAAAACTCCTTACAACATAGGTGTCATAATCTTATTACATTTCCATGAGTGATTGTTATTACTTCCATGTTATACTATAATAAGGAAGTATTGTATTACTGTCAAAATGCCTAATGTAGATTCAGATATGGCCAGATTTGGGTGGAGACCTACCATTTCCGTATTGACATCTGTGTGTCTGCATGTATATAAGTTCAGAGGATATTTCATCAACGATAACACATACAAGATTGCATATACACACGGAGCCCTGCACAACTATCTATTTGGTTCAATATGAAGTGCTTGACATTTAATGGTATATACAAGCTACGATAAAACTCAGTACCCCAATGAAATTCCGAGAAAAGTTTACATTAATTTGATGTATCATTTGCACCTATTGCCATTTGAAAAAACTGAAAGTTAAATCCAAGATGACGGCCAAGGTGGATAACATATGTCAGAGAAGGAGTATTTGATTCAATTTCTTCTGCATATGCCCATATTCATGTCCAGTGAAATCTAAAGAAACTAAAAGCAACTTTGTGTCCGAGTGTTATAGTAGTGTATGATAGAATTCCGGATATATGAAGGCCCATAAATATGGAAATTACCGGTATGGGCCGCTTACATTAGTACCATACACATTGGGCCACGGAGAACTTTGCATTTGAATCAATGTTATATGAATCCCGAGGGGACACTTCGCGAATGTACCTTGTCAGTCTCCGTACAACTTGGAATCGGTTAACATTAGTTTTACGGGAAGAAAAAACGATATCATTTGGAACAACTTTCCAGTCTCGATTATCTGTATTTCCTTCTTATTTATTCGGTGTAAGGACCTCAAACTTATTTTGTTGGACCTTGCTAATCGAAAGGTTTCTAAAACTGCCTTACTGCACCCAAAGTCTGAAATTCAGGGTGGGGTGGGAGCGGGTGCCCTACTCTCCATTGACGCCCCTATCTAGCGGCTGTCATATGAAACTATCCCACGGCCTTTAACATGGTTTTAGTTATATTTATTGCGGACTCTTGACTGCGAAAATATTACATTTGGAAATAGAATTCATTTGCTGAGCAAACCTGAACCTTATTGAAAATGGACTTGGATCCACAGTGCTCTGAACGCCTCAAATATTACTTTTCTTCAATGACTTAAATGACTTCAATTCTTCAATGACTTAAAAAACAACCAATTACATAGGCTTGCAGAAAATATTCTAAAGTTAGCACAACATGAAGTGTGCTTCAAACTATCATTACTTTTCGAAAATTTATTATTTTATGTTAATTTTATTAGCATGAGTGTTCTGAAATAGTAATCAAATTTTTGCAACTAAAAATCACACCCGCCTCCATGAAACGCGATCTTAGCCCCTAAGAGCATAATTAGAAAATTTTCAGAAGCCGTAACTCCGAAATGACTTGTTTTAGGGCTAAAGTAACAGCACAAGCGTATTTCCGGTAAAGTTCTAGCCTTAAAACACGTAACATGACTAAATTTGTATTTGAAATTTTGAATTCCAATCAAAGATGGCAGCCATGATGCTTGATAACACTATCTGATGTGTCAGACCACTTAAAAGTTTTATCAATCTCCCTCAACCCGTTCTCAACGCACAAGAGTGGTGAGGACTTTTGTTTCACTATGAATATTAATAGATTGTGTGAAATCTCTCCAGTAGGTAGATTTTTAAAGTCTACCTAAAAAGCTAATTACAACCAAGAAAGTACTTATTAGAATCACTGGCAAGAGGATGTAATAAAAAGAGTTGGAATATGAAATAAGTTGAGAATTTCTAATCTATACTGAAATATTCTGTACCCAGCACAGTGTTATTAATCAGGATAAAATAAATGGAAAGGTCGGTTGCAAGTAAAGAGCAAAAAGTTCTAATAAATAAGTTATTACATGATTTTGAAACATGTTAAAAATCATGTTTTAAACTATTCAAAGTGTTTAAAACATGTTTTTTTTGTCTGTGTTTTAAAACATGTTTAAGACATTTTGAACATTTTTTTTTATGTTTTAAACACGTTTTGTTCTTTTTTTAAAAAAATAAAACTATTTTTTCCAAACCCTATCTGGTGCCTAACTAATATAAAACAAAACCATGTATGATCTGTCAGGAAAGTATATGTACACCTATTTTTCGAGTCTGGCATTCCTGCGCTCCATCCGTGGAGAGTATGAGAATTAAATCAATCAAATGTTTACTGACGGGCAAAAAGAAAAGCTTAATCTGAATAAGACATTGCAGAGGGGCACAAGCTGTGAATACGAATAGTGCATTGTGTAAATAAAGGACGACACCGAAAGAGAAAGCCAGAAACAGCTGTTAAACTTACAAAAAAGAGTAAAAATTTTCGAAGTGGGAACATAAAACACAAATACAACAAATACGCCGACAACTAAACGATCACCATGCCATGATCTTTGTGTAGTGGTTAAGGTGCTGCCTTACAAATGCAAAGGACGCAAGTTCGAATCTTAAGCGAGGACATTTTAAAAAATTTTGTTAATAATACATACAACTCATGAGAGATGGTAAAAGAGGTCGTATTTAGTTTTTCGCAGCAATTATTATTGGTAATGTTTAGTACTGATAATACTTTTTGTCTTTGCGTATTGCTTTTATTCTTTTCTTCATTTCCAAAGAGAAGAATATCCGAACAAATGCCACAAAAATTCCTCATATTTTGAATGTAAACGCCATTTGCAATTAGTAAAGAATAAAAATTGAACGTTCCGATGTAGCTGCAAAAAGTAAAAGGAAAAACATGGAAGTCGACCATACTCATGGTTACTAAAAATACAATTTCTACATGCCTTACACCTCCCGACCACGTTTCTACGTTAGCAAGTAAGAGGCTTGTGTTTAGGTTAGGCTCGTCAATACGTTTTGCAAAGGGGCCCGGTTTAGCTCTGACGCACCACAGGTGCGAGAAGGGAGAAAAACACTTTTTCTCTCTCCCTCTGTGTGTTTATTTATCTATCTATTTGTATATATATAACGCTATTTGTGAATGCTATAACCACCCTAATTTTCAGCGGATTGAGACGAAACTTGGCACAAACATTAATTGTTGAAATATCTTGATGAGTTCGTTAACCAGAATAATCAGATGAAAATGTTCAAACTGGTGGCCCTTCAAACTCTTAAAAAGTTCCAAGGGAACCAAATTTCGCCCATAAATAGGTATTCAGAAAGTTTGAATAAATTTTCCTCTTTTACTGAAATATTTGTGTGCAGAAACTTATTGAAATATTGGACCCGATTAATCGCCTAAAGAAGGTTCACGCCCTTTCGCTACGGTCAGTTTTTTTTTTTTTTTTTTGCAGGAGGGGTTATCTTCCTATTGGAACAAGATGATTGTTACTGATGATATGAAATTACACATTGAAAGTGAAGTAACTTGTGTAACGTGTTATTTGAAAGAATAATATAATAAATGTGCATTCCTCTAACACAGAGAACTCATGTATTTCGAGTTCGGGAGCCTGAATGGCGAGGAGTGTTATTTGATTTGCTTTTTAGTAGCACATTGCATTGCAAATAAAGGTAGGCAACATTAGTGGTAAGTAAAACAACAACAACAATAATACTAATACTAATAATAATAATAATAATAATAATAATAATAATAATAATAATAATAATAATAATAATAATAATAATAGGTGTTGTTTGTGGCAAGGTAATATCTTAATCAATTCTTCTTCAAACGTAATGATTGTAACGCCATATCTCCCTTACAAACAAAATATTAGCAATTTATATCGAGAGAACGAGAAACTGTAGAGCGATGGGAGCAACGTTGAACAGTATGCACTCATAGTACTCAGAAAAGTAAGCGATTTCAATGCAAAATGAACGAAGAGTCATTGTCATGGGTAGTCATGGGGCCACGACAGAGCCCTCTTTAGGCAAAGTGTCAATAACTTATATCGAGAGGTGATACTGGGATGGGACCATCTTTGGACACCGTGGACCCATAAGGCGCATCGAAAAAATAGGGGGGGGCGCCAGCCAGCCTTACTTATTTCCACATAATAATATAAAATTATGTTGTCGAAATACACACACGAGTTAGCTACTAATATTTCATATTATTATTATTATTATTATCGACAGCGTCTTTCCATTACGTGTGCGTGTTTGACATGAAGCCAAAGAGAAGATCCATCATTCGTAGAAAGAATAATAGTCAGTTACTTTAACTGTGAACGACAGCGAAAAATACGAAAAGAGTGGACTACCTGTAGCGTAAAGAAGCAATATTTTCTCTCAAATGGATAAAAAATCAAGCCGAGATTAATTCGAACTCGCATGGACGGCGCGAAAAGCCAGTGCTTTGTCCACTTTTTTTTTAACTGACTCACTGATCGTGTTTCAATAACTTACTTATTGCTAATTTTATTTGCTTCACTCGTTTAACTTGCTTTTTCTAATAACTTATAACGACAGAGACACGAACACAGAAACATCGAGAACAGTTAAAAATGATAGATGCTCTCCCGCCGGGAATCGAACCCGGAACTCCATACACCATAGGCGCACGTGCTAGCGACTAGACCAGCGGGAAGGGCACCACTCTCTCCCTGTGTCGTTAGGGATTACGACCACTGTCTTGCCAGCTATCACTTCTGTGGATTGTATACTATGATCACATGTTTCTTCTCTGCTGCAAGAGTAAAACCTACATTATATGTAATACATGAGGTATTTAGACCTACATGCTCTTCATATAATGTAATAAAAGGGTCATGCTGGGAATAAGAAAAAGAACATTCCTTGGACAAAACGGAAACTATTGGCATCAGAAATATTTATCTACGAGGCTTGCGCAGTAGTATATTTCAGAATAGTTACTGTTTTGTTCAGTAAACGAAGAAAGGGTTATAAAAAAGCAAATATGTCGCGTCAACGAGATCGACCAGATTTGACAGGGGCGGAAGCAGATGTATAGTAATACAACAACTTCGCTCAGTTGATACGAGCCGAGCCGGTTGATATCACTACCTGAGTTGGTCTTCTGCTTGGGCTCAAGAATTCGACCGTGCAGGTCTCAGCCTTAATTTTAAGAACTACAGTATAATTTTAAGTACTACAAGAAAAATACCTTTGACTCGACTCGGATTGAACTCTAGTCGAGTCGAATTTTGGCTCGACTCCTGCTCATCCCTATTCGTATTTGTATTTTGTTTCCACTTCAACAATTTCTACTCTTTTTTTTCTTCGTTTACCTATTGTTTCTGGATTTCTCTGTCGGTGTCGTCCTTTATTAACACCATGCACTCTTCTTATTCCCAGCTTGTGACCCGCTTCAATGTCTTATTCAGTTTAGGCTTTTCTCCTTACATTGACTTGACATGTGATTGATTTAATTCTCACTTTCCGCGCACGACCGATGAAAATGTTTTATTATTATTATTATTATTATTATTATTATTATTATTATTATTATTATTATTATTATTATTATTATTATTATTATTATTATTATACTATTGACCTTGCACGGCGGAATTACTGTAGAATACGATATCATTTCAGTAATTTTATTCCATTGTATGTTATTTAATTTATTAATGGGCACTAAATTGTCTCCAGATCAACAAATAAATTAACTACGGCATGCACTTTGGTGGAAATATCATTACATGAACATGTTTGGAACGAACCAATAATCTTATTGCAATGATATTTCCACCAAAGTGCATGCCGTAGTTAATTTATTCGTTGATCTGGAGACAATTTAGTGCCCATTAATAAACTAAATAACATACAATGGAGTAAAATTACAGAAATGATATCGTATTATACAGTAATTTCGCCGTGCAAGTTCAATAGTATAATAATAATAATAATAATAATAATAATAATAATAATAATAATAATAATAATAATAATAATAATAATAATAATAGTAATAATAATAATAATAATAATAATAATAATAATAATAAAAGTAAAAATAATAATAATAATAATAATAATAATAATAATAATAAAACATTTTCATCGGTCCTGCGCGGAAAGTGAGAATTAAATCAATCACATGTGAAGTCAATGTAAGAAGAAAAGCCTAAACTGAATAAGACATTGAAGCGGGTCACAAGCTGGGAATAAGAATAGTGCACGGTGTAAATAAAGGACGACACCGAAAGAGAAATCCAGAAACAGCAGGTAAAAGGAGAAAAAAGAGTAGACATTGTTGAAGTGGAAACATAAAATACAAACACGAATAGGGATGAGCACAAGTCGAGCCAAAATTCAATTCAACTCGAGTACAATTTGAGTCGAGTCAAAGGTAATTTTCTTGAATTGAGTTCCGAGCCAAGTCGCTGTTTTCGAGGTCTAGTTTCGAGTTGAGTTGAGTTTGATAATGGCTCTCTCGCTCGTTCAGCTCGTTTTAACTCGTTTTGAAATATTGGCCTGATCAGACTGGAAAGCAAAAGCCATGAGAAATGTAAGCAGTAATGTGGAATACTTTTAGTGTTGCTCACGACAGAGGTGCGTCTCATCTCGTAATTTTAGTGCATCTCGTGGGGCAATTTTAGTGTGTCTCGTCTAGATAACGAGAAGACAAGAGTTTATTATTATTATTACGAGACAGCCTCAAATGTCGTAATCAACAATATAAGTATATACTGTAGTTCTTAAAATCAAGGCTGAGATCTGCACGGTCGAATTCTTGAGCCCAAGCAGAAGACCAACTCGGGTAGTGATATCAACCGGCTCGGCTCGTATCAACTGAGCGAACAGCTCGAGTCGGCTCGGTTGGTATGAGCCGATGACCCGAGCCGGCTTAGTTGGAACAAGCCATCGACTCAGCTCAATTGAGCCGATGGCTCGAGCTTTCTCGGTTGGGATGGGTCACCTACTCGGCTCATGTGAACCGGTTCGAGCCAGCTAAGTTGAAACTAGTTCATCAGCACGTCTCGACTCAGCTCAACTAACTCGATGGCTCAAATCGGCTCCGTGTGGTTATTATTATTATTATTATTATTATTATTATTATTATTATTGTTGTTGTTGTTGTTGTTTTACTTACCACTAATGTTGCCTACCTTTATTTGCAATGCAATGTGTTACTAAAAAGCAAATCAAATAACACTCCTCGCCATTCAGGCTCCCGAACTCGAAATACATGAGTTCTCTGTGTTAGAGGAATGCACATTTATTATATTATTCTTTCAAATAACACGTTACACAAGTTACTTCACTTTCAATGTGTAATTTCATATCATCAGTAACAATCATCTTGTTCCAATAGGAAGATAACCCCCTCCTGCAAAAAAAAAAAAAAAAAAAAAACTGACCGTAGCGAAAGGGCGTGAACCTTCTTTAGGCGATTAATCGGGTCCAATATTTCAATAAGTTTCTGCACACAAATATTTCAGTAAAAGAGGAAAATTTATTCAAACTTTCAGAATACCTATTTATGGGCGAAATTTGGTTCCCTTGGAACTTTTTAAGAGTTTGAAGGGCCACCAGTTTGAACATTTTCATCTGATTATTCTGGTTAACGAACTCATCAAGATATTTCAACAATTAATGTTTGTGCCAAGTTTCGTCTCAATCCGCTGAAAATTAGGGTGGTTATGGCATTCACAAATAGCGTTATATATATACAAATAGATAGATAAATAGGTACACAGAGGGAGAGAGAAAAAGTGTTTTTCTTCCTTCTCGCACCTGTGGTGCGTCAGAGCTAAACCGGGCCCCTTTGCAAAACGTATTGACGAGCCTAACCTAAACACAAGCCTCTTACTTGCTAACGTAGAAACGTGGTCGGGAGGTGTAAGGCATGTAGAAACTGTATTTTTAGTAACCATGAGTATGGTCGACTTCCATGTTTTTCCTCTTACTTTTCGCAGCTACATCGGAACGTTCAATTTTTATTCTTTACTAATTGCAAATGGCGTTTACATTCGAAATATGAGGAATTTTGGTGGCATTTGTTCGGATATTCTTCTCTTTGGAAATGAAGACAAGAACAAAAGCAATACGCAAAGACAAAAAGTATTATCAGTACTAAACATTACCAATAATAATTGCTACGAAAAACTAAATACGACCTCTTTTACCATCTCTCATGAGTTGTATGTATTATTAACAAAAAATTTTAAAAATGTCCTTGCTGAGGATTCGAACTTGCGTCCTTTGCATTTGTAAGCAACCACTACACCAAGATCATGGCATTGTGACCGCTTAGTTGTCGGCGTATTTGTTGTATTTGTGTTTTATGTTCCCACTTCGACAATTTTTACTCTTTTTTTGTAAGTTTTACAGCTGTTTCTGGCTTTCTCTTTCGGTGTCATCCTTTATTTACACAATGCACTATTCGTATTCACAGCTTGTGCCCCTCTGCAATGTCTTATTCAGATTAAGCTTTTCTTTTTGCCCGTCAGTAAACATTTGATTGATTTAATTCTCATACTCTCCACGGATGGAGCGCAGGAAAGCCAGACTCGAAAAATAGGTGTACATTTACTTTCCTGACAGATCATACCAAATTGGTCGCTAGGTTGGAATTTTCGATCGCCAGGTCGCCAATGGCGACTGAATATTTCAATTTGGCGATAGACATTTGCATAAATTATATCTTGAAAAAAAACTATGTGATCTTGTTGCTGGATTCAGACTTGAGGTTCCGTGGCGTGCCTGTAATATATAGCAAATCAATATATAGAAGTCATTACATATGCCGGCATGAAAAGGTAAGAAATATGGCGTTTGAAGCGAATAACTGACAATATACAGGGCCAAATAAACACATTCTCACACCCAAGATTATATTTCAGCCGCTTCCGTCAAACAAAATATATTCGTAGTTCTTGTGTTGTTGTAAAGGCGAACCTGTTCTTTGCCCTGTCGCTTTGTAAAGTATAGCGATCTTTATTCTTTGGACAATGGGCTATGTGCACACCATATTTCGATTATATTCAGCCAGTAGTTACGGAGAAATAAAAAAGAACATACAAGGCAAGCCGAGCCGAGCCTATCGCCGGCCGAGCTCGGCCATCACATGTGGTGATCTTTATTTCTTAGATAATTGGGTATTTGTGCATCAAGTTTGGTTTAAATTTAGCTGATAGTTATCGAGGAATAAATTACTACATACACACATACATAATTACAGTACATCAGGAGTAAAAGTACAACATCCGGTCGGCTTACGCCGGGAACTAAAAAGAAAAGTCCTTACATCAGGATCACAAATAGAACATACTGTATGTAAGCGGAATCCACTTTCAACATCGCAACACTAATGGGGGGGGGTTTGAGCCGGGTGATCCTCCCTGGCTACGCCACTGTCAGACATGACCTACAGCTTAAGGGGATGTCTTCCCATCATCAGAGGCTTCAGAATATTCATAAGATAACATGTAAAATTTAATTCATAAATATCTTAGAAAATACTGCATTTAGGAACTTGTAATTTTGTACAAAGATGGTAATTTTGTTGCCAAAGAGTAATGCAATTCAGATGACTGTCACAATTTTGCACCTAATTACTTGGATTAATTGTAATGCATTCTTCCGTATTGAGTTACTGCAGGTAAAGAGTCAAAATACCACTTGCAAACCTCATGAATTACTATGGATGACATTCTTTGAAGAACAAATGCTGATGAGGGATCTATTATGACAATTTGAAAAGTGAAACCCTTGTCTACCCCTCCAGTTTCATAATCATTTATGCATTGAGCAGTCTCCCTTCCCACTCCCACCCCCCAGTTCCTACTGATTTCCCACAACTTTACGACGCAACTATCTGAATGTGCTTTTTCGGCATATGTTGGTATGATTCACGTGTCAACAAAATACTTCGTAAAACAAAGATAATGATCTTTGAAACCTCAGTATGGAATGTCTTTCCAATTGCTTTTCTACATGTTTTTTGCTTGGAACGGATGGATTCTCCTTCGAAGCAGTAGCTTTAATCTCTTCCACTCACAAATGTACAACCAAAAAAAGTCTAAATGTTTCTTATATATTTGCCTATTTCTTTTGTTTTCTGGAAGGATAGATTTCTTTTCATTTTATAATATTTATCACAAAAACACACATAGTATGATGTTTCTGTGGTTAGAACGGATTAATTGTGTGCAGGGATGGGAAAAATCAAGTTTTCGTTGTATTTTTTTTTTGAATAACTAGAGTTTGGTTTATCAAAACTGCATTATATATTTCGCGTGTGTCCGTGTGTGACAAAAATTAAATAAATAAATAAAGTATTTCATGGATCATCACCAATTTTTTAAAAAATACAAAGAGTCAAGAATTAGGAAGTGAGTTTGTTATGAAAATAGTCTTCTCAGACCGAAAGTGGTTTAAATAAACCATTTCCGGTTTGATCATTGATCATCATATATCGAAAAACGTAATACGTATTAAGATCTGGGTTTCTGTTTCGTAAGAACATATTTAATCTCTATTATTAACTCTCTACTAAAACCGGAAGTGGTTCATTCCACTATAATTTCTCGTTTCAATAAATATTGGTCTACATAGAGCAAGAGCGGTAAAAGATAGATGAAAACTGTTTTCTCCAATCGAATAGCTCTCAAGTGTCCCAAAAGTGCAGTGGCGTAGTCAGGGGGGCTCACCCGGCTCAAGCTCTCTCATTAGTGTTGTAATGTTGAAAGTGGATTCTGCTTACATGAAGTACGTTCCATTTGTAATGTTAGAACTTTTCTTTTTAGTTTCCTTAGTAAGCATAAAGGAGCTTGTAGTTTTACTTCCAGATGTAATTAAGTAGGTGTGTATGTAGTACTTTATTCCTCGGTAACTATAAGCTAAATTTAAACCAAATTAGATGTACAAGTACCCAATCATCTAAGGAATAAAAATCAGTACATGTGATGGCCGAGCTTGGTCGGCGACAGGCTCGGCTCGGCTTGCCTTGTATGTTCTATTTTATTTCTTGTAATTACCGGCCAAATATCATCGAAATTTGGTGCGCAGATAGCCCATTGTCCAAAAAATAAACATCTCTATACTTGGTGGCCGACTCGGCAAAGGACAGGCTCGGTTCGGCTCTGTTTCTATGTGGTACTTTATTTCTCGGTAACTATTGGTCAGATTTAAATCAAATATGGTTTCCAAGTATCGCTTAAGGAATAAAGATCATTATATATTATGTCTGGGCTCGGTCGCCGACAGTCTCGGCTCAACTTGCCTTGTACGTTGTATCTTCTTTTTGAGTAACTACTGGCCGAAATATTTTAAACAGGGACGCAAGTGGAATGCAGGACAAAAATGTCCTTCTCTCCTTTTGCCTTATGTTTTCTTACTTACTTGACAAATGTTATATTATTTTGCTTGGTGAATTCTTTTCCTTCAACCTTCAGAAAATCATGCTTTTCCAAAGCTCTGCTTTCTTTTAAGCCCCAAACAGAAACATGATGGCAAAAAGTTTTGGAGTGTGTTGGTATTTTCACTGCTCGCTTCTCATTTTAGATAGTGTATATTTACAACGAAGGGGGGAAGTGCACCTTTGCAGCCCCTAAATCCGGCCCTCTCTCTCTTGCTATATATATATATATATATATATATATATATATATATATATATATATATATATATACAAACTGTTCTATAATTCCTGTTATTTTCTACAGCGCTGGGAGAAGATGAAGTTTATATACTATTAATGTAAAATTTGGCACAGTTATTGAGAAATATCTGAATTTTTTGAATATCTAAAGAAAATAAGTGAAAATTGCTGTTTATCCCCCCTTTCAGGGGTGTAAACACGAAAGTTCATTTTCCTTATGGGAGATTCAATGTTAAATTTTAGAAGCAGTTTTCTCCAATAATTATTCATGAAGATTTTGGAGCAAATGAGTTGTATTTGTCACAAAATGCAAAAACTCTCATTCACAAAGCTAGTAAAGCCGTCTCAAACATTATTTTGCGAAGGTCCCCCTTTTGGGGGGCAAGGGGCGTAAAAAGGTGGTAGGTGATATGTTACCAAAATCCCAAATTTTATTTTCGGAATGCCAGTAAGCGTGAGATTAAACACAAATGTCACAGAATTAATGCTCCAATGTCCTTACATGTAAGAGTGAATGATAATGGGGCTACATCCTCCTTTCAAAAATAAAAAAAAATCACCATAAATATCCTTAGAAAGGACACACGAGAAGAAGGTATTTTTGTTAAATAATGTGAAATTTGGTGTCATTGTATCAAATGAGTATGCGTTTTTCAAATCTGGAATGTTATTTTGTTAACGCACTGCCTTAGAGGGGCACAGGGGGCGAAGCACTCGATGATGGATCTTTATAAAAATTCAAAATTTTGTTCCGGAAATTCCAGTGAGCGTCAGATTTTTCACCACTGTCACAGAATTAATATTCTAATGCTCTTTGCATGTGCCAGTGACTTATATGGGGCTATAGCCTCCTTTCAAATATAAAAAAAATCATCATAAATATCCTTAGTAGGGACATACGAGAAGAAGGTATTTTTTTAATTAATGTAAAATTAGGCGTCATTGTATCAAAAGAGTATGTGTTTTTCAAATCTGGAATGTTGTTTTGATAACGCACCACATTGGGGGGGGCACAGGGGGCGAAACTTAAAATGATGGAAGTTTATAAAAATTCCAAATTTTATTCTGGAAGTGTGAATGAGTATTAGATTAATCACAAATGACACAGAATTAATATTCCGATGCTCCTTGCATGTGCCAGTGATTGATGTGGTGATACAGCCACCTTCCACAAATCACCAATAGTCACGATAAATATCTTTAACAGGGACATACCAGAAGAAGCTTTTTTTCTATTGGTCGATTAATGTGAAATTTGGCGTTATATTGTACTAAAAAGTATTGTATTTTCCAAATCTGAAATGTTATTTTGGTAACAGGGGACAAAGGACGCTGTTGGTAATTTTTGGCTTTGGATGGCACAGGGGCCGAAGTATATAAATTCCAAATTTTATTTTGGTAGTGCCAGTGAGCATGAAATTAATTGCAAGGCGCATAATTAATGCTCCTATGCTATTTCCATGTACAATCCGCAACAAAGAACCTGCAACATTAGCATGTAAGTTTATTGTGAAACTACGACTAACAGCACAGGGAATCAACATAACGTCTAAGTGGCATGAATCATGCCAGGAGAAACCTCGACGTCCTCCCCTACACACTTATTTTGGAGCAAAAGACTTCGTCGTTTCACAACAAACATATATGCTCATGTTGCAGGTTTTTTGCTCCGGACTGTACCAGTGACTGATATTAGGCTACAATTCCCTTTCATAAAACTATAGAAATTCATGATGAATGTCCTTATACGCAAGGACCTACTGGCAGAAGGTAAATATTTTTCATTATTAAAGTGAAATTTGGCATTATTGTCGAAAAATGTTTCTTTAGAAAAAGAGCTAAAGCGACAATATGATAATGGTCATGTGTTGATCTCTATTAGTGGCGTCAACTCAAAATTTGATTGGCCTAACTAAAGTTTGCTCTATATTTATACGAATTTTGCTGTAAATTAGCAGTTTTAGTTAGAAAATACGATACCATTCCTCTTCTTCCTCCCCTTTTATCTATGATGGTACATGCGTTTCTAGTTTTATTACGCGAAACCTCCAAATTGGGGAAGATAGGCAGTAAGAAAAATTCAAACTTTTCGTTATTTCCCGTGAACGTCAAAATATTTGGAAATACGGTGTGTACCAAAATTAATGCTTAGAAGCTACCTCCATGTGCCAGCGACCACTTTAGTGGTTCAATTCTCCCTTCCCGGTCCCAAAATGATTTAAACAACCACACCACTTTGTTTTATTACCTTCCATGTTTCTCTCTGGCCGATTCAGAATGCATGCTAAGAGATGTGTGTTTAAGAAGCACTGGAACACGTCCGAATCATTTGTTGGCGTCCCACTGTAAGCTGATTTTAAGCAATGTCAACAAACTTTTGTTTATAAAATAACCTCTAATTCCTGACTCAACTTCTTGTTCATGTGTGCTGACAACAGTTTCAGACCTTTTCTTATCGCAATACACCAACGATTTACGAGTTAACGTGTTGACAGTTCAATAGGATTTCGTGTCTGTAATCAACACCTGGGTTAGATTGACTTCTTCGGAAATGGACATTACATAGTAGGTGAATCTCGGGGATAGACTGGCTTAATCATTTGATAATTACTTGTCGTTTCCAGTATACTTTAAGAGTGCATTCATACTGTAGTGTCCTTCGGTCATGCAGTCTTTAACTCTGGATCAGCGTGGTAATGTAATTGAATGGTACATTTAATTAGAAAAATCGGCAAGAGCAACAAGATCCCTTATAGTTAAAGAACTCGGATTAAAAGTACACGATATGCAAATTCACCGTTTGTACAAACAGTTCCGCAGCAATTGTTTTCACACTGCCCATGTTGCATCTGGAAAAAGTGCAGGAAGATCTCCAAGTGTATCTACAGAAGAAACAAAAAGACAGGTGTTGTTATCTGTTACTAGTTCACCGCGGAAATCCCTTGCTCGTCGAAGCTTAGGCTTAAATGTTAAGAAAATTACGCTACAATAAATTCTAAGAAACTTGAAGGTATAACCATACAAGGTCCGAATCGTTTCTGAATTGTGTGCAAGTGATTATGGTGATTGTGTTTATTTCTGTAATTGGTTTGTCGAGAAGTTAAATGAAAACTCTATGTTCTTATTTCAAGTGATGTTTTCCGATGAAGCAAAATTCTTCTTAAATGGTTCTGTGTCCTCATCACATGCAAGATATTGGTCATCGATACAGCTGAACGTGAGATCAGAAGTGTCAATGTACAAACGAGGAACAATGGTTTGGTGTGGTATAACTGCGACTGAGGTGATAGGACCTTTCTTTTTTTTATGAAAATGTAACAACGTCATCATACCAAAAGCTACTAAGAGAAAAAGTATTTGCTGAACTTGATCGTTTAAATTTAGGTCAAAGTGATGAATTATGGTTTATGCAAGATGGAGCGCCAGCGCATCGCTCAAATACGACTATAAATCTTTTGAGAGAGAAATTTGGGGAACGGATTATTTCTATGGGATCAAGTGTCTAATGGCCACCAAGAAGTCCGGATCTTACACCATGCGATTTTTTCTTGTGGGGATTCCTAAAACAAATTTCCTACTAAAAATCATGTAACAGTGTAGAGGACTTGAAACAGAGGATTGTCCACAGTATAGAGATGATCACTCCTGATATGTTGGAGAAGGTGTTCACAGTTTCTTTAGTAAATCGCATTAATTTATGTCTTGCTCGTTCAGGAGGGCATGCCGAATAAAAGTGAGTTGATTTTATGGGTTTTACACTTAGGTTAATGTTCTTTTTAAACAATTAGTGATAGTAGAGCCAAAAAGAGTAGTTTTTAACAAAGAATAATTTCCAGTAACTGATTCTTATTCCTCGGAAACATTTGTTTCTATTACAACCGTGTGTCCGTGTGAATTACATCTGCAGTACATACGAGTAAGTTGTTATATGGAAAGATGGATAATACGGTTATTGTGTAAGAAGTAATGAAAAGACATGCTTTTTCTTTTTACGAATAAAGCAAACAATATTGAAACTTAAAGCTCACTTTTAATTTTTAAAATCTTACTTTTAATGAAGATTTTTTTTGTTCCTGCTACGTTTTCCATTATCATTTTGTGTTCCATTTCGAGATGGTTCTGCTTTAGTGTGTAGAAAATACGTAGGTGAATTGTGTGTGAGATTTTCTGCTATGAAAAGAGCCCTAATTGATTTTGAAAAATATAAAATTCTTTGATTATATTCCAGTGACACCATAACAACAAAGCTATATGCATAATCTGTTACACTGGCAGAAGTTATTCATTTACAGTAATTTCCAGGTTTATTGTATATTTTTTTTGTTTTGCAATAATGACAAATTACATATTAATTATGACATATTTATTGTGAATTTTTTGTGATTTTTGGAAGGGGGCTGTAGCCCATATAAGTCACTGGGACATGCAAAGAGCATCGGAATATTAATTCTGTGACATTTGTGACTAATCTCACGCTCATTAGCATTTTCAAAATAAAATTTGGAATTTTCATAAAGATCCACAATCTTATGGTTCGCTCCCTTTGCCGCTAAAGATGGTGCGTTATCAAAATTACACCGAATTAAAAAAAAAAAGCCAGTGCCAAATTTCACATTACTTGATTTTAAAAAATAGCTTCTTCCAGTGTGTCCTTGTTAAGGATATTTATCGTGATTTGTGGAAGGGAGCTGTAGCCCCACATCAATCACTGGTACATGCAAGGAGCATTGGAATCTTAATTCTTTGTCATTTGTGATTAATCTGATACTCATTCACACTTCCAGAATAAAATTTGGATTTTTTTTATAAAGATTCAAATGCTTATGCTGCGTGCCCTGTTCCCTCCTAATCCGGCGTCACCAAAATAATATTCTATATTTCAAAAACGCATACCTTTTTACTAAGATAACACATTATTTTACATTAATTTGACAAGAAATAATGGTTTCTCGGATGTCCCTGCTAAAATATTTATGGCTAATTTTTTATGTGATTTTTGTGATTTTTTAACATCCCAAAATAACATTCTATATTTCAAAAACGCATACCTTTTTACTAAGATAACAAATCATTTTACATTAATTTGACAAGAAATAATGGTTTCTCGGATGTCCCTGCTAAAATATTTATGGCTAATTTTTTGTGATTTATGTGATTTTTAACATCCCATATTAAAAGACAGATACCCTTCTAGCACAATAACACCAAATTTAACTTAATTGATTTAAAAAATAGTTTCTTCCGGTTCCTGCTAAGGATATTTATGGTGAATTTTTAATATGATTTTTGGAAGGGAGGCTGTAGGCCCATATCAGTCACTGACACATGCAAGGAGCATCGGAATAATAATTCTGTGTCATTTGTGATTAATCTAACCCTTACTGGCATTTCAGGAACAAAATTTGGAATTTTTAGAAAGGTCTATAATCTGATGCTTCGCACCCTGTGCCCTCCTAAGGCAGTGATTATTAAAATAACAGTTCAGATATGAAAAACTCATACCTTTGTGCTACAACGACGCCAAATTACACATTAATTGACAAAAACTACCTTCTTTTCGTATATTTACGGTGATTTTTTTGAGAGGGTGCTATAGCCCCATATAAGTCACTGGCATATGCGAGGAGCATTAGAATATTAATTCTGTGACAGTGGTGAAAAATCTGACGCTCACGAATTTTTTATAAAGATCCATCATCCCGTACTTAGCCCCCTGTGCCCCCCTAAGGCGGTGCGTTATCAAAATAACATTCCAGATTTGAAAAAAACGCATACTCATTTGATACAATGACGACAAATTTCACAATAATTAACAAAATACCTTCTTCTTGCATGTCCTTTCTAAGGATATTTCTGGCGATTTTTTATTTTTGAAAGGGGGCTATAGCCCCATTATCAGTCACTCTTACATGTAAGGACATTGGAGCATTAATTCTGTGATATTTGTGATTAATCTCACGCTTACTGGCATTTCGAATATAAAATTTGGGATTTTGGTAACATATCACCCACCACCTTTTTTCGCCCCTAGCCCCCCAAAAGGGGGACCTTCGCAAAATAATGTTTGAGACGGCTTTACTAGCTTTGTGAATGAGTGTTTCTGCATTTTGTAACAAATACAACTCATTTGCTCCAAAATCTCTACGAATAATTATTGGAGTAATCTGCTTCCAAAATTTAACATTGAATCTCCCATAAGGAAAATGAACTTTTGTGTTTACACCTCCAAAAGGGGGGCTAAACAGCGATTCTCTTATTTTCTTTATGAATTCGAAAAATTCTGATATTTCTCAATAAGAGTGCCAAATTTTACATTAATAGTGTATAAACTTTATCTTCTCATAGCGCTGTAGAAAATAACACGAATTATGGAACAGTGTGTATATATTTTTTAAATTATGACGTCATCACTTACTATGTCTGGAGGCAGGAGGGTGTGAAACCATACGTAAGGTATTCTACAATACCTCTGAACTTGAAAAACAAAAACAATACCCGGACGAAAAAGCTCAAATAGAAGAGTTATAACGCAATGTACCATGATACACCCGTATGGTACCAATTGTATCATAGGATCTCCAACATTATTAATTCTAAGACTTAGGTATGTCGAGAGAGGGACGTAGGACCATTCTTTAAATTTAGGAATACTGATAAAAAAATTTAGTATGATGCGCGAAAATTTGAAACAATACTTTGAATTTTAGTCATAGCTCATAGTCTAAGATCATTGGTGATTGTTGATTTTACCTTGAGTTTTCAGAAATCTGATAGGTAACCTTATTGAATCTTATGACTCATAGACGAAAGGCAATACATGCTACAACAGGTTGAAATTTAATCACAACGTGACGTAATTTGATTCGTTAATCACTAGCAAAATTATTGTTGATGCAATTTGATTGGTTAATCACTATCTTTCATACAATCTGATTTGTTGGTCACTATCTTTCTTGCAATCTGATTGGCTGATGATTTTCAAATCTTTGCTGCATTAAGTTTTAAGTTTTGCTTAACATTTATCGATTACTGTTTAAAATTCTTGGTTTGAACACTTTCGTTCAACATTTTGCACTGACTGATAAATACGATCAAAACCGTTTATTTGTTAATCGAATTGTAAAAAACCGGATAATGTTTGACGGTTAACCGTGAAACTTAAATTACTTTAGTTGAAATTTTTGGTTTGAAAATTTTTTCGTTTTAAACTTATTAGTTTGATTTTTTTTCAAATTTTTGTTTGAATTTTTCGTTTCAAAATTTTGTTTGAAAATTTTTTCCAAAAATTGCGTTTGGAAATTTCTTGTTTGTAAATATTTCGTTTGAATTGTTTTGTAAAATTTATTGCTTCAAATGTTTTTGAAAATTTTTGTTTGAAATTCTTTTCGTTTGACATATTTTTGTTTGAAAATTCTTTGTTTTGAAATTTTTGTGTGAAAATTTTTTTTAGTCTTTGGTTTAACATGTTTTGTGTACTCATTAGTAAAGAACCGTTTCGTAACTGTTTAGATAAAAAATATCTGGCTGCATTGTTTACCATGATGCAATAGTACACATCAGAACATGGTAATGCAACGTCATCAGTTTTGCATCATCGTTCGAGATAGTATTAATGATAACATCATCATGGCTACTTTTCTGAAGTTTCTAATCTCACGTGATGTGATGAAATCATTTACCAAGATTACCGATTTACAACAGAATGTACCTTATAGAATCTTAGTTAGCCAAATGATTCCTACAAAGTTTGGATTAAGAATCATAGTGAAGGTTGAAAATTATAAGGATATTATTTCTTAAACACTGGATCTGTATCTTTATGCTATAAGTGACTCGTTGGACGGAGTCATCAATTTGAATTTAGTACACAGCCGGATCTGTGAATTTGGTTTCGTCAGCAAATGTGATGAAATCATGAATTCAAAAGTCAACACATTCCTTTTTGATGACCTAAGCCGTAGTTGTGTGATGAAATCTTTAATCACAGAGTGCGATCTATGAATTTGGTTGGTCAGCATAACGTCAGAAAATGTGATGAAATCATGAATTTAAACGTCAGCACATTCCTTTCCAATTACGTCAGTCATAGCTCTATGAAATCAGCAGAATCCGTGTCAGCCCAAGAAATCATGCGAGAGGTTGTGTTTCAGCAGGAAAGATTTGTACTTCTAACGATAAGGGATTCCTCTTCGCAAGCTATTATCCGATAAATATATTTAAAACAAAACATGTGATGGTTGTTATCTGTGCTACAACGTTTGAACCTGTGATTCGATTGGGCAAAGCAGAACAATTCGCTGTACAACTGAACTTTGAAGAGTGGGAAATATTATGTACACCTATTGACCAAATGAATGATTATTTTTATGATGAGCTAAATGTGACCATAGTCAAATCATTAGGCTCAAATCATGAAGTGGTGCTGCGTACAGTACTCGAGAAGAAATGGTTCTATTACGTAAAAAAAAAGTACATTGCATGAAGCCCGCAACATGATGTACTTAACGCAAACGGAATGGAACAAATTCATCAATCTATTCCAGTGTGTTAAACATGCAGTGGAATTGTGCAACAAAACAAGTATATTCCTGAAAAAGTACTAGTTTGAAAAATGTCATGCATATTGTACAACATATATCTAGATATTGTGATTAGTGATGTGAGGCGGAAAATTTTCCGGAAAATTTTCCGCTATATTTTTCCGGAAAATTTTCCGTTCTAAAAGAATATCAGTAATAAAGTAACAATTCCTCAGCAATCATGAAATTGATTCAATTCATGTATAGAAATGTTAAAAACTGAAAGACCGTTTAAAGAATCTGAAAATTTTCATGGCTCAGACAATTTTCAGTACTATGTAGGAACAAGTTAAACAATTGTTCATGAATCGAAATATTTCCTGCCTTATATGGAAAAATTCAAGATTTTTTTATGAGTCGGAAAGTTTTCATCATTTCGAAGCAAGAAGTAAAACAACTGTTTTCTAAATCGGAAAGTTTTATTGCTCTGTAGAAACAAGTGAGACGAATTTTCATAGATCGGAAAATTTTAACCACGATGTAGAAACAAGTGGAAAACACTTTTCATAGGCCTGACAAACTTGGATATTATGTATAGTGATGTTAGGTGGAAAATTTTCCACTATATTTAACTTGTCATAGAGCTACGAAATTGAATTTCAGTAGAGGAAAGTTAGTCAGCAACAAATTAAAATTTTCCAATTAGCTTTCGGGAACCGGAAAATTTTGTATTTTAAGTTGGGAAATAAAATTTTACCACAGTTTTTCTCTCTCTCTATAGAAGAAAATTTTTCACCTCACATCAACGATGTAGGAATAAGTGGACTATTCTTTTACGAATCGGAAAATTTTCCGTTTCAATATTTTCCGGAAAATTTTAATCACTGTACAGGACAGACAATTTTTCGATTCATGAAAAATTGTTCCACTTGTTCCTACATAGTACTGAAAATTATCTAAGTCATGAAAGTTTTCAGATTCTTTAAACGATCTTTTACTTTTTAACATTTCCATATATGAATTCAATCAATTTTATGAATACTGACGAATTGTTACTTAATCACTGATATTTGTTAAGAACGGAAAAATTTCCGGAAAAATATAGAAGAAAATTTTCCAACTCACATCTCAACTAAAGAACGTTGTAGGAATAAGTGGAATATATTTTTATGAATCGGAAAATTTTCCGGAAAATTTTCATCACTGTACAGGACGGACAACTTTTCGATTAATGAAAAATTGTTCCACTAGTTCCTACATCATACTGAAAAATGTCTAAGCCATGAAAATTTTCAGACTCTTTAAACGATCTTTCACTTTTTAACATTTCTATATATGAATTCAATCAATTTTATGAATACTGACGAATTGTTACTTAACCACTATATTTGTTAAGAACGGAAAATTTTCCGGAAAAATATAGAAGAAAAATTTCCACCTCACATCTTAACTATACAACGATGCAGGAATAAGTGGAATATGTTTTTATAAATCGGAAAATTTTCCGGAAAATTTTCATTGTACAGGACAAACAATTTTTTCGATTCATGGAAAATTGTTCCACTAGTTCTTACATCGTACTGAAAATTATCTGAGCCATGAAAATTTTCAGATTCTTTAAACGATCTTTCACTTTTTAACGTTTCTATATATGAATTCAATCAATTTTATGAATACTGACGAATTGTTACTTAACCACTGATATTTGTTAAGAACGGAAAATTTTCCGGAAAAATATAGAAGAAAAATTTCCACCTCACATCTTAACTATACAACGATGCAGGAATAAGTGGAATATGTTTTTATAAATCGGAAAATTTTCCGGAAAATTTTCATTGTACGGGACAAACAATTTTTTCGATTCATGGAAAATTGTTCCACTAGTTCTTACATCGTACTGAAAATTATCTGAGCCATGAAAATTTTCAGATTCTTTAAACGATCTTTCACTTTTTAACGTTTCTATATATGAATTCAATCAATTTTATGAATACTGACGAATTGTTACTTAACCACTATATTTGTTAAGAACGGAAAATTTTCCGGAAAAATATAGAAGAAAAATTTCCACCTCACATCTTAACTATACAACGATGCAGGAATAAGTGGAATATGTTTTTATAAATCGGAAAATTTTCCGGAAAATTTTCATTGTACAGGACAAACAATTTTTTCGATTCATGGAAAATTGTTCCACTAGTTCTTACATCGTACTGAAAATTATCTGAGCCATGAAAATTTTGAGATTCTTTAAACGATCTTTCACTTTTTAACGTTTCTATATATGAATTCAATCAATTTTATGAATACTGACGAATTGTTACTTAATCACTGATATTTGTTAAGAACGGAAAATTTTCCGGAGACATATAGAAGAAAATTTTCCACCTCACATCTCGACTAAACAACGATGTAGGAATAAGTGGAGTATGCTTTTATGAATCGGAAAATTTTCCGGGAAAATTTTTATCACTGATTTTGATGGTTGTAAACATCGTTCGTGGGTGCATTCCTGTATTGATAAAAAGTTTATTTGTGAACAAATGGACATTGAGTTTCCAATTGACATTGCAATAGACCCTAAAAGACTTCACTTGGAATTAAGATTATACGCTAAAGACGAACTAGTGCAAGAAGTTCAAAATACATTGTATCGACAATATCCAGATTCTATATCAGGTATGGATGTATGTGATTAACCAGTGCAGTTTAAAAAAATGATCCATTTCAATGATTTCTGTTTTTCATTTCAAGTACAACCCCATGTACTCACGTGTACTATTGCATCATGATAAAAAAATGTTGCCAGATATTTTTGTTCTAAACAGTTACGAAACGGTTCTTAACTAATGAGTACACAAACTTAAAAAAATGTCAACACATTTGGATAAATTTGATTTTGGTAGTTCTTTACCCACGAAAAGGGAACAAGATGGACCATCCAAATTTATAGTGGTACATATTGAGATCCTGTACTATGATACCAAATGCTTATATTGAACAATTTCTAAAATTGATGGGGGGAGCCAAGGTAAACCTTCCAAAAATTTAAAGGGGTGCATCAATGTACCCATGTCTTATGATAGGAAATTGACCCCTATACATGACCATATAACCATATAAGGTAATAAGGCCTCATCAAAGGGGATAAATTGGACCAGAAACAAAACATATGGTCGTAACAGTTTTCAACATTTTTCACCCCTAAAAGGAAACCAGATGGACCATCCAAATTTATCATGTATCATACTAAGGTCCTGTGCTATGAAACCGAATGCTTAGATTGGTAAATTTCCAAAACTGAAGGGGTGGGTCAATGTACCCCTCCCAAAATTTTTAAGGGGTGCACAAATGTACCTATGTCTTATGATAGGAAATGAACACCTGTATACGTTTATATCACCATATAGGGTAGTTAAACCTCATCAAAGGTGGATAAATTACGTAAAAAAACCCGAAATTTAACTTTTTGCAATTTTTTACCCATGAAAGGGAACGAGGCGAACCACCCAAATTTATCATGACACATATTAGGGTGGTATTCTATTATACCGAATGTTTAAATTGGGCATTTTCCAAAATTTAAGGGGTTGGCTAAGGCACCTCTCCCAAAAATTAAAGGGGTGGATTAACATACCCATGTCTTGTAAAAGGAAATGGACTCCTGTATACGCTCATATAACCATATAAGGTAATAATATCTCATGAAAGGGATAAATTAGGTCAAAAGACCCCGAAATTTGATTTGTTGGCATTTTTTTACCCATGAAAGGGAACGACATAGATCGCCAATACTACTCGAGGTACATACTATGGTTCTATGCCACCACACCAAATTTTTAAATTTGGCAATTTCCAAAATTTAAGGGGGCGGTTCTAAGTGCCCATGCCAAATTTTAGGGGGTGGGCCAAGGTACTCCTACCAGTGGGTGGTCCTAAGTACCCTAGGTCATTGACCTGGGCGCCCGGGAGCAAAAGTTTGGTCGGGCGCCTGCGCCACTAAGGGAGCGCCAAAAGTTAGGTCAAGTCATGATAGTGCTACTGTTTGTTTGCACTATTTACAAAATATTCATTGAATTTATTTGGGAATACCTTTATCGAGTCTTCAACCACCTGTTTTCCGACCTGCCTGTAAATAATAGACCACTTTACAGAGCACTTATTTTTTAAAATTATTTATGAAATTCTCATTCCCAGCAATTTTGGCCATCTTAATTTCTTTTATGTACAATTTTCTTTATATGTTATATTTCTCTTTGTTACTGGCTGACCCTGTCGTATTAGCTATGTTATAAAGAGCCATTACTTTATTCCTGAGCAGTTGAAGGCGAGGTGTAAAACATTTGGTATTTCCTCTGGTCAATTTGTTAACGCTCTTGTTGAAAGTAGTTCTTTCATTTACAGGACAACACATCATTTAGTCAAAGTCCACATGAAATTATGAAATACTTCAGAAATATTTTACCGTTTGAAACTACACTAAGAGAGTTAGTTCCTCTTAGATTACATCGTAATGTTTGTATGTCAGCTTCCCCATTATTCTAAACATTTTAGTTCTAATATAGTTAAAATTCATGCATACTCTCACAGGAATCAGAAGCCACAAACCTTCATGATCAGCGGCTGTATGATACCGCACGTCATTTTGGTCTTATCTTCGTTAGTAAGTACATTATCTAGGCATGCAGATTTTCTAGTTGGTTGATCATTAACGTAATAATAGTTGTGAAATCTGAGGATATCACAGAAAAGACTTCGTACTGGTGAATTAATTAGAACGTCAATGTTCACGTCACCAATAAGAATACTTTATAATTTTTGTATTTATTATTATAAATGTTTAAATCTTACCAATTAGGAATGAAAATATTGATATCTGAGTTTGGGGTTCGGTATATAGAAACATTTAGGCCTATTACTTTTGTGCTTTTTGGTAATAACCCAACTACTTCAAACCTCTGTTCAATTCCAAAACATTCTAAATTCAACACAGTGTATTCAATATTAAACGAATTTTTCAGATATATATATCTACACCACCCTGTAGTATTGAATCTCTCGAGAATATAGCGGCTAACCTATATCCTGTTGGAAGATACAAATGTATTTCTTCATTTGCAAGCCAGTGTTCATTGATGTATAATATATCACAGGGAAATGTATCTAAGAAAATTTCAAGTTCAGCCAACTTGTTTCTTATTGATTGTAAATTTAAGTTGAGTCTTAGTACATTCTGCAGGGCTTTGTTAGTACCATAGTTCATAGAAAAGCTATTATTATTATTATTTCTTGCCTCTATTATACCACTTATATCACGAAAATGAAGAGACGTCGTTAAACTTGAAGTTTTCACCCGGTCCAAAGCAATTTTATTCATGGAGTTGGGTGAATTTACTTTTTCTGTGCTACCCATGGCTTCGCTATTTCTTTCTTACTTTCAAAGTTACTGGTTACGTCCTTATCAACTATTTCGCATATCTTAGTACTTAATTCATCCTTACCCTTTTGATTGAGATGCATACCGTGCTGAGTGTACATTTCTCTACCTAACTTACTGATATCCACAATTACAACATTCTTAAAGTGATTGGACATTGTTTTTAAGTTAGTGCTTTGTACAGCTTTATTAACACACGAGTCTTCAGTAAGATCATGGCGATAAGGGATATTTACCACAATTGTTTTACAGTTATTCAACATAGAGAGTTGATTTGTAATTCTATTAACCTCCGCACTACCTTCATTTTTGGACACATCATTTGTTCCATATATTACTACACAATTATCTTCCTTATTTACAATGTTGGGATTAATACCAGACAACCCAACAACGCTTTTAGCTCCAGGCTTGATATTTTCTTGTACTGCCAACTTGTGTTTAGAATTACTATTCACTTTCTCGGACAGTCCACGACCGTGACCATCACCATATATGTGTACACTTACGCGTCTGTCTTAGGCTTTCTTCTTGCATTAGTTTTATTGTTTGTAACTTTCGGTACGTTTGCTTGTGTAATAGTTTTTCCCTTCTACATCCTTCCACTATTCTTCTTTTGTGAGTTTCTTACCGGTTTTTCATTTGAATTCACGTCTCCTTCACTTCCGACGTTTTCAAATACACTCTATCTGTTTTCACATACAATTGTTTTACCTGATACCACATTAGAATATTTGGGTCTGAGCGTACTGTAACTTATTTTTGTCCACTGGTTGGAGATGTTTTGAGTTTCAACAAATGATTCTACGGACTTCACGTTTCGTTGCAATACTTCATTTTCTGATTTTAGTGTCCTCATGTCCTCCTGTAACATATTCATTATTTGTAAAACGCTCTCAATGTCTTCATTAACATCACAATGGTTGATGTTTACTATGTTTGACTGCATGTTTCTCCCTTGCACTTTATTGCTATTATCTACGTTAGTAGTAGTTGCCGCATTATATCGAGCCGAGTCAGCAAAAATGTTCAGGATTCTGATTGGTTGAGAGAGGTCACTTGACTTTAGGCCCCACCCACGCGGGAAATTCAAATTTCCAGGTCACATGTTATGACTAGTGATGGGAAAATTCCCGGGAAGATATTTTTCGGGAACATTCCCAAAATGGGAATTTATCCGGGAATTTATGTACAACGAGAAAGAAAATTGCATTCTATTACTATGTTATGATTTCAAAGTTGAATTAATTTTTATATCACAGCATATTATTACTGTTTGTCCAGAGAATTCTTTAAAATGATATTCTGAGCGGTACTATGTTACTTTATTAACACTTTATTATATTTAGAGAGTACGCATAAATGGATATTTATTTACAATATGTTCTATCAATTAAATATGTGTGAAAAAATTATATAGTAACAGTTTAAATTTATATGTAAGTGGATTTGCTCAACTTGACTCTATTAATGATATTTTGAACACATTAAATTTATAAATGTTATAAACCAATTGGATTGGGTAAATGCTAGAAGATACATGTCTCACCAACTTATCAACATTTGTGCATACAGATTTGTGTTCACAAAATTTTCAAGATATTTACTTATCTTTATATTTCAGCACGTTACATTGCCATACATCACCTTTCATTCTACCTATTTCTCGAAATTCCATACGTAAATTCACATGTAAAAGAAGTCTGAGTACCTCTTCAGAAATTCGAGTCAGAGAAAGGAGACAGACCGACGGCGATCCACCCTTGACCGGGATTTTAGAATTACGTTCCCTTTTATTGTTATGTGCTGAAGTTCACCTTAAATATTACCGTTTCCCTTTATGGGTAAGATGGTCATTACCTTATATGTTTACGTGGGGAGATATTGTCCTTGAATTAGTAGCCTATGTCTCTGAAAGGATACATCCATTTTAACAATGGTGAAAGAGGGGTCCATCCTTGTCGCTTGTAGATTGTTAGAACTCTTATAACACATTGTTGTGAGTTTAAGCGATTTTTAAACGCAGTAGTAGTGGCCCCGTTATGGCCAGCAGAGTTAGCAAACATTTCAATGGGCAAGAAGTCCATTGTCTAAGGAATACAAACCGCTATATTTAAAAGTTATTTTGCGAAGCATAGGCTCGGTTCTACTTATACCTGTTACCTTACACCTCGATATCTACCAGCCGAATCTCAACGAAATTCACTGGGCAAGAAGTCCATTGTCTAAGAAGTGCAAGTCGCTATATTTGAAAGCTAATTTACAAACCTTGGAAAAGGTTCTGCTTGTAAGAGTTACCTTACACTTTGATATTTTATGGAATATATGAAATCATAAATACGACTCAAGGAAATTCTATGGGCAAAAGTTCATTGTCTAAGAAATACAAACCGCTATATTTGTGAACTATTTTGCAAACCTCAGGTTGAGTTCTGCTTGTATGTGTTACCATATACTTGGATGTTTACTAAGCGAATCCCAACGGAATTTAATGGGGATGAAGTCCATTGACCAAGAAATACAAATCGCTGTATTTCAAAGAAATTTAGCAAAGCCATGGCTCGGTCCTGCTTGTACATGTTACCGTACACCTGAATATATACTAACCGAATCTAAACGAAATTCATTGGGCCACAATTGTATTATCTAATACAAATTGCTATATTTGAAAGCTATTTTGAAGAGCTCATTCTCCGTTCTGCTCGTACATGTTACCATATACTTGGATATTCACTAAGCAAATCTTAGCAAAATTTAATGGGCAAGAAATCCGTTGTCTAAGAAATACAAATCGCTGTATTTAAAAGCTATTTTGTATAGCTCAGGCTCGGTTCTTCTTGTACATTTTACCTTACTCCTGGATGTATAATAGCCTGAAAATCAACGAATCTCAATGGGTAAAAAATCCATTGTGTAAGAAACACAAATCTCTATATTTGAAAATAATTTTGCAAATCTCAGGCTCAGTTCTGCTCGTACATCTTACCTTACACGTGGATATCTACTAGCCATATCTTAAAAAAAAAAAACACACAATTGGCAAGAAGTCCGTGTCTAAGAAATAGAAATCGTTTTATTTCAAATCTATTTTGCAAAGCTCATGGTCGGTTCTAGTTATGTATATTACTTTACACATGGATATATACTAGCCAAATCTCAACGAAATTTAATCTGCAAGAACTCCATTTTCTAGCGGATACAAATTGATATATTGGAAAGCTTATTTCGAGAACTCATGCTCGGTTCTATTTCTAAATGTTAATATATACTTCCATGTTTACTAAGCGAATCTAAACGAAATTCAATGAGCAAGAAGTCCATTGTCCAACAAATACAAATCGCTAAATTTAATATCTACTTTGCAAACCTCAGGCTCGGTTCTGCCTGTACATGTTACCTTACACCTGGGTATATACTACCCGAATCTCAACAAAATTCAATGAGCAAGAAGTCCATTGTCTAAGAAATACAAATCGCAATATTTGAAAGCTATTTTCCAAAGCTCAGGCTTGATTCTTCTTGTACATGTTAGCTTATACTTGGATATCTACTGAGCGTATCTCAACGAAATTTAATGGGCAAGGAGTAAATTTTCTAAATAACGAAAGTCACTAGATTTTGTGGCCGAGCCATATGTCAGGCTTACTTCCCAAACAGTCCGTGTATCACTGTTTTGTATGAAGGGGCTTCAGAGCTCGATTCACTGCCCATGTTCCCTTGATTCTAATTTATGTCATTCACGCGTACTAAAATCTATGTACAGTCTTGCTTAGATAGGCTCAGAAGCATTATGTTTAGTTATACGAGGGAAATTCAGAAAGTAAAGACACATTCGAGATTTTTCTATCCAGGGATTTGTAACTCTGCTAGTAATTACCGCTGAGTGAGTGTAGTTACTTTCACTTCGAGACAATGTTTCGCTCCTATTGCTGTATTGGTCGTAGGTGTGTAACAGCTCGATAAACATGTCAGCTCCATTGTCGATCTGCACCAAGGACGTAATGAGAGCAGTCCTTCGGTTTTTGTATGCGGAATGTGTGAAACCTGAGAATGTTCTTCGTCGTCGAATGCAAGCACAATCTGGCGACATCATTTTATCGCGAGAAAGAGATCTACGAATGAATAAAGGGCTTCAAACAAGATAAAACTTCTGTACGTGATGATCCAAGATTAGGCAGCCAATCGACGTCAACCATTGAGGACAACATGAATGTCGTTGGGCGTATAGTAAGGGAAAACCCGAGAATCACAGTGGACGAAATCGCCAATACCTTAAACATCAGACGTGGTTCAGCACACGCGGTGCAAAACTAGTTATCGACCAAACCGGAAAACGTTTTTTTTTTCTGATGGACTGAAAAAACTTGAGAAAGTTTGGAAAAAGTGCATTGAAGTCCAGGGAGTTCAGGTAGAAAAATAGGTATGTTTCAGTTTTATATCACTAGAATAAGTACAGCGTTTCTCAAATGTACATTTACTTTTTGAATTATCCTCGCATATTCATATTTTGGAATTCTTAACGTGAGACATCCCCATGCCGTAAACGTTTCGTACAACTAAAGGCCAACTTGAGAGTAAATGTCGATCATCGATATAGCGACGCGTCCATAGATTGCCTGTTTTTGTGCCACTGGCGGCAGAGTTTAGTCGAGTCGTAACGGATATCTAGGCTCGGGGTGTAGAAGTTACCACCGAGTAGCAACGAGGATTTCGTATTAATCGGCGCTCCGTCGATTCGTCGCGGAGAATCGCAAAGTGACCAACATAGCCTATTGTCAGTCATGTGCAAGAGGTTGTTATTGAATATGGTTTTCTCCTGATTATTTGTTCCTAAAGTAAGCTAAGACTAAAGATTAACCTCTGCCTTTACATCCTGAAGTGAAATTCCTAAGATAAGTGCGGATAATTGTGTAAATTTAGATGACAATTGTCGCCGATCATAAGAAAGTGATATGGGAGAACTAAATAAAGTAAAAAGATGAATGCTACTATGTTATGAAATTATACAGCGAACGCATTTTATCTGATTCCAAACGGTTATTGTCGAATATACACGGTCAAAGAAGTACTCTGACGAAATTGAAATTACCTTATCGATTTATTCGTTTACAAGCGAGGTTTTCATTAATTCCTCCGCGGCGAAGTACGAAGAACACGTGCCTACTAATCATCAGGTACGTGGTTCGCGTCTCGCACCTAGGGGGTTCTTTTCTCAGTGATTTTCGAGTCATCTTAATGTAAAAAAATCAAACGTATAGGCAATTTAAAATATTTTGCGGTTAATTGGGTTTTCGTCTCGTCTTCACCGCTGGCGGTATAATTTTTAAAACGGAAGTGGGGTCACGGAGGAACGTCGGTGCGTGTCCCCAATTTTTTGCGAGATGTCGCTAGTTGACCATCGTTGGCCACCGAAGCTTACGGCATCGAGATATGCATTTGAAATTACTATTTCTGTTTGCAAATAAAGTAATCAAGAAAAATTGCACTCATACATAATAGTTCCCTTTAGCAAAATTGTTAGTACGTATGACTTAGGCACGACTTAATAAAATGAAATCAAACCTTTTCCGGCTAGGCTAAAGGAGACGGTGATAATGAGAAATGAATGAAATGTTAGAATGAAGAAACTGAAAGGAAACGGAAGAATCCCGAGGAAACCCACGCATACGGTGTTTGTCCACCGGAAAGTTCCCTTCTGACGAGCTGGGATAGAACCAGGAAACGTATGGAAAAGAACCAGGAACGCTCTACCACTGACCCACCGCGGCCCTCTTGGGCACAACTTAAATCCGTTGTACCATAACTTAGTGTTATGGTTAATACAACTGTGCTGTGTTTAATAAGAATCTTACACCATTTGTTTCTAATACTAAAAAGTTAATATTTTATAATATCTAATGCATAACCAGAAAACTTGGATATGTAAAATAAAAATAGACCGGAATACAGAAACGGGAACAAGTGACGTATTAGAAACGAAACTGAAAGTGAGCAACCTTGTTATGTATAAATACTAAGCTTGGAAATCATTAGTTGTTCTGTATCTCACAAGCTATATATTTCTTACTACGCTATTTAGAACGCACTTCGATCGTTATCTTCAAAGATTGCTTATTCTCGTATTAGAAACGAAACTGAAAGTGAGCAACCTTGTTATGTATAAATACTAAGCTTGGAAATCATTAGTTGTCCTGTATCTCAGAAGCTATATGTTTCCTACGCTATTTAGATACGCACTTCGATCGTCATCTTCAAAGATGGCGTATTCTCCTCGAATAACGTAAGTTTTCCTTCTAATATTCCTCTTTGGATATTTTGGTTTCTGACCGGGCTGAATGTGAGTTGAGTTGATTTGATTTTGAGTTTTACGTCCCGTTCAGCAGCCAGGCTATATGAGACGTGGACCTACTGATTAACGTGGAATCCGAACCACATGAGCTCCCGCCGGGAATCGAACCCGGGCCTCCCACGCCAAAGGCGCGTACGCTAACCGCTTAGCCACGGAGGAGCTCAGGGCTGAATGAAATTTAGAATTGTTTTCCGTTAGGCATTCTTTGTAATTTCATTATTCATTCTATTTTTCTTAGATATCTTCACTATACTACGGATCTTCTCGTGTAAATGATGTCATGTAGTTTAATTTTCCAAAACAGTTTGCTTCTCGTCGTTACAAGGTTTTATTGCTTAGTAGGAAGTTCATTTTATTATGTATTGGATAGATATTCAAGAATACATGAAGATAATTTGAATATGTTCTCTGTTAACATATCTCTTAAAAGAACATTTTTGTTCTTTCTTATTTTCTCTGTTCAATTTATGTTTGTTAATTAAAATACTCTAACTAGAATATTCTACGTTATCATTTCCTTAATTATATAATCATTTAATTAAGATTCTCACTATTTTTAAATTAAAAAGAAACAATCTATAAATTTAACAGCACGAAACTTGGCTCCTCTACGGCGAATTCAATTACATAATATTCAGACTACATATGTCAAAATAACTATTTCTCATGCCAATAGGTTGTTTATTGAAATTTACTTTTTATTATTTTTATTTTTTGTGATTCTTGCTCACAATATCTCTTAGCAAGAACCAATTAAGGTATTTGCATGTATTTCTAAGAATAGCCTTCTAACTGTTCACCTGGTATAAAATAGCTTCTAGCCGTAAGCTCAAAATATTCTATCGTTACGACCAGTACGAAAATATTTAAATAAAATATTCTTTCATCATGTTTCCTTTGCTCTTAACGTCTTTTCTAACACATTGACAGTCTCAGTTATCATTGACTATTTCAGCAAACATTCAACATTCCTAACGGTTCTCTGTTCGGCTCCCGGCATGTTAGCTTTACTTTCACTAGCATAATATGATATATACCAGCCCACCCGCTTTCAAAAGAAAAAAAAATTGTAATACACAAAAATAGTGATACCACAAAAATTTAAGTGCTAATTTTTAGTGACATTTTCATCCAATAACACAGTAGTTAGCCATAAAAAATCGTAAAATAAATTTTAAAATAATTTTGCTAGCGCAAATAACTTAATAGGCCACTTTACTCTAATTAGCTCTATCAGTATAGCCTATCATGATGACATACACACATCCATATATATATATATATATATATATATATATATATATATATATTGTAAAACTTTGTGTAATTTCGTCTCATATAAGGAAGAGGTAGAGCAGTTAATAAAAAGAGTGTCCGGAATCGACTCCCACTACCAGTTTTATTATAAAAATCCACTATATAAGAGTATTTGTACAAAATACTATAGGGTAAACCATACAGTGATTGGCACCCAGACAGTAATTGGCACTTTTCCAGTTAATAATTAAATAATAAGAAAACAATTCAGTTTTTTGAACGTATTCACTAACGAATGACAGTACTAGTCTTTGCTTCTATATTCTGTAAAGTTCCTTTCCTACTATTTTAGTATTAGAGTGAAGTGGTTTATGGAATAGGTTGATATGTTTTCCTAAAATTAAATATTGTCTTATTTCTTATGAATTTGTTAAGGATGTTTAAAGAATATTTACCATCGTTCCGACTTATTAAATGTTACTTACGTTTTGGTTTATTGGCATTTCAGATCAGAAAGTATCAAAATGTGTTTTCCCTTCAAGCAATCGTGTAACCCATCTCTCCATTGTTGACAAAATGGGGGTGCCAATCACTGTATGAAGAAGTATGTGCCTAGATAGTAATTGGCATACCCCTGCCAATAACTATCAAATTAATATTTTGTATATGATTATGATATAAGGCTTTTAAAAGCTTTCAATTAGGGAAAATACAAATGTACTAAATTCTCCTGTTTCTACGTTAACTCTTTCTAGTTAATGGCACCCCTGCCAATTACTGTATATTGTGGTGCCAATCACTGTAATTCAAAAATAATCAAATTGAAAAAAAGTTGATCACTTGAGCTCTTAGTTTCGACCGCGTGAATCAGAAGTCATGGCACATTAGATAGTGTTATATAACACTAGACCAAGCGCCAGAATCTCCTTATGAGATAATTAAGTCTATCACATATAAGTAAACTGGTGCTCAGTCATTAAAATTATTTGTAGGCAAGTGCTGCTAAGAATTGGTAATGATTTTTACTTGCATGACTTTCCAAATAGAGTATGCCATAAAACATAAATTCTAAGAAGTGGCGCTTTGCCTATTGATGCAAAACACTGTCCATTTTTGTTGTTTTTTTTCAATTGAATCATTGAGTTTAAAGACCTGTCATCCCCATCGAAACAAGTCTTTCTAGGACATGGCATGTTTTCAAATTAAATAAAAATTTCAATGCTCAACATTTTCTACAACCAGTGGAAGGATATGACTTGTTTTCAGCCTAAGTGGTGTTCCCACATCAGTTGAGCGGGAATGTGCAAGAATATCAATTTTGTCAAAAAGTGGAGATGACTGCTCTTCGAACTCATCGATTCAATTTATGGCGGCACGTTGTGGTAATGTTAACTTTTATATCTTGTACTGGAGTAGTTCCTCTTGGTTAGAGACCTAGCCCAATATTGCAATATGCCAAGAATTCGAACTCTTAAATATTATAAGCAAATGCTTGAAGATGTTCTCCAATCAGTTTCAGAAGGCATGAGAATCATAACAGCCTCAAAGATGTACGGTGTACTAAGATCTACATCATAATTCCGTTAAAAAATCCTAGTTGCAGAGATGACTTCGGTCCTACTCTAATTTTGTAAAAGAAGAACCTATATAAGTAAAAATGATACAGGGAGTGTTCTATCTGAAAAGAGTGGCAACATGTGTACGAAGTTAATGCTAAAGATTCAATAACAGTATTGTTTACATTTAAGATCACTCCCTGTATCTTGCCAGTCGAGTCGCCAGTCGAGCTATGCTGTGAATTACGAATATAACTTATTGCTTTGTATCCAAATGCAACTCGAATACTTCAAACAGCAAATGTTGCAGCATTTTGACCTATAAAGAAGGGGTGGAGAAAAGTGGTTCGGAATTGGAGGCACAACCATCTCGTTGAAATGTGAATAAGCGGAATTTTGCTCCTCTTCTTAAAGAAGTTGTGGATAATTATATTTCCCCGTCTACTATTAAGAATGGCTTTGCCTCCTTTGACTTATTTTCCTTTGACCCAAATAGTATGGACTATAGTAAATGCATTGTGAACACATCTACGTCCTCACCAATTGTTGCTCAACATTCTTGTGCGGAACAAACGAAACTATTGTCTTAACAGCTGAGTAGTTCTCAGACATTGTAGGAGAAGATGTACTGCAATAATTGGAAAGCACTAAAGTGGAGAAGGACTCGGAAAAGAATCGTAGTATGGAATATTTAGTAGTAGTATTGTTTGTGGAGACATTTCAAAACATCTACACAAAGCAGTAACCTAGATTCATTAGGAAAAGGAATTAATGCAAATGTTCTTCAAAATTCTTTAGCAGAGGACCCGTCAGTCAATTAAACAGAAGAAACATCAGGCGCCGCCATATACGAACAAGAACCAAATGTAAATACTCGTGATTAAAATAACTCCAACAATGTTAGACCACCATTATTTTCTGGGAGTGCAAATGTAGAGACATTTGAGAATGAAGTCAGTGCACCGTGTTCAGAAAGTGCTGAGATGAGTAAAGGCTCAAGTAGATAATTGAAAAATGACAATTTAAATTATGTGCCATTTGCTGATCATCTGCATTGACCAGAGACACCTAAGCGCAAGGAGAAATGCATTATAGAGCGCTTACCGTTTGTTGTCACTTCAGAGACATACCAAGAAATGATAAGAGAAGAAAGCCCGGAAGAAGCAAATTGAAGGAAAAAAAAAGCTATGCGGAAAAGAAAGAGAGAAATCTAAGGCAGAAAATGGAAGGAAAATGCCAGCAAAATAGGATATAAAAATTGTACAGCCAGAAGTGAATCAAAAGATTGTACAGCCAGAGAGGAACCAGAAATAGGCGAGAGTAGTTCCAGAATCAGAAGCATTTCTCCTCAGAATTCAAAAGAGGAACAGCTGTAAAGATAAATTTGTTGGGTGTCCAAACGGATGTCAGTAAGAACTCCAATAAATCAGATCGAAAATGTGTTAAACGCTTACAACATGATAACGCGTTCTTTGTGTACGAATAGTTTTAATTTATGTTGCATTCCTAGAGATCACAAGATACATATTCCAGAAGACCTGCAAGATGATGATTTTGTGTGCCATATTTGCTATACGTTCTGGAGGATGACAGTGAAGATATAGATATACAAGCATGGATGCCCGAAGGGGAGGGCAAGGTGGGGCCCGAGACCCCTGGCTCACGAATATGTATTAAATTTCTTAACATTTTCTTAATACAAATAAACATTAAAAAAACATAATATAACAACTAGGGATTTGAGCCCCACTAGAAATCTTTCCTTGGGCGCCCATGACACAAGGTTATAATGATAGTAATATCATTCAGTCTCTGTAATGTAAATCGTGCGACCCTTGTTTCTCGTTTCCTTCTTTCATATTCAAAGATTTATTAAGATAGATATTTAAAAAAACATTGGTAATTTCGCTGAATTTAAATGTTATTGTTTGTAGAACGTTATAAACAATTTTAAGTTATTTCTACTAATTATTGGTCAAAGAGTAACCTGATAGTATTATATTTTGGCACATAATGTAAAACTATGTTGTCCTTCATAAATACAAAAAACATTTGAGTTGCGGATTACTAACAGTGCCAATCACTATATGAATAAGTGCCAATTACTGTATTTTCAGTGCCAATCACTATAGTTTTATACTTGTGTTCACTGTAAGCTCTATAAACATTTTCTGCTTTTGAAATACGTAAAAAATACACGTTCTTCGTAATCAATATGTATCAATGTATATTTAGAGAAAAAATCAAGAGAATATATTTAAAAAGATGAAAGATGTAGTCATTTATATTTTAAAAAATCCTTAAAGTGCCAATCACTGTATGGTTTACCCTACAATTTGTTCTCTACTTTAAAAGGGTAAGTGAAAGGTAGTCTTTGACCGTAAGGTCGCAGACAGGATCTCCAACAGAGCCCCGAAGCAGGCAAAGTGGAGTGGAATTAGGTTCCCAAAGCTCCGAAGCAAGCAGTGGGTAGGTTAGATGGCCAACAGAGCCCCGAAGCAGGCAAAGTGGCTGAGGTTTGGATTCCCAGACAGAGCCCCGAAGCAGGCAAAGCCAGGAGAAAGGATAGGCGTAGTCCCGTAGCAGACTAGAGGCCCTGGGATAGGTTACTCCTAAAGTCCCGAAGCAGACCGTAGGAGGGTCACCAGAAAACTGGTCCTGAGTTGGATTCTTCTGCCCAATTTATAGCGTCCCTTGGGTGGCGGTGGCGCTTCTGCTTCGATTTCGTCTTCTGCTCCGTGGGAGGGACTAACTGTCGTCTGCTGGTGATTGCAGGTCCCACTGGTGGAAGTTCCTCGTGATGAAGCACGTGGTGTTGTTTATAAACACTTGATGCGTGTATTTGTTTACAAACAACTTCACATGGGATATTACACCCCCCTGGCTTGTTTAAAAATAAGCCGAAGGGTTATTTTTGTTTATGTGATAGTTGGCAACACTGAGGAATCACACACACACACACAAGAAATTACTGAGCACTAAACACTTGTGGCACTGAAATAAATGAAAATCACTTTTCGGAGCAGTAATCTGGTAGCGGAATATAGAGCACTAAACAGGTGGTCCCTATATGCAGGCAGGATCCGTACATGGTACATGATACTTAATTTCCCTCGAGATAGGGCTGTTTTTGGCTTGGCGTCAACAAATATAAACTAATTCACTTATAGTAAGTGGAGTTGGAGTCTGTCTTAGCGATTGCTCCTTAGTTGTATTATTGGTATTAAATGTTTCCAATGGAATAGGAGATGAAATTTCTATGCGGGTCGTTCTAGATTTGTTTGGTAACGAGCGAAGACGACGATATAATATGTATAAAATAATAAGACTTAGGAATACTAGAAATGTTGTAATTAATACGGTTATATAAAGATAATTTACATTGGAAATTTCTGATTCGAACGGCGTGATTTCTTGGTCACCCTGTATAAGGTGTAAAAGTTTCTAAAATATATGCACTAAAGATATGTATTTCAATAAAATAATCCAATTTTAAATGTCAATGACAATAGTAATGATGGTCCTGAATTCCTGGTCATCCTGTATAATGTAAGCGTGGTCATAACTTTTGGAACATCCTGTACAATATTTATGTTGCATAATGTCGGTGACAATATGTAGTTCACAGAGGAAAAGAAAAAAATATCGATGAAAATATAGAATTATGTTGGCTGTCCTTGTAAAAGATCAGTTGCCTTTTAAATGCGGAAATGCAGATCTCAGCATTTTTTTTTCATTCAGTTGCAGAATAATGATTCAGCTTTTTATAAAACAAAGAGGAAATGAATGTTTGTATCGTTATGAAAAGTGTTTTTATCTGCTGAAGTCGTGACTATATTTCTTCCTTCCTAGTGGTGAGTACTGTACTTTTTTTTCGCTCGTTTAGAAAATAAAATGAAGTTATTTATTCTTGTTCTATGTCTTGTAATTCTTGATAAAATGGCTTGATTCGGTCTATTGAGATTTCTTGTATTTTCTTCCGAAAAGAATTTGGAAATTCTATCTTATAAAGGTTAGGATTCAGTCTATCTAGGATTTGAACGGGTCCAACATAGGAAGCTGAAAAACTTTCCGGCACTCCTATTTGCCGATTAGGAAAGTAGACCAGTACTTTTTGTCCCTTTTCAAATTGAGTTTGTCGGTGTCTGCTATCGAAATACTTTTTCTGCTTATTATAGCTAGCGATCAAGTTATTCTGTACACTCTCACGTATTTTATTCAAATGTTCTTTGTTGACACATAATGTTGGAGTTGACGCTAAGGCAATATCAGAGATGGTCTTAGGTTCATATCCATACATGAGGAAAAAAGCAGAATATTTAGTTCCGGCTTGCACAAATGTATTAATAGCGAATGTAATATATGGTATCAGCTTCGGCCAAAGACTTTGGTTTTCTTGCACGAAAAATTTAAGTGCATTCTGTATTGTCTTGTGGAATGTTTCCACTACGCCTAGGTTTTTATGGTCGTATGCGGGGCAAAATTTAAATTCAAAGTTATAGCATTTTGCCAAATTTTGCAGCCTCTTAGCGTTATGTACTGGATGTCTATCCAGGTATAAATATGAAAAAGGTCCAAATTTGAGTATGATGTCATATATGAGAAATTGTTCAATTTCTTCCGCTGTTATGTTGTCCACAACCTTGGTCACACAATATCTTGTGGACATTTCTATGGCCACTAATATGTGTTTAAACTGTCCATTTCCCACTGTTATTTTTCCAATAGAATCATATTGCCAAGCTGTTGCGATCGGCTTAGGTGGGTGATGGAGTAATTGACCCGCTGGTTTAACTGGTAATTTCTTGAGTTTCTGACAGGAAATGCATGTTTTAATTCTGTTGGCAATGTACGCTTTCATATTAGGAAAGTAGTATTTCCTAAGCGCCGAATGATATGTTTTGGTATATCCAAAGTGTGGTGCCATTGGGTTATTGTGTAAGACATCAAACCACTTACTTAATAAAGATTTCGGCACACAAAGTAGATATAACAATCCTAATTGGGGATGCTTCTGTGTTCTGTATAATATCCCGTCCTTTAGAGAAAAAATATTTTGCGGCTCGAAAAGTAGACAACTTATTAGGTTCCTTATTTTCCAAAACAGTAATAATGTCAGAGAATGAAGGATCTTTCCTTTGTTCTTCTGCTAAATTTGGTAGGATTATAGGTTGTTCAATTTGGAGAATAGTGTCTAAAGAATGGGATGCAAATACCTTAGCATCTTCCGTGTCCGAGAAATTGTCAATTTCTTGTTTTTCTCCCTGTTTAATCTCCTGTTTATCTTCTAAACGACTAAAGATGTCCGCTGGGTGTAACTGACTTTTAATGTGTTGTATTTCGAAATTGTAGTCTGCTAAGAATATTCGGTAGCGACTAAATTTTCCAACTTTGTCCGCTTGTGTTGTGAGAGATGTCAAGCATTTGGCGTCTATAAATAATTTAAATCTTCTATTTAGTAGGAAGTATCTAAATTTTCTCAAAACATAAATTAAGGCGTATTGCTCTTTTTGCCAAGTGGATGCTTTCCTTTCACTTGGTGTAAAACGTCTACTAGCATAGGCAACAACACGTTCTTGTTTCGTTTTTTGGTTATAACATGCTAATAAGCCTCCTGCGGAGATAGAGGAAGCGTCGGTATACACACGTATTTCCAATGAGGGATCGAAGTGAAACAAAGATGGCGCGTGTATGATGTCAGTCTTAAGTTTCTCAAATAATTCGTCATGCTGAGAGGTCCATTTAAATTTTGAATTCTTGTCTAAAATGCACTGAAATGGTTCTATTTTTTCTGAGAAATTTTTGATATGTGCTCTTAAATAAGAACATAATCCTAAAAAGCTTTTCAGAGTTCTTTTAGTAGTTGGTTTCTTAAAATTTCGAATCTTGTTAGCGATTTTGGGTGAAATCTTGATTTCTTTGATAACTAAGATAACTAAGAAGCCTAAAACGTCCAATTCTGTGTATAGTAAGTGAGTCTTCTTTGGACTGGCACGAAAATCATGCTTTCTTAATCTTTTAAAAAGTAATTCTAAATCCGATAACTGTTGTTTCCAATTTTTACTTCCTATGACCAAATCATCAGCGAAGGCAGTTATACGGAGTGGTAGGCCCTCTAAAAGCATGCGTACAGCTATACTGAGTCCGGCGGCGGAACTGGAGTGACCCATGGTACACCTCTGGAATTTATATGCCTTTCTAGTATGGTTGACCTCAAAAGTCATGTATTTTTGGCTTTTGGGATGCAACAATAGTTGGAAATAGGAGGATTTTATGTCAATTGTGGATATAGAGTTTTTTCCTCTTAAAACGTGTAGAATATCCTCCGTATTTTGAAATGGTATACTTAGGTAATGTGAGAACCTATTACAAGCTTGGAGGTTCAAGACTAACCTGAATTCCGAAGTCCCGGGCTTTTTCACAATGAGTAATGGCGATGAAAACGAACTATCGCTAGTTTCCTTGATAATATTTGCGTCTAAGAGTTGCTTAATTTGTAAGTCAATTTGAGGTCTTACTGCTAATGGAACCGGAGGAGATCTTTGATGGAAGGATGCTCCTTTGTCTATCCTTATTTTATGTATATAACCTCGGAAATATCCAATATCTGTTGGTGTGTAGGAAAAAACATCTCTATATTTAAAGAATAAATATTGTACGGCTTTCTTTTTTTCTTCTGATAAATCCGGGTTTATGTCAAACAAATTAATATCAAAAAATGATTTTGTTTCTTCTAATCGATCCTGAATTTCTTTTTCTGATCTATAAAAAGTTTCGTCATCATGGCCATTATCTTGACAATTACCCTGTAAATCTACTTCTTGAAGATTCTCTTCTACATAAGCAATTGGGGTGCTCTTTACTAACGTTACCGGTCTACTAGTAGGATTTCATATTAATAAAGTCAAATTATTCTTAGGTACCTTAGTAGGTAACGTTTGTAGTCCGTATTTGTCCAGGAAATTTTCTAATGGAGAGATGAAAAAATATTCATTATTCCTTTACCGATTCTTGACACTAATTGGTAAAAAGAAATGTGACCTGGCTGGTATGGCAACCTTTCGAGTTGTAAAAACATCAGCCGACTTGTGCTGTTTTATTGTATGCATAGCGTTAGCAGATAATTTTTCCTGGGTATCAATTTCAATTGGATACTGCGGAGGCCGTGATTTCTTGTATACTGACAACATGTTATTCTTTAAGTCAATTTTGGTCTGTAATCGATTTAGAATGTCTTCACCGAATAAAGGCAAAAAATCTCCATGCTCTAAAATTCTGAAATAATGAGAAAATGTTGTTGAGCCAATTCTAAATGTAATCAAAGCTATATAGCGTAAATTTACGACAGAATTCTCAATTCCTCGTAGATTAGTGCTAAAAGGAATCAATTTTGTGTTTGGTGGAAGCCAATTTTTAGGCCAAAGACTCAATGAACTGCCAGTGTCTATGATTACAGGATACTTTTCTTTATTAATTGTTACATTAATTAATAATTTATGTTCCTGATTTAACATTTTAATGTTTTCCCTTCTATCTGATAACGGAGCTACTGCATAAAGTGATGTATTTGCCAATTTTTGATGTTCACTTATTTCATGTTTCTCGGCCCTTAGAACATGTTCTTGAGAGGGTTTGTCCTGGGGCCCTCTTAGGCGTTTCCCTGCTGATTATTCTTATAACATGTACTGGAAGAATGACCTTTTTTATAGCACGTACCGCATACCGTAACTGTTTCCGGCCTAGGATTACTATTATTATTTTTATTATTATTTTTAGAATTGTTCTTATTTCCATTTCTCTGCCGATTTTGATTTCCATTATTTGTATTTTTCGACCTATAATTGTTACGTCCACCTCTCCTAAATTGTGAGTTCTTAATGGCATTTTGAGCTACAAGAAGAGATAGTTCAGCCATTTGATTTGCTAATTTAGTGAAATCTAATGTATTGTTTGCACTGGAATTACTAGATGTGCTAGGCGCGGGAGGTTCGGGAGGGGGATTCGGATTAGCAACTTGGGGGGAAGGATTTGGAATTATCTGATTTTGTGATGCACCCTGTAGCTGTGGTGCTGAAGGTGTAGGAAAAACTGAAGCTGGTTGCTGGTATTGATTCGAACTAGGTGTTGGGTTACATATTGGATAGGTCAGTTGTTGTTGATGTACAGGGAAGGAAGCGCCAGCGATTGCTGATGAATGTAAACTGCTGACTGGTGTACTCTGATCGCAGAGTGAATAGAATGCCTGTTGTAATTCCACGTAATCTCGTTTCTTCATTAGGTCATTTGCTTTCTCGAGGTTGTGTAAATGCGTTTGTAAGGCGTGAACAGTTGTAAATGTTTCTAACGCTATCTTTTGCAAAAAAGTTTTCTTTAAACCTAAGGATAAATAATTTATTTTCTGCTCCTTGGTGGCCTGAGGCAGAACTTGTCTAATAACCCTTAATTTTCTAAGAAAATAAGCATCTACTGGCTCGTTTTCACCTTGTTGGACTTGAAAAATTTCAAATTCCGCCCGGTATGCCGGTAATCTTGGTCTACTCAGTGCAACTAATTTGTCTTTTAATTATTCATAATTAAGCGCGTCTAACTGATTCTGGGCCTTTAACTGTAGGACTAAGTCAAGTGCTACGTCTTGTAAGTACATAGGTAATAGTTCTTTCTTTTTCTGATCATTCCATGAATGCAACAATGCAAGATGGTCAAAAAGCATAAAAAAATCTATCGATGTCCTCCGTAACGTGTCCCGAATACTTAGAGAGGTGTGGTATATTAAAAGAAGGGGGCGAATTCTGCTCCATGTTAAAATTGTTTTCTGGAAAAGTGTTTTTACCAGTTCTAGTTTGAGGCATGAACAAAATTCAGTTCACTAAAAGCACTAACACTTAAAAATTCACATACCTTCCAAAGAAAAAATGTCCACTTCCGATTAATAAAAATACTGTCCGGTAGGGGAGTATTCAGAGCTTATTCTGAGTCGGTCAAGCCTCTACCATGTAAAACTTTGTGTAATTTCGTCTCATATAAGGAAGAGGTAGAGCAGTTAATAAAAAGAGTGTCCGGAATCGACTCTACAGGGGTAGATAAGAAATCTAAAAAAAATTGCAATAGTGTGAAAATCATACCTAGTATGGTATGGGGCCTCCTTTTGTGACCAAAAATCTTGCACCCGACGTGGAATGGACGTATACAGATCCTGAATCGTGGTGTGTGGAATTTTGTACCATTCTTCCTCCAAAACATGCTTCAGTTCCTTAAGGGATGCTGGTGGAGGGTAATGGGACCGAGCACGTCTTTCTAACTCTCACGACAATGGATCAATGATGTTCAGATCTTGTGATTACGAGACCCAGGGGAGGTGTGATAGCTCCTGGTCATGATCCTCAAACCATGATTTCACTGTTCTTGCAACGTGGAAGGGTAACAAATCATCTTGGTAGTTCCCATCACAATCAGGGAATAATATTTAGGCCATGGGGAGAACCTGGTCCCCAAAAATGGCCTCACACGCCTTAGAATTCATCATTCCATGCAGGCCTATGATGGGAGCTGCAGAAAATCACGATATCACTGCCTAAACTGTAACAGAACCACCCCATGCTTTACAGTTAGGAGCAGACAGACTGCATTTAAGGCCTGCTACGGTTTTATGAAGTTCCCGTCGCACTGTTTTGGATGTCCCCGAGTTCTGTAGGCCGCAATTGAGATCAAACGTAATTTTCATTATAGTGGTATTTTTTTTAGCTGGTACAATCAGTTTTAATGCCCTCCGGTCCCTATCTCACAGGATTGTCTTTCGACCACAGTTGTGCTTTGCAGACGTCATTTGCCCATGAATTGTGTATGATCTCGTGATATTGAACACAGCGACTATGGATACCCCCACAATGTTTGCCACTGCTGCCACTGAAGCTGGAACCAGAGGGGCACCAACGATCATGCCTCTTTGGAAGTCTGTCAGGTCGCCCATTTTACCGCACCACATTCTCACTACAACACTCACAGATGAACTGATTACTGCTGACAGAAAAGAAAGGTCCACATGACACATTGAAGACAAAAAACGATCGGCAAACGCAACATGTGTTGTACAGTGAAAGGCCAAACTTATGTGTCCTGTATGAGTGGTTTCAGATTTTTGTCCTTTCCCTGTATATATATATATATAATTTTGTTCTTTAGTTAAGCATATTTGTAACTTTTATTTTCAAGATCCCTTACTGTAACAATAACAATTAACTTATTTGGACATAACATCACAGCAATTACTCTCCAACTTCAAAATAACTTTCAAAATTTCTGAAACAAGCTCAATCAAGGATGATAGAATTACATATCTTTCACTTCAATCCGTACAAAAACATACGTTGCTCTCAAATATTCATCATTTTCTGATATCGCCAACATACATCTAGGGTAATTTACTTTTATTTTAAACCTTTTTTTTAGCAGTTCTTGTCAGTATATTACCGTGAACTTATTTCTCTACCATTCAGTTTTGTAGTTTTATTCAACTTGTATTTCTGTGATAGCTCTTATCAGAATATCATATTTTGCAATCATCAGGCATAACTTAGACTGCATATTCATAACATTTTAATAATAAAAAAAGAGAAAGTTCGAACGCCCTAGAAGCACAAAGCAGTCAAATCGACTGCTTGCTATTTCTGAATTAAATAGTAAATAATGGTGACATGGGATGACTGTTTTCATTTACATCATCATTGAGACACATCTGAAAGTAAACCTAGAAAGCATATTAATTATTTCATAATTTTTATTTATAAATATTAAGTACATCTGTAATATTAAAAATATTTATGAATAAAATAAGTATCAGTATTTTTAAAATAATAAATACAACCAAAGATTGCTGTAAACTTTTTGATGTTAAATGTTTAGTGTATAATACCATTTGCTATGACATCTTTCGAAATTATCTTCTTACGAGGATATTATTACAAAGTCAGTTACACTTGGCGCAGATACTCGCTTTCGGATCTGTCCACTACACTTCCCACATTTCAAGCATGTGTCAGCTGTTTTGTTGTTTATACAGAACGGCTCTTGACTTTGTTTTCGCTTGAGTGCGGAAGGAACTTCTTGATCTTCAGATACACTGTCACAGTCATCAGTGATATTGACCATCAACTCTTAAACCAAACGTTGGAGATATTATTGCATAGTGATTTCTTCCCGAGAGCTTCTTTATATATTATTCAGGAATTTAAACATCATAAATCAACCACGTTGAAAAAAATTACATTGGCCAGCGTCTACACGCACAATCTCACTGTGTTTTTATACACCATTTGATCCACAATGTCTACACCAAACTTCATATAATTGTAATATGCTATAGATTCTGGCTTTTCTCTTTTGTATCGAGGAAATTAACACTGACTTATGCATGGAACTAAATACACAAACACTTTTGTTAAACCGAGACCAGACCAGACCACTATGAGCCCTGGGATTATTAAAATTAGGGCATATTAAAGAAGAAACAACAGAAACATACAAAATATTTGTAAATTGCAAAACTGAATTTCTTGAAATCAACTAAATCAATGAATAATTTTCTTATGAAAGATATTCAGAGCGAATAACGTAGCCAGGTAGAGGCAGGAACGGAGATTAACACTGCAGTGGTCGCGCGTTCTACTATTGTAGAACAGGTGTTTTATTTTTAGAACCCTGAGCAATTGGCAACACACTCGGCCATGAGCGGCTATGTACCTTTCTCAGCCAACCTTCTCTACATTCTAGTCTAGTTTCAGCGCTTGTTCTTGCACCTGCTCCGATTTGTTACATGATTTTCATTAGTGTTCTACTATTGTAGATCGCGCGACTATTGGCGTACTAGTTTGTTTCGTATTAGTGATTTATTTTGTTTTACATTTTCACGTTATTTTTGCGGAATACGTCCATGTATACATTTGAAAAGTCAGAGTATGACAGAGAACAGGTGCGTCTTTGGTTAGAAGAGGCAGAAAGTGACGGTGAAAGTGTATTCGGGATTGAAGACATGGATAAGCTCGAGGAAGATTTTGTTGAAGAAACAGTCGAGTGCAGTGATACCGAAGATGTACGAGACAATATACCGGAAGAAGAAGAAAATATTCCAGTACAAGCCAGACTTGAAGTCATGGGTCCTGATACACCACCTTCTCTCGAGACACGTGCGTTTTCTATCGTAGAGATAAAAATGTAGAACATCCTCGCTGGTATGTAGATTCCATAATGCCAAGAAACTCACGAACTCCCAATTTGAATACGAACTTTTCTTAGGCTTGTTCCACGTAATTTTGCCATAATTTGTATGCCTAATTGATGATGAACTGATGATGAACATAGCTGGTTTAATGCTCTTAATATATTTAGTGAAATAAGAGCGATGAGAATGTCAGACGTTATAATTTCCTACAGGATCTAGCTTTTGAGTTGCCAAAACCAGCAATAAACCAGCGTTTAGCCATGGAATCCTTGCCAAAAGAGCATCGATGCAGAGGAAGGCTTTCTGCTGGGCTTCAGCAAAGCTATTTCATTACCACAAGACAGAGCTTCCGTGGTTGGAAAATGTTACCATTGTGGCTGTTATCCCAACAAGTCAACAAGAAATAACCTTATAGAAAACTATGGGTGTGTCCAGACCAAGAGGAAAGCGTGCGTGACTATTGCTTGGAGTAGACAATCATTCAGAAAAAGTACATTAATATACCTGTATGATCTATCATAGAAGAAGGTTTTTTCAACACTTTCACCTAAACATTTATTCCGTCTTCTGTTCAACATTGGTATATTTTAAATAAGATGTACCAAATCTTTAGTTTTGTCAATATTATTGTGTTAATGAAATAAAGTAATTTAAAACTATTTTAAAACATATATAATACTATAACTAACATACCCAAGACCGAATATTGCTAAAAGTCATAGCAGTACAGAAAAATACTAATGTTCTACAATAGTAGAACGCGCGACCACTCACGTAAGTGTAGAGGGCGCGACCAACGCAGTGTTAAGAGATCAAATAATATTACAACAATTAACGTTAACAACAGGTTTAGAATATTAAAATAATGAAATTGGAACTTTGTACAGTATTAATTACTAAACGAATGTAATTTCAGCATGGGACGAGGGAATTTTTCGCCAATTAATATTTTGGAAAAAATCACCCACTAAAACTTGCTGGGGTTAATAAATTGAAATAATAGCAGAATTTTGCAAAATAATTACAATAATTCGTATGTAATCAATTCACATGTAATTACTGGGTAAAATAGTGGTAGTTAGTTCCTAATACAGTGAAACTTCTCTTAACGGGCATCTCTCAATAGTGGACATCTTCATAACAGGACAAACTTTCTTATTCTTCCATGCCATAAATATGTGTGGTGTGGTGTTGAGAAAGAGAACCCTTCCTTTTAGGGACACCTCTCATTTACGGACATATAATCGGTTCCACCGATGTCCGTTTTGAGAGGTTTCAGTGTATTACTTAGTTTAATAATAATAATAATAATAATAATAATAATAATAATAATAATAATAATAATAATAATAATAATAATAATAATAATAATAAATGTTCAACTGTGTGAACTTACTTTATTAAACCTAGCACTGCGAAGAGCTGATATTATTATTATTATTATTATTATTATTATTATTATTATTATTATTATTATTATTATTATTACTACTAGTAGTATTGCAGTAGTTGCGTAACAAGATATACTGTTTTCTTGTTTGAGTTTGTTTAAAAATTATATCACTATACTGAGAGCACACACCCCCCCCCTTTTATTTTGAACACCCCCCAAGTAAAAATTTCTGGCGTACTTACTGGCTGCGAAGATCTGTTTTCGACGCAAGTATTATATTAATAAGCTGCGAACTAACTATTTACCTATATTTCTTTTCACCCTTTAAAAATTAATAAAATTACTTACTATGTTCTGCCTTGTCATTTATTTATAATAATTATTATTTTCCAGTTGTACTGTGAATATTTAATATATATATTTTAAACATTCTACACAGAAGAAATCGCTAATGGAAGATTTGATACCACGAGATTTAAATGGCTAAGTTATCGCCAACATACATCTAGGGTAATTTACTTTTATTTTAAACCTTTTTTTTAGCAGTTCTTGTCAGTATATTACCGTGAACTTATTTCTCTACCATTCAGTTTTGTAGTTTTATTCAACTTGTATTTCTGTGATAGCTCTTATCAGAATATCATATTTTGCAATCATCAGGCATAACTTAGACTGCATATTCATAACATTTTAATAATAAAAAAAGAGAAAGTTCGAACGCCCTAGAAGCACAAAGCAGTCAAATCGACTGCTTGCTATTTCTGAATTAAATAGTAAATAATGGTGACATGGGATGACTGTTTTCATTTACATCATCATTGAGACACATCTGAAAGTAAACCTAGAAAGCATATTAATTATTTCATAATTTTTATTTATAAATATTAAGTACATCTGTAATATTAAAAATATTTATGAATAAAATAAGTATCAGTATTTTTAAAATAATAAATACAACCAAAGATTGCTGTAAACTTTTTGATGTTAAATGTTTAGTGTATAATACCATTTGCTATGACATCTTTCGAAATTATCTTCTTACGAGGATATCATTACAAAGTCAGTTACACTTGGCGCAGATACTCGCTTTCGGATCTGTCCACTACACTTCCCACATTTCAAGCATGTGTCAGCTGTTTTGTTGTTTATACAGAACGGCTCTTGACTTTGTTTTCGCTTGAGTGCGGAAGGAACTTCTTGATCTTCAGATACACTGTCACAGTCATCAGTGATATTGACCATCAACTCTTAAACCAAACGTTGGAGATATTATTGCATAGTGATTTCTTCCCGAGAGCTTCTTTATATATTATTCAGGAATTTAAACATCATAAATCAACCACGTTGAAAAAAATTGCATTGGCCAGCGTCTACACGCACAATCTCACTGTGTTTTTATACACCATTTGATCCACAATGTCTACACCAAACTTCATATAATTGTAATATGCTATAGATTCTGGCTTTTCTCTTTTGTATCGAGGAAATTAACACTGACTTATGCATGGAACTAAATACACAAACACTTTTGTTAAACATACATTTGTAGATAGTTAATGTATTACGACTGTGGTCGCGGTAAGTATCACAGCATTACAAGTCTTTGTGTTTTTGGGATTTACATCCTGTAAGAAGCTCTCTTCTATTTTGCTTTGTTGTCGCAACCAAACTAGTACCTTCAGCCCTAATTGATACAGCTACTTTCCTTGTTGTGAAGAAGTTATCACATGTCATTTATTCCTTAATTAGTAAAATAGTTTATCGAACTAGACACTACAAATTCACCTAACTATGTCCTAGCAGGATATTCGAGATCCTTGTCTAGATACAGAAAGCCACTGAGGACATACTTTTAATGAATGTAGGAGAGCAAGCAGATTTGATGCAAAATTTATCGGGTTTCTTTGGCAAATATTGAAGAAATTAAAATCTGACTTCCGTAGGACAGAGTTGCTCGTCAACGATCACGTTGTGAAATGTTTTTTAACATTTTATGCAGTTCTCAATAAACGCAATCCACAGTTTCAACTCAAGTGCGAATTTGTGCGTTTGAAGCCTTGCAAATCTTGTTGTCTTTTCACCAAATCTCAGGTACCGTTTTATTTCACAGAACCTATCCGTAGTCATTGTTTTCCTACAAATTGCTGGCCCGGTTATCCTCTTCTTCATTACTATCTTTCTTTCTTCATCACTTGAGTATAAAATGTTCTCTTCAGATTTAGTCACTTCAGTTTGCATACACTTCACTCGAATCTGGTAAATTGTCATTATTTTCATCGGAATCATCTTCTGAGAGATCATGTAAAATTCAAAATATTTCTAAAGGTGTCATCGTAAAATGTCACAAATATGAAAAAATGAAAATTAAGGGTCCATAACTCGTAAACTATAGGACCTACCGCAATCGAACAAGACTTCACTTAGAAACATGTATGTGCCCTATCCAAATATTAAAGTCTCAGAATCGTGCGGCATTTCAAGTAGTTGCGTAAGTACCTTAGGATTATGAAATATGTACTTTTGGTTAGCGCACATATCAGTTCCTAAGTGAAGTCTTGACCCCACTACGGTAGGTCTCATAGTTTAAGAGCTATGGACCTTTAAATTTCTTTGTTCATTTTTTCGACAGACTATAACTTTGAAAGGAAGCATTTGTGCATATATATATATAGCCTATATATATTATTTAGTGTCGGTCCACAAAGTGTAAGTAGCGCGCGAAATATGATTGCTTACAATTTATGTGTATAAGCAGCACCATTTACATATTTATGTTTTATTGTATTTAATCAATTTTCATATTGTAAACCACGTGGTGGTGTTTGTCCACACTGGCGTGTAGATTTGTTTGTTCACTACAGACTTGGGACATTAACCCCCTGACTTGTTTAAAAAGTAAGCCGAAGGGTTACTTTTCCACTTGTGAGGCTTGGTAGCACTGACGGATCACTCATAAAAATCACTTAACACACAAATAACAATGGCAAAACTGAACATTATCACTTTTCCGATCACTACTAAGGCTGTGTCCAACACTCGAAATGCGTTGGGATTTTGCTATATAACAACACGGCTTATTTCTTTCCAAAATATGATGAGAACTATTTATTTTATACATTTCAAAATTCGTCCGAATGTTTGTTAATACTAATATTAATTTTTTTTCTTGCTAAGATGGTAATAGAGTGCGCTATTTAAAAATTAATTTTCTTCCATATAAAAGCTGTTTAATATATGGCCCCAGATTTTGCAACAACGCAGAACAGCAGATAGGAGGCTAACCAGGTAGGGTTCTTTCATTCTCTGCCCCCCGCTTGGTCACGTGCATGAACTTTGGGTTGTTCCCGCAGATAAAGAAACCGATGGAATGCAGATTGACAGCAGATAAGAGCAAAGTCTGTTTTCTCTCTTTTCATATATCTTAAAGATTTCATTTATTCTAAAAGATCTCCGCGAATAGTTAACTCTAGAGACATATTGGAACGAAGACGTACAAAAGTTTCAAAAAAATCTGTCTATGTTGCTTTCAAGTAAGGGAAGTGTTCATCCTATAAAAGTAGTTTCAAACTGTGTAGTGTAGAGTAAACTCGCTTATTTGTCGCATCTACTGACAAAAGTTTACAAAGTGATCAAAGAGGATTTACCCTGTTGTGATGTATAGCGAACTACAGAATGGTTAATATATGTGTAAGAAGAAAATGATCGAGAACTGCTTTTCGATATATATCGTATCGTTTTTGTGCTATGAAAATCAATATTGAATCCGGGAATAATATTAAAATTCTACCAGTCCCCATTTTCAATAGAGAGATAGAGAGGTATATTTTCTAGAATCAATTCCCTAAAACCCTCGTTGCTAGCTGTTGTAGTTTCTGATTTATGGCCCGTACGTGGTCGATCTCTATCATTTCCGATTTATATAGAAGATTGATTGAGGATATGAAACATATTCTTAAGACGCTAGATAGATTCCGGAAAAACCCTTCTCGATATCTCTTACCAGCAACAATGATATCTTCTTCGTTCAGGTATTGTTCCCCATGAGACGATAAATAAGATTTCTTTTCTCGTCTCGTAAATTTAATAGGTTTCGTCTCGTCTCGATGCTCGAAGACTTCTTTCACACTTGTCTCGAAATTTTATTGTTCCGTTTATGTAAAAAAAAAAAAAAAAAAAAAAAAAAAGATGCCCTAACTTTTTCCTTAATTTCATCTCGAAGTTATCACAACCTTTCCGCGTCACGATTGTTCCACAAATAGTGTGATATAACAGCATTTAAAACATACTTATTATTGGAGTAAATTGTGTAATGACTTTCATATTTTAAACGTAAATAAATGCTCTTCATTGCTTTCGTCCCATCATTGTACCACTTTGCAGTTTATTTTTAACATATGAATCTCGTAACACTGAAACAGTGTTTGAGGTCCAAGACTTGGGTGAATTTGTGTTGCCCATAGGACTCGAGAAATTTCTCGTCTCGAAAACGAGACGTTAATTGTTCTGTTTCTTGCCTCGTCTCGAATTTAGAAAGGTGCTTCTCGTGTGGTTTTCGAGATTATAATCCAGATGAGGTGAGGAATTTCTGGTCTCGTGAACACCACTACGTTTAGAATAAGATAAACCTGCGCGGGGGTGCGTCTATAGGGAGCAGGTGAGTTGGCAACGGTACTTCTGCGCGTAAACTAGAAGTTTATCCAACCACTATGTGAACTAGAAGTAAAATATAAATTTCAAATTTCTAAAATTTAAATACATCTCGAATATCGATAAATATCCAATTTCTATTTTTCTTACGCCATAGTTAAATATTTTCCAGTATAAACTACCAAGGTATATTAAGAGATGTTACTTTCAAATGCAAATTACTTGTACCAGTATCTTCGACACTTTCAAGAGGTCAGTCCTTTAGGAGTTCGTTCAACAATACGACTACAGTTACTAACATCTTACGTGTTTTTATTTCTGTGATAATTCAGGTTTGAATTTCCTATAAAGTATTTTTACTTATAATGTTGATTCAATTGTTATTACTACCAGTGGCGTATTTAGGATTTTGTTTCGGAGGGGGAGGCTTGAGAACCAGTAAGAAGCATTTGTGTTGTACGTATAATGCGAAAAATAATAATAAAATTATTTGGGGGGGGATTGAGTCCAATAGCCTCCTTAAGGCGTCATTGATCAAAACATATTTGTTATAATTATTCATGCATAAATGTAAATTGTCCTTCATAATATTACTAAATACTTAGGTTCACTGCATTGTTCATATAGAGCAATATCATGGTGATGAAGCAAACTTTTCAATCTCAGTTACATGAGCTACAGGTTATCCAGTTGCATAAATAAGTCCTTAGTTTCTGAGTTAAAAAGTTTTACCCGTAAAGTTTCTGAAACAAAGTGGCACCTCATTCTTGTTCTGCACCTCTATCTAATTATATTATAAGGAGAGTATGAACTGCGAACAGGGAGTAATCTACACCCCCCCCAACACCCCCGTAACACCCCTCCAAATTTCTTTACACACACCCCTGGATGGAAAAGGAATACTTCCCCAAATCCAATTGTATCAATCAGTATCATATAGGTTATTTATTACATCAAGTTAGAAAAGATTTAGCGTTTAGAAAAGAAGGCAATATTATTATTTATTTTATTTCACTTCAAATTACGAAGCGACCTCGTTTTCATGTACGGCTTCGAGAACCACATGACCTCATTCTTTCGGGCGGTGTTTCGATTGAAACAATTGACAAAACAGACCGCTGCTGCCTACCTTCCTGGGCTCCGTGGTCGTTTCCGAGAAGAGAGATGGATGGACAGATGCAGATGACTGATTGGCAACGTCTTGAGTGGTCATTCACCTACCTCCTCCTCAATAAGGAAAAATGTGACAATATAGTAATAAGCCTATACCAGATTCAGTTGGTAAGTGCTACTCTGAGACAGGTTCGCAACCAGAGGGGGGCTAGGGAGAGCCTTGCCCTCCCTAAATTTTTCATGTCCCCTCCAGACCTCAATACAAAATGCACAATTTTGATATTTGTAAGAGCATTTTTAATTACTTGGCTCCTCCTAACATATTCATGGCCCCCCAAAGCTCTGTGGCTGGTTTTCGAGCCTGCTTTGCAAGTGGTGTATGAACGGACGGACGTTAGAAAGGTGTAGTCAAAACGTTTTTAGAACTGAAGAGATCGGTCGAATTAAGAATTTGGATTTTGAGTTTAACGTCCCGTTCAGCAGCGAGGCTATATGAGACGTGGACCTACTGATTAACGTGGAATCCGAACCACATGAGCTCCCGCCGGGAATCGAACCCGGGCCTCCCACGCCAAAGGCGCGTACGCTAACCGCTTAGCCAAGAGGAGCTCGAATTAAGAATTGTATATATTTTAGACTGAGTCTAGTGTTATCCAGGAACGCATTTGGCGCTAGCTTAATTTTTTGTGAAGTATATTTTTATTCACGTAAATTCATTGAGCGGAACAGGGCTCCTAGCGAGTCCCCCCTTTTTTTTACTAAAATTTACTTTTTTTTTCAAGTTGGTCACTAAAAATTACTTTTAAAAAAATTGTCACTAAAAGTTACTTTTTTGAGAGGTAAAGTGACTTTTTCGTGTGATTTATGTTTTGCATTGGCAGTTTTCTAAGAAAAATATAAAAACAAATGAAAAAAAGGCAGTAACTTGTTACTCATTTCTCTTCTGAAAGCTTCAGTACTTGCTGCCACATGTAAAACAGTCAGTTTTAATCTCACTTCAGCTTTTATTCTTTCTATAGCATAGTGAACGGTTGGTGGCTGCTTAAGCTCTCAAGGTGGGGTTGAGAACCCTTCTGTGTCTATTCTTTCTTCTATCATAATAATCTTTAAGTTTTCTCTCGTAATAGTTAACGCTCCGTTCAACGTTGCGTATGTTTGTGTGGTTCATCATGTTCGTCTTGTGTTATGCTTCTTGTATGTTCTTCTTAAGAGTGGGTGATGAATTTGAATATTTCACGTTTTTGAGAACTCTTAATGCGAAGTTAAATATAATGACTGGGATGAAGGAATTCGGAAATAGGCCAGAACTGGTTTCACTTACTCAGAAGCCTTTTACATCTGCTAAGTTTGCTTACCGTAACTACAAAGCATACTTTGAAAACCTAAGAAAGGAGGAAGCTCAAAAAGAAGAAGTAAAGAAGAAACAAAACAACAAGCAGAGAGAGAGGGGATGGAGAATTTGACAAAGGAAAAAAGGGGCATGATGAGATTTTGGTAACTTTTTCGCGTGCTTTTGGCCATTTTTGGTCACTTTTCAACTATTTACAAGAGACCAGACCACTATGAGCCCTGGGATTATTAAAATTAGGGCATATTAAAGAAGAAACAACAGAAACATACAAAATATTTGTAAATTGCAAAACTGGATTTCTTGAAATCAACTAAATCAATGAATAATTTTCTTATGAAAGATATTCAGAGCGAATAACGTAGCCAGGTAGAGGCAGGAACGGAGATTAAGAGATCAAATAATATTACAACAATTAACGTTAACAACAGGTTTAGAATATTAAAATAATGAAATTGGAACTTTGTACAGTATTAATTACTAAACGAATGTAATTTCAGCATGGGACGAGGGAATTTTTCGCCAATTAATATTTTGGAAAAAATCACCCACTAAAACTTGCTGGGGTTAATAAATTGAAATAATAGCAGAATTTTGCAAAATAATTACAATAATTCGTATGTAATCAATTCACATGTAATTACTGGGTAAAATAGTGGTAGTTAGTTCCTAATACAGTGAAACTTCTCTTAACGGGCATCTCTCAATAGTGGACATCTTCATAATAGGACAAACTTTCTTATTCTTCCATGCCATAAATATGTGTGGTGTGGTGTTGAGAAAGAGAACCCTTCCTTTTAGGGACACCTCTCATTTACGGACAAATAATCGGTTCCACCGATGTCCGTTTTGAGAGGTTTCAGTGTATTACTTAGTTTAATAATAATAATAATAATAATAATAATAATAATAATAATAATAATAATAATAATAATAATAATAATAATAAATGTTCAAATGTGTGAACTTACTTTATTAAACCTAGCACTGCGAAGAGCTGATATTATTATTATTATTATTATTATTATTATTATTATTATTACTACTACTACTACTAGTAGTATTGCAGTAGTTGCGTAACAAGATATACTGTTTTCTTGTTTGAGTTTGTTTAAAAATTATATCACTATACTGAGAGCACACACCCCCCCTTTTATTTTGAACACCACCCAAGTAAAAATTTCTGGCGTACTTACTGGCTGCGAAGATCTGTTTTCGACGCAAGTATTATATTAATAAGCTGCGAACTAACTATTTACCTATATTTCTTTTCACCCTTTAAAAATTAATAAAATCACTTACTATGTTCTGCCTTGTCATTTATTTATAATAATTATTATTTTCCAGTTGTACTGTGAATATTTAATATATATATTTTAAACATTCTACACAGAAGAAATCGCTAATGGAAGATTTGATACCACGAGATTTAAATGGCTAAGTTTTATCCTGCGAGGTTTTGCCCAAGCTAGATTTCGTCCGGCAAGATTTCCGCTATGCGAGATTTTGGTCCGCGAGGTTTTCGCCAAGCGAGATTGTGGATCGCGAGAATTTGATTGAGATGGTTCACCCGCAAATCATCAACAAATCAAGTATTGTTGTGATGGATGGTCAACTACAAAACAGAAGTACACACGAATGTAGATATATGGATTAATATAGCTTTCTGTGAATATATTTTTATTGACTCCATGCGATTTGTTATTATTCCAATTTAAGACAAGTTCATGTATCTGTCAAATTTGATTGAGTGTGTGATAAGATCCCTCTGTCGAAAATAATTCCAGTTTGCGACCAACCGATAATTGGTTCTTTAAATGAATCAGAAGAATAGAAGTGATACACGTTGCCAGGTATTTTTCCCTAAAATTATGAAGTGTTATGAACTACGTAGGGGAAACAAGGATAAACTTCTCTGTTGAAAAGTGACGTAATTGTAGATTCCTAAGATGCAACTTAACGTTGGTCAGGAAACTGACTCAAAATACCATACAATACACGCACACACATTACATAGACACACACACACATCTATCTATCTATCTATCTATATATATATATATATATTACATGTTTTCTATATATATAATTCTGCAAATCATGTTTTCAGTCAAAATCAAGTAAAATATTTCATATGCTTATCCTTGCAATACCAGTATTGGCTTCAAATGATCTAGACCCTCACAAATATGGTAATATCTCTTTCTTTCTGTTGTATATTAGTGTTACTCACACCCATGAAATGCCATGATTTGTTCTTTCATCTTCCCATATATTTCTTTTAAAGTCACTTCCGTATTTTAGAAAGCAAAATCTTGATGACAATGCTTTGCGTTTCCTCTGACGTGTCTCCAATTTCACCGCGCAGGAATCAAGATTTAGGATCGAAAATGATTGAAACATGAAAATATGGAAAATGCATCCCGTTTGACAAGGTTTATTATAGAGTGCAATGAAATGATGTGAAGGTAGATAAGGTCTCATTTCTGACAGCAGCCAGTCTTGCCTCTCGCAACTCTTCCTTCTTCCTACCATATGATCAGGTTGTCAAGTAACATAACTTCGAAGATATGCATTCTCCACATTATTAGATGAACGATCTTATCTCATTCATAACTTGTTGCCCTCCCCTACCAACTTTTTGAAGATCAGTGAGGAACAATGGTGAGAGTGGATCAGGAGAGCGTGTTTTTCTTCACCTCCGCGAGCAGGATATGAAACCCTGCTGATTCTTCAATACCTGCATTTGTGTATATATTTCCAGCATTGTCTCATTTACTTGTAAAAAGTAATATTAATGAACTATAAGATGTAGTTTAAAAATAAAAAAAGTGAACATGTAGTATTGGGGTAGGTTAACATCTGGAGAAAGTTTGAACTGCATAAGACAAATAGTTTTCATAATATTTTGGAAAGAAGTTCACCATGTTATTATATAGGGACTGATGATCTCAGCTCAAAAAGTTAGACACGGCCTTAAGTAGCGGAAGAAAGCACTAACAGTTATTCCCTTATCACAGGCAGGACCGGTGCATTTTATGTCACTTAATTTCCCTCGAAGTACGGCTGTTTTTAGCTTTGGCGTTAATATGCATATATTAGTTCACTTATCGTAAGAGGTGTTAAAGTTGGTAAATTCGGTTGCTCTTTAGTTGTTTGAATGGTATTAAACGTGTCCATTGCAATTGGAGGAGATATATCGAAACGGGGTCTTTTGGACATTTTTGGTACCGAGCGAGGGCAGAGATATAGTATGTATAAAATAATAAGAGCTTCAAATACAAAAACTGTTGCGCTTATCACAGGGATGTAAAGATGCTCCATACTGGAAAAAATTCAAATTATGATCGGTGATTTATTCGGAATCATATGTAAAGTAAAATGTTTATAAGGTTTTGCCACGAATAAGGAGTTTATAAACAAAGCATAAAAATATTCCGAGACCAATTAATAATATAATAATGGGAGTAGCAATAGCAAGTATGGTCCATGAAAATGCACTAGAGAGATGAATTTCCGGCATCTTATCCAATAAAGAACTCTTTTCAAACTGAATTAAAGAATTCATTGAAGTAATGATACTTTGTAAATTCTGGAAATTATTGGTAAAATTCAAATTAGGATTCTTCGGTAAATTTTTGTATATCAATGTAAAGTTCACGGAAGGTCTTGAAGGAAAATTCAGAGTGTGTGTTATTGTACGCTGGAATTCTTCATATCTAAAAAAGTAATTTGAGGAGCCATTACCAGCGTCAGCAGTGAACATATGGTTCCTTTGAAATCCAATTTTAACAGATTTACGGTTGTAAGTTGAAGTCCCATAGGACTATATAAGTAAAATTCGTCAGTTCGTGGTAAAGTAGGTTTGAGATGGCAGCTATTAGTTGAATTTCGAAAAACTAAATTATATAGACAGTCTGTTGTTTGAGATCATGGTTATGCTTGTTATTTGCATATAGAAAACATATTATAAGATTGGCACAGTGATAAGTCCAATTCATAGATTCCTTGATTCGTCTAAATTGCATATTCAGAATTTTGAAGACTATGTGAACTGTATTAGTAAGAAATCCATTATTTAAAAAATGTGGTAATCGTTGGTGCGTACTACTGGCGTTTGCTCTATAATACCTAAATTGGCAGATTCTGGGTCAAATGAGATTAAAAATGTTTTCGAACACTAATAAATAGTCCAATATCCCTTCCCATTTGTGTACCTCTTAGATTTATGTTTTCTTTAATCATTTCTTTAGCCAAAGCTGGCTTTATTAAGGCATCATTAACCTTATTCTGAAGGAAGCTCTGTATTATGCATCAGAGTGCTGTTCTACTACTTGGAAATTAAGGAGAGCTATCAGAAAACGCTCACCTGTAGCCGTTGTACATAGCAATTGTAAAATATTGTCATGAGTTTCGGTTATCAATTTTCGACTGCCACTGAAACGTTTGTTACCAAATGTGTAAGTTCAAAATTACTTTTGTGAATTTGTTGTATTTGAGAATTTAAAAAAACATTCTATGCCTGTATTTGACTGATAGTTGATTTTAATTTATGAACTTCATATAAATTATATCCATTAAGTCCGAAATTTGCAAGTCCAAGTAAGAAATTAAAATTCATCCGTCGTGCCACCCTCTTTTGGAACGCCCTGTTTTGAGATCGCAGGTATGATATCTTTGATTTTATTAGTAAACTGACGATATTTATCATGTAAAAGTGACACCAATTATTCATATTCAACACAAGAATTATTTGGAAAGTGTACTGCCGAAAAATATAAATGAAGTCTATAAGGTAGTAATTCTATATTGTGATAATTTATTATAGGCTTGAACTTGGCTATTGATATTTCATATTGTTCAAATGTAAGTTGATCCCCATTTATACCGTCTATAAGTAGAACTAGGAAGTGATAAGCTAAAATGATCAGCATTCTGCTACTGAATATGTGTACTTCCTACAAAGAAAGAAAAAATAATGCTATATACCAAAAGTGATACCTAATACCAGTCAAGTAATAATCTTTTAGTTGAACAATATGCATATTGACAGTAGGATTCTACAAGTAATCAACTTATTTTTGAAAGAAAAGGGTGTTGTAGGAAAGGACTGGAGGAAAGTAGTAAAAGCGTACAAATATTTAGGTCGGGTAAATGGGAACAACTGTAGAGGCAAGTTCGAGGAATTGTGGACGCTTACTTAGAAATATTATAGAGAAACGGAGAAGTTGTCATTAAATAGAAAAAGTCGGTGAATGATAAAGGAAACGGAAACTTAAATTTAGCGTCTGTTAGGTAAGTATTGTGTATGTTTATTAAGTATATGCTATTACTTTATTTATTTCCAATGTATCTGTAGGGGCTTCTTCGTGGCTAAGCGGTTAGCGTATGCGCCTTTGGCGTGGGAGACCCGGGTTCGATTCCGGTGTGAGCTCATGTAGTTCGGATTCCACGTTAGTTAGTTCCATGTAGTAGGTCCACGTCTCAAATAGCCTCGCTGCTGAACGGGACGTTAAACTCAAATTCAACTCAACTCCAATCTATCTGTATCTAATAGTTGTTTCAATCTTTAATTATAATAATAGTTATGAACTTGAATTTCTGTTTAATGTAATTGTGACCATTTTTTGGTGCATCCTGTAATGTTTGTTGCATAATGTTGGTGATAATCTGTAGTCCATAGTGGAAAAAGAATCAGAAAATACAATGGAAGTGTAGAATTATAAGTTAGTTGTTCTTTTAGGGATTATTCGCCTTTTAAGTACGGATATGCAATTTCGGCAATGTTTCGTTCTGTGCAGAGTGAGAACTCAGCTTTTTGCAAGTAACAGAAAAATGTTTTAAAGTCCATAAGAATGTTCGTGATTGTATTCATTATTTTTCAAAGTAAGAAGTGCAAAAAATGATTTTATGCTATTCAGTGTTCTTTGCAAATTGAGTTAAATAATTTAGATGCGTTTATGTTCCCTTGTTCTTCTTTTCATTCTGCCAATTGAAGGAAGAGGTATATTTAAAATATGAAATATTGCAGATTCTATCTTATATCTTGAATTCCGGTTTTGCTATTATACGCATTTTTTCGATTAGATGCGTTCGCTCGTGTAGAAAAAATACCTATTTATCCCCTGGCTGAGTATAGTTTATTTCTTTATAATATTGTATAATTCTGTCTACAGAAATCTCCTTAATGGGTTGACGATATGAGTCAGGAAATTTGACCTTATAAATATTAGGATTAACTCTTTCGATAATTTCTAAAAACCAGACAAATCTAGACGAGAAACTTTCTGGTATTCCAATCTAACAATTAAGGAAAAATACAAGTACCTTCTGGCCCTTATCAAAATTAGTCTGTTTGTGTTTAAGGACGTAGTATTTTTTTTACGTTTCTTATAACCGGCAATTAGATTGTCCTGTAGAATTCCACGTATTTTATTCAGGTGTGTTTGTCGACGCATAACGTCCGAGTGAATGCAAGAGCAATATCAGAGATGGTCCTAGGTTCGTATCCGTGCATAAGCAAAAAAATGGAATACTTATTTCAGCCTCTATGAATGTATTAATCGCAAAAGTTATGTATGGAATTAGTTTTTGCCAATGATTTCGATTTTCCTGTTCAAAGAATTTAAGAGCGTTCTATATGATGCTGTGGAATGGTTCCACTACATCTAGAGGTTTGTGATCATATGCTGGACAAAATTTAAAATCAAAGTTGTAGAACTTCGCTACGTTCTGCAGTCTCTTAGCATTATGTACACGGTATCTATCGAAATACGTGTATGGAAAAGATCCGTATTCAAGAATAATTTCATATATAAAATTGTTCAAATTATTCAGCTTTGATGTTGTCTACGACTTTGGTTATGCAAAATCGTGTGGCCATTTCAATAGCTATTAGTATGTGTTTGAATTTTCCTTCTCCGACCGGAACCCGTCCAACTGAATCGTACTGACATGCAGTAGAAATAGGCGTATGTGGATAATGGAGTAATTGCCTTGCCGACTTAACTGATAACTTCTTGAGTTTTTGGAAAAGATTGCATGTCCTTATTCTGTTTGCTATGTAACCTTTCATGTTAGGAAAATAATATTTTCTAGGTGCCGACTAGCACGTCTTATTGCATCCAAAATGGGGTGACAATGGGTTATTATGGATAGCTCAAACCTTTTGCTTAGCAAAGAGTTTGGTATAACTAGTAAATATAGCAATCCTAATTGTGGATGTTTCTGAGTTCTATATAATAGTCCATTTTTAAGAGAAAAATATTTTGCCGCAAGGAATGTAGACAATTTATGAGGTTCTTTATTTTCCAAAACAGTGATGATGTCTGAAAATGAAGGGTTCTTCCTTTGTTCCTACGATAAATTGGGTAACGTCATGGACTTGTCAATTTAAAAGGTGTGTTCCAATGAGGAGAAGCAAATACTTTAACGTCTTCTGTGTCCAAGAACTTATCAACTTCTTGATTTCCGTTCCGCCGTGTCTTGCTTCTCTTCTAAGCGACTAAAAGTATCTGCAGGATGCTGTTGACTTTTAATGTAGTGAATTTAAAAATTATAATCAGCTAAGAACATCTTGTAGCGAGTACATTTTCCGACTGTGTCAGGCTGCGTGTTGAGAGAAGCCAAGCATTTAGCGTCTATAAATAATTTAAATTTTCTATTCAGTAAAAAATATCGAAACTTTCTGCCATGTCGATGCCTTTCTTTCGGTCTTGGTAAATTGACGACTACAGTAGAAAACAACACGTTCCTGATTAGTTTAATGTTATAACATGCCAATATTTTACCTGCTGAAGTTGAAGATGCATCGGGATACGCTCGTATTTCCAATGATGTATCGAGATGAAACAAATATGAGTAGTGGATTATATCCATCTTAAGTTTCTCAAATAGCTCGTCATGCTAAGTTGTCCATTTCAATTTTGAATTTTTGTCCAAACGAATTTGAAATGATTCCACGTTTTCTGTAAAATTTTTGATATGCTTCCTCGAAAAAGAGCAGAGTCCTAGAAAATTCTTCAAGGTCCTTTTATAGGTTGGCTTCTTAAAATTTCGTATTTGATTGGCAATTTTCGGTGAAATTTTGATCTTGCCGCTAACTGTAAATCCTAAATCAACCAATTCCGAGTACAATAGGTGGATCTTATTCGGGCTTGCTCTAAAATTGTGTTTTCTTAATATTTTGAACTGCAATTCCAAGTCCGATAGTTATTGTTTCCAATTTTTGATTCCTATGATGAGGTCGTCAGCAAAGGCAGTTATACGAGATGGTAAACCCTTCAAAAGCTTGCATACTGTTACAGTTAACGCGGCCGCTGAGGTAGTATGCCCCATGACGCAGCGTTGAAATTTATACTCCTTCGTAGTATGATTAAGTTCAAAAGTCATGTATTTTTACTTTTAGGATTCAATAATAGCCGAAAATAACTAGATTTTATATGGGTATTTGAGATGCATGATTTGCTTCAAACTACATGCAAAATGTTTTTTGTGAACTGGAATAGAATATTCAAATATATCGTAATCTTATTGCACGCCTGTAGATTCAAAACTAGGCGGAATTCTGAAGTATTTGGTTTTCTAACTATGAGAAGTGGCGATAAGAAGGAACAGTCACTAGTCTCTTTGAAATTTTACCTTCTAAAAACTGTTTAATTTGCAAATCATTTTGCGGCGTTACTGCCAAAGAAATGTGAGGTGGCCTTTGATGGAAAGAGGCTCCTTTATCTATACTTACCTTGTGTACATAACCACGAAAATAGCCTATGTCTGTTGGTGTAAATGAAAATATATCCCTATACTTAAAATGTAGATCATGTACAACTTTTTTCTGTTCGTTCGTTAAATCCGGGTTTATGTCGAATAACTTAATATCAAAAAGTGATTTGGTCCTGTCCAGCCTATTCTGAATTTCCTGTTCACTTCTATAGAATGTGTCATCATTTTGTTCGTCTGTTTGGTAATCACCCTGTACATCTCCTAGAACGTTCTCTTCAACATATGCGAACGGTGTTTTTTTACTACTGTTATGGGCCTATTAGTTGGATTTGATATTAATAGTGTGAAATTATTCTTACGTACTTTAGTAGGCAAAATCTGTAACCCGTATTTGTCTAATAAATTATCTAATGGAGAGATAATAAAATACTGAGTATCCATTTTCCGATTCTTGATATTAATGGGCAAAAAGAAATGTGACCTGGCTGGCATGGTAACCTTTCTAGTGGTAAATTCTGCTTTTAATTTTTCAGTGCATCCATTGACTATGACGATGCTACTTTTAGTTCGGTGTTTCTTCTTTTACAACAACTGCTTACGGAGCGATCTACACATACACACACTTGTACGCTCTACGTACTATATACGTCATCAGCTATTTCGCTTCTTTTTATCACGTGATTCTACTACATCAGGTATACGAAGTCACACATACACACACAAACATATACCATGTGAATCAATACTTCCGTCAAAAAATAGCCATCAATGCTATATCCCCGTAGCAACTAATCAATTTCACCTGGAACCCAAGGCCTATTTCAACACAGTTTGATCATCAGTTCTTCAACATAGTCATCATTCGCTATGTCACCTAGCACGTGCAAACTCAAGGCCAAATTCGACGGAGTCCGGCCACAAATCTATTTCCCATGGGAACTTCCGGAGTTCCATTGTGGGAGCACCTAGCAACTATCTATTTTAAGAGGCTGTCAAGGTGAAATTAGGCCAAGTATAGTATATCTACTACAAATCTGGTAGCAAGTTATGCTTTTTCTGTCTGTACACACTGGTACGAGGGTAGATAAACGGTCCCTCGGATTTTCGGTTCAAATTTGATCATAACGTGTTCTTGTGGCCCCAAACAGTATTTCCAGGAAATATCAAACTGTTGAAACCTTAAAAAAGTCCCCAAAATTACGATAGAATTTACCATGTATGGGCAGGGTAGATAAACGGGCTCGCGGATTGTCGATTAAAATATGATCATAATGTGTTCTTAAAGTCGCAAATAGTGTTTCCACGGAATTTCAGACAGCGGAAACTTCAAAAATATGCCCAAAATTACGACCGAATTTACCATATACGGGCAAGGTAGACAAACGGGCTCTCGGATTTTCGGCTCAAATTTGATCACAATGTATTCTTGATGTAGAAAATAGTGTTTCCACAAAATTTAAGACAGCTGAAACCTCAAAAGTGCCCAAAATTACGATATATTTTACAATATATGGGCAGGGTAGATAAACGGGCACTCAGGTTTCCAATTCAAATTACGTTATAACCTGTTTTCGAGGCCCCAAATACTGGTTCCAGAAAATATCAAACTGCGGAAACGTCAAAAAAGTGCCCCAAATTACGATAGAATATACAATATACAGGCAGGGTAGGTAAACGGGCACGCAAATTTTCGATTCCAATTTGTTCACAATGTGTATTTGGGGTCGCAAATAGTGTTTCCACAAAATTTCAGACATCGGAAACTTCGAAAAGGTCCCATAAATTACAATAGAATTTACCATATATGGGCAGGGTAGATAAAGGGGCCCTCGTAGTTCTGGTTCAAATTTGATCAAATGTGTTCTTGGGGTCCCAAATAGTGTCCCACAAAATTTCAGACCGCGGAATGTTCAAAAAGGTGCCAAAATTATTATACAATATAGCATTTGTTACCACCTATGGGCATGGTAAGTAAAAGGGCCCTCGGATTTTCGGTTCAAATTTCATCATAACGTGTTCTTGAGACCCCAAATAGCATTTCAAGGAAATATCAAACTGTCGAAGCGTCAAAAAGATCCCCTAAAGTACGACAGACTTTACACTATACGGGCAATGTAGATAAGCGGGACCTCTGATTTCCGGCTCAAGTTTGATTGTATAGTGGTCTTGAGACCCCAAATAGTGTTATCACAATATTTCAGACAGCGGTAAATTAAAAAGGTCCCCAAAATTACGATAGAATTTACCACATATGGGCAGAGCAGATACACGGTTTCTCGGATTTTCGGTTCCAAATTTGATCATGACATGTTCTTGAGGCCCCAAATAAGCTTCTGTAAAATTTCAGACCGCACAAACTTCAAAAATTTCCCAACAATTACCGTAGAATTTACCGTAGTTGCGCAGGGTAGATAAAGGGGCCCTCGGATTTTCGGTTCAAATTTAATCATAAATTGTTTTTGATGCTCCAAATAGTGTTTCCTTAAAATTTCAGACAGCGAAAACTTCAAAAAGGTTCCCAAGATTATTTTATAATTTACCACATATGGGCATAGATAAACGGGCCCACGCACTTTCGATTCAAATTATGTTCACTGAGTCCCCAAGTTATGTTTCCAGATAATGTCAAACTGTGGAAACGTCGAAAAGGTGCCTAAATTACGGTAGAATTTATCATATATGGGTAGGGTATTTAAACGGGCCCGTAGATTTTTGATTCAAATTTGATCACAATGTATTCTTGATGTCCCAAATTGTGTTCCCACAAAATTTCATACAGCGAAACCTTCAAAAAGATGCCCAAAATTACGATTGAATTTACCACATATATGCAAGGTAGATAAAAGGACCCTTTGATTTTCGCTTTAAATTTGATCACAATGTGTTGTTGAGGTTGTAAATTGAATTTGCACAAACTTTCAGACTGCAGAAACTTCAAACAATGCCCATAATTACGATAGAACTTTCCATATATGGGCAGGGTAGATAAACGGGCCCTCGGATTTTGGATTCAAATTTGATCATAATGTGTTCTCGAGGCTCCAAGTTGTTTTCCAGAGAATATCAAACTGCGGAAAGATCAAAAAGGTGCCCAAAATTACGATATAATTTACCATACTTGGGCAGGGTAGATAAACGAGCCCCCGCGGATTTTCGATTCAAATTTCGTATCTGTGTTCTCGAGGCCCCGCAGAATGTTTCCGCAAAATTTTAGACCGTGGAAACTTCAAAGAGGTCCCCAAAATTACGATAGATTTACCATGTTTGGGAGGACTGATAAACGGCCCGCGAATTACCATATATAGGCAGGGTATATAAAAGTGTCTGCGGTTCAAATTTGATAACAATGTGTTCGTGAGGTCCCAAATAATGTTCCTCGAAATTTGAGACCGCGGGAAATTCAAAAAGGTAACTAAAATTACGATGGAACGTATGATCTCTGTTTAGGGTAGATAAAAATGGCTGTGGATTTTCGCTTCAAATTTGATCACAATGTGTAAATCAGGTTTCAATTAATGTTTTGAGAATCATTTAAGTGAAGAGGTTAATTTGCATAAGTTGCTTCAAATGACAGTGTTTGTTTGTGAGATTGCACAATGTTTAACGTGTCCTACTTCGAGGGTAAGTCAGTATCTGCAATCAATTTTTAATATTTATTAAAACAGGAATTCATTGTTTTTTTATTTATTTAAGTTTAAACATAGTCACCATGGTTTTCAACGTACCTGGTCCACTGTAACACAAGGTTTCCTTTACACTTTGCAGAAAAGGTTATTGGTTGTGCAGGTAGAAGGGGTACAAGCCTGGAATCAAAATTCGAATATTGACAATTGCAACGGAATAGAAAGATGTATGCAAAGTACATGACGCGGAATTCGACAACATGTAAGATGACTTTTTGTTTTCTTTTGGTGCTGCGAATCACCTTCCGAAGTATGTGCACATTTGTCTTTCCGTTTCAATTGCCAGGATTCGAGTTTTGCAGGAAGCCACAAATGCACCACTCCCTTGTTGATTGGAGCTGAATCGAGAGTCTGTGAGAGTATCATTAAATGGACGAAGCAGATACTAATACGACAGTGCAAGATAAAGACTATATGCGGGATGCTCCTACATCTCGAAACGCAGCGTCTGACGAGTTTTACCGGTGTGGATGCACATTGTCATGCAATACATGCCTTCCAAGAATAAATATTTGTGTTTATTACGAATTGAAGGCTTTAAATTGCTTACCAGCATGTCACTGTACCTTTTACTGTTACTATTGATCCTTTTCCTAGGTAATGCTTCGTATTCACAGCTTGTGCCCCTCTTCAATGTATTATTCAGGTTAGGCTTTCCTCCTTAGCCTTCACTACACATTTGATTGATTTATTTCTCACTCTCCGCGCAGGACAGAAGGGGAATTATTATTATTATTATTATTATTATTATTATTATTATTATTATTATTATTATTATTATTATTATTACACTTTTGAACTTGCCCTGAGAATTTACTGTATAATACGATATCATTTCTGTAATTTTCCTGTATTGTATGTTATTTAGTTTATTAGTGGGCACTAAATTGTCTCCAGATCCTCAAATAAATTAGCTTCGAGATGCACTTTGGTGGAAATATCATTACAGGAAGAAGATTGCAGGTTCGTTCCAAACATCAGGGCTGAACTTTGCAATATTTAGCTTATGATGTTGCATGAGAAGATAATGTAGGGGTGAAGTGCTGGAGTTTTGAGTCATACCGCTAATCAATATAGCTTCAAATCCTTTTCAAGTTTTTTTTAATCAATCGTGAAGAATCAAGGAGTAAGTTCTCATACTAAATAAGCGATCCTTAAGAAAGTTGACGCAAACACTTGTATTATGATGGAAACGATTTACGCTTGTTAATTAGGAAAGGGGAAGGGAATTACCAGAACATTCGAAATACTTCGTTCGTCTGCAGTATACACTTTTTAATTTATCGTTCTAAGGAAAAAAAAACACTATACCATTTCTTAAACAAACTTAGCTAGCGCAAGCGGTGGAGTGTGATGGCCTCTGCAATAGGCACATTTCTGAAGAATTTTGTTGCCTATTGTAGAGACTCACGCGTGTGAAATTCGGAAAAATTTCATTTTTCGATCCCCCCTTCTGACACATACCCCTGATTAGATATACCTGCTTTCTGGTTTTCATTGTTTCATTTCTCCAGTAAATGTCACTGGAATTTTTACCTCTTATTCACTTAACATCTCAAACGGGTAATATGCTCTCTTTTACCACCTCTCACGTGCTGTATCCATTATTAAAAATCATTCTGCTTGGAGTGGATTCGAACGTACTTCCTTTGAATTTTCAACCTAGCGTTTTAGCCACTACACCAGTATCTTTGCTTAGCAAGTGTTTCGTTGTTGGCATATTTGATCGCATTTGTATTTTATGTTCCCACTTCGACAATTTTTACTCTTTTCTCCGTTTACCTGCTGTTTCTGAGTTTATCTTTTGGTGTCATCATTTATTTACACCATTGTGCCTCTCTTCAATGTCTTATTCAGATTACGCTTTTCTCCTTACCCTTCACTCCACATTTGATAGATTTAATTGTCACATTCTCCATCGTTAGAGCGCACGAATGCCATGTTCACAAAGGAGGTGTACATTTAGTTTTCTATCAGAGAATACATATAATCACATGAAAACTTAATGAACGTAACTCCATTTTGGTAGATTTACAGGCGTCAGGATAAAAATATTATTTTCTTAGAAAGATGTTTTTAATAAGATGATAATTGAGCTACATTACAACAGATGATCGACAAGAATAGATGACGTTTCGTTCCATTTACATGAAGTTGGACTTTCAAAATTATGACCACAAATGAAGAAAACGAAAACCACATTTTCGGAGTTACGTTCCTCTAGTTCTCATGCGAAGATATAAGGAGTACTTACTTACTCACGTGTACTTAATATATTTGTATTAAAGTTCTATAGTTTGATGTAGTTAATAAGGATACGTACGTAAATAACAGTTGTTTTATAGTTGTATTATGTTAACACGTGCTTCAAAGTGCATCAATCTTTTATACCCCTTGGAAAAAACCCTGCTCGCATCAATGGGAATACCGAAAATAGATTATAATCAAAATTTATTTTTTCTTTATTTTCTTTCTCTTTTTCAGCTTTTATGGTCTGATTTTTCAACTAAAACACTACGTGCCTTATGCACAATCGTTTTGACGTCTGATTAATGCCATACTACGGGCTTGAGTAACGGATGGTTATCAAAATTGAGTCAGAGTATCTGATTAGGACGTAGTATTTGACGAAGTTAATCACATGTGACTAATTAATATAGTTCAGAGGCTAATCTTTTACCCACGGTGTAGCGTGCGACACAACATTCCGTATTTCTTATTTCATATATTTTCATTTTTACAGACTACGCATGCGCTGATCTACTTTTCCGTAGTTGCCACATTTATTTTTCTAACCCAATGCATTGGGGTTATACAGTGGAGTCTCGTTAATTCGAACGTGGATAATTCGAAATATTGGATAATTCGAACAAAAGTCCATTCCCCTTAAAACTGTATTGGAAACAATAGTAAAAAATCGTGGATAAATCGAACTTTTGAACCTATGTTTTGGATAATTCGAAGTAAATACAGTTGAAAATTTTTAATGTTGGACAGATATAAACAGAGAATTACAGTTTTAACGTGCTTTCAGTTATCCGGATGCAGCCATAGGGAAGAGTAATACAAAAGATAAATAGAAAATCTGTGTAATGATAAAGATGAAGGCGAGTTGGGGAAAAAGTAAACATGGAGAACGTGTACCAATCTTATCTTGTTTCAGAATTGGTTGAAAATTTAAGATGAATTTTTGATAAAGTCAACCAAATGTCATTAATATCGTATTACACGCAATACATAAAATTCAAGATTTATTCACCGTACAAAAACAATCAAATTTAAACAAATGAGATTTACGACTTTTTAAAAGTGAGAACAGGATATTCAAATTGTTACTGGTGTTTAATTGTTTGGGCTATTCAATGTATGTTGTAGTGTTGTACGTAAATATATTTTCCATTGTACACGTAGTTTGAATTATGTGGAGTCAATGTCGTTTGTTAGTTTGCGGTATTCGATCACGCAAATAATAAGCTGCTTTAAAGGTATAGTCTACACCATATGAACATGTTTTTGATACACAGTACTTTGGTTTGTTTGTTGCAATATATGTGAAAATGAATGTTGTTGGATAATTCGAATTTTGGATAATTCGAAGTTTTTTCGTGTCCCCTTAGACTTCGAATTAAAAAGAGTCCACAGTATAAGTTAATCATACCCATATCATCATTTTAGTTGCACTCAAAGTTGACTCTGAATACCAAAAAGTGCACCTTCCTTGGTAAATGATTTGTATGCTTACTAACTAGGCTGTGACTAACCTTCGATTAACGAATTCTCTCGGAATACTACCCTATAACTGTAAGATTTAAACAGCACATTGTGAACAAATTGCGAGCGAATGATTGCGGGGCCTTTCACTTACTCCAAACGTAAGCGGTAAATTCCTTCTTAATGTTTTCAAATTTCTTGCGAACAATTTTTGAGGTTCTGAATTCTGAAATTATCGGGTAAAATCTATTTGGAACCGGAGGAATACATTTTGATTAAATTTGAACCCAAAATCCGCGGGCCCTTTTACCTAACATGTCCGTAGGTAGTAACAAATGCTACATTTTATCGTAATTTTTGGCACCTTTTTGATATTTCTGCGGTCTGAAATTTTGTGGAACACTATTTGGGATCCAAAGAACATATTGTGATCAAATCTGAATCGAAAAACCGAAAGCCCGTTTATCTACCCTTCCCATTTATGGTAAATTCTATCGTAATTTTGGAAACCACTTTGAAGTGTCCGCTGTCTGAAATTTTGTGAAAACACTATTTGGGATCCCAAGAACGCATTGGGCAGTATTCAGAGAGAATTCGTTAATCGAAGTTTAGTAACAGACTAGTTAGTATGCATACTAACTCTTTACTAAGGAAAGTGCACTTTTTGGTATTCAGAATCAACTTTGAGTAAAACTAAAATGATGATTTGGGAATGATTAACTTATAGAACCCCAACGCATCGGTGAGTAAAATAAATATGACAACTACGGGAAAGCAAATGAGCGCATGCGTAGTCTGTAAAGATGAAAATGCATGAATTACGAAATACAAAATGTTGTGTCGCACTTTAACCCGTGGGTAAAAGATTAGTATCTGCTCTAGATTAATTAGTCACATGTGATTAACTTCGTCCAATACTACGTCCTAATTAGATACTCTGAATACAATTTTGATAACCACCCGTTAGTCAACTCTGTAGTAAGATTTTAATCAGACTTCAAAACGACTCTGCATAAGGACCATTGTGATTAAATTTTAACCGATAATCTGAGGGTGCGTTTATTTACCCTCCTGCCGTACACACTGATTAATTTGTCTGTTGAAAACTTTCCTGCATTTTTCCTTTCAATTCGTTTTAGCAAAATTCTATATTAATAAATTAGTTAATTTTGTTTATTATCCTAATTTCGTAGGCTTATAATTATTAATAACTGCCATGATTGAGTAATGAACATTGTCTTTGCTGTGATTGGTTTTTACATGAAAGTACTATTTACAGTGTTTAAGAATAACAATAGTTCAGCATCACTGGCATACACCAAAAAATATGTTTTAAACATACGCATTTACAAATTATATTGTTATTTATTTTTTATTAACTGTGCACCTAATTTCAAACGATATGTGCTCATACAATTTAACGTAATATATTGCTCACATATTCTTGTATGTTAATGCCAAATTACGGAGTAAATATCTTTAAGATATGTTTAAGGCACACTTCTCCGTTATTTTTCTGTAGAATTAAGGAATGAAAATAAAGAGAATTTTGCTAGATTACTACCAAAAAAATGTATAAATTTATTGAAGTGAAGACCGAATTAGGTCAGAAGTCAGATGTCGTACAAAGAGAATGTTGTGATAATAACCACAGAATAGAATGTACCAAAAATAAAACACATGAATCTGAAGCCTAATTAGAAACAGACATTCCTTAACGACCTGGAAAGAGAGACTATAGCGATTCTGCTTATTACGAATCTATGGACACCATTAGTAGCGGTGGTAGTGACAAACGAAGTATCACAGACGAAAAAGGGTCAAACGGGGTAATAACCGTAATAACAAGCAAAGTCTCAGTTTTCAAGGTAACTAACGAGACTATTCGTACAATGAGGGTAATAATAATCAAAGATATCAAATTCAGTGTACAAAGAACACGAAGCTGAAGAGGAATCAGAACCAAGACTGTACAGAAACAGAAGAAACCAGCAATCACGTTCACACAATAAGAGCTATAATAAGAAACTCGCAACTCACGCGAGAAACCAAACAATAGATCCGAATGAAGAAACAATACCCAGATAGCAAAAATGACTTGCAACAAACTTGCAGCAGATTTGCAATTCAAGTCTGGCAAACTTGCAGCAGACTTGTGATGCAAGTCTGCAAGTTTGATGCAAGTTTAATGCAAACTTCCTAGTTGACGCTCTTCGAACTTGCAGCACGCCTGCAGTGCAAATGTATGGTAAGTTTGCAAAGCAAGTTTCTACTTGCACTGCAAGTGCGCAGCAAGTTGCCAGCTAGCTAGTCAAGGTTTGACGCAAGTCTCAGCAAGTATGTCACTTGCACTGCAAGTGCACAACAAGTTGGCAGCAAGTTTTTGTAGGTTATAAGCAAGTCTCTGCAAGTATACGACTTGCACTGCAAGTCCCTAACAAGTCTACAGCAAGTTTTGTAGTAAGTCTTCTGCAAGTATATACTTACATTGCAAGCCTACAGCAGGTTTTCATCAAGTGAGTGTAGTAAGTCTTCTGCAGGTATATACTTACATTGCAAGTCTACTGCAAGTGTGCGGAGCTTAGCATAGCAAGCCTGCAGCAAGCACTTTACTTCCTCTGCAAGTCTTCTGCTAGTGATAGCACATTGAAGGATGCGTTAGCGAGTACAGCTTGCACTTTCATTGCAGAAGAAAAGTGCATTATTTTGCTATAATACAAATATACCACTTGGCGAGACCAAGTGATGTACTTGTAAAAGAAATAATAAAACATGCATTTTTCTTTTACAATGGAAAGTCTAGGCCGCGAAGGTTAATGCTCATCTCGCCACTGCCTGCTGACTTATGGAAGTGAAACGCTTGCAGAAGGTACTGCATGCAAACTTACACTCATACAAGAATGCAATTGATATGAAAGAAAATGACAATATGGCCTAAAATTCTGCAACAGCAAAATGTGACAAAATAATCTAAAAATTCTTTTGCTGTAACCGTGAAAAATCAAGTTATTATTTGTATCTGCATTGTGGTTCGTTAAAACAGTTTTAACATGTGTGTAAGCTTCCTGATTATAGCAATTATAATCCAACCACATGGAATTCCTCGACAAAACTATAACTAAACGCTAGTGCATAAACCTTGATCTTCTGAGAATGGATGCATCAATAAGACTCTAGAATGCCCACCTTTTTTTTATACCTTTGATGTTGAAAAATCTCACCCTAGACTTACGTTACAGCAAGAAATACTTTTTTAACTTAACAGCACACGTCGGAGGGTGAAAACTGGAATGCTTCCCGGTGATTTTAGCTCTTTTCATGTCTATTTAAAAATATTTCGACTTTTATAGGCTCGTGTTCATATTCTAAAGGAAATTAAATAAAAACATAAAAGAAATTAATACTTCAATATTATAAGGAAAGTATTCTAAATAATATAAATGAACAACACTTAATTTAGTTTCATTAATTATATTTTGCCCTTGTTAGTTAACTTTTTTTTTCGTCCATGGGCTAAATATGTAATACAAAATTTGCTTTTCAAAGTACTACGTTAATTCTTCCACTTGTTCCCCACCAACTGCAGCTGCTTCCTCTTTTTGCTGCTTCTTTTTACTGAAATATAAAAGGAAATGCAAACCGTCAATTTCTTATATTATAAATTCATTACATATTTCATTAAATTAATTTTAAAGTAGTTTTCGCTTTATTAATTCCACAATGTCTGTAATCAAGGTGTCTACTGGAGTTTACTTTTATATTTCGAGTGTTCTACTAGAAATACTGCCTACTACGATATATTGTCCACCCACGCAGCTTGTGCAATATCTTCGTCACTATCTCAGCGTTTTACCTTAAATCTTATATAAGTAGTATCTATCAACGCTATCCCGAATCTAATATATTATATACAAACTAAACCTTTTTTCTTTCTCTGGCTGGATATTTTTTCTCTAAATTCTGGTGATTTGTTTGAGAAGTGAGTGATTAAAGACTGTGATTATTATTTCTAATAATTGAGACTTAGAACGTGTAATTGTTTAAAGGAATGAGACATTCAGTACACAGTTTAGGTTTCTTGAGGGTTAATAAACACTGGCATCTTTTGTATCTTCTACGTCTGCTGTTCCATTGCATCGGCGGTAAAGACGTTGAATCCGCTTTTTGAGATACTCGGTTCAATAGAGTTGTTTACTGTACTGCTACAGGTTATAAATGGATATGGAGAGACTGTAGTTCGGTGTAGAGACTGAAATCTTAAGAATCCGAATGAGGGAAATAAGCGCGAATGAACAGAATGAGTCAGAGTGAGCAAAATGAATCAGAATGAGCCCCTGTGTGTCCTTTTCAGGGATTTTAATAATTTCTTTCTGGTGGACAACACTGTCGCGTGTTATCTTCGTCACCTATTGTTTCTTCTCCGAGTCTTGTATTCTTGAAATGTTCAGTTTAAGAAACCTAAACGTGACTTCATGAATGTCCAGTCAGCTTACTATATTCTTTCCCTTCAAACAATCACCTATTCTCAAGTGTGTTTCCGTTTCATTCTTACAAATTGATAAAAGAGGTCCTGTTTGTTACTTTTGTTTCTAAATTCAATTCTAAATAGGACACCTGTATGACCATCTTGTACTTCAGTACTACACTCCGACTTCATCATCTTTCTGAATCTAGCTGGTACACTCGAGGACAAAACTTGAGTCCTCGACAATATTTTAAACAGATTTACTGGGTATCTAATCAGCCCTCGAGCCATTCAACGAATCAGCTTAAAGAAGCGAAACGCATAACTTTTACTACAAAGCAGAAGTACGTATTACCCTTATATGATATTTGATCAGTCGCTGACGCGATTAAGAAATCTATTAAATATCCAGTCTAGTTTCCTTTTACGAAACCCAAAATCTAGTTTTCATTTACAAACCCATCAATTATAAAATTGCATACTACTTACAGCCTAATCAACCTAGTTTTAGCTTGGTGCAGCCAATCGCCTATGTTTTCTTTCACTTTCTCATCAGTAGTACTAATGTACACTTTCTTACAAGCATCTAAAAACAGAAATAATTAATTTTAAAAAATTGTATTTGAGTATACACAGCAATGCAAGACACTGGTAAGGACGAAGTTTTATGAACAAGACTAGATCAATATATTCACATTTTTTCGCAAGGACAGAAAGATCTGGAATTATTTATTCATATTGTACAAAGCAGCTTGGACATGGAGTTAATTCCATCCCTTTGTTTTTTTTATTTTAAATGAAATTACAAGGTAAACACCACGGACATTGCTGCAGTTTACAAACTGTAAACTATAGCGCAAAAAAAGAAATATAAAATTTATTCATACAATATGTAGTTCTATTGGCTGTGAGAATTAAAATCTATATTCTTACAAACAACTATGCAAAACAAGTTTAAAAATAAAATAAAAATTAAAAAAAAACTTTCGAAGGGAAAAGCGTGGAGAGCACTATCATTAGTATATAAAGATTTATTATTTGATTTATATGAGAGCGCTTCCCACGATTCTATCTTTCAAAGAAAGATCAAATTTGAAATTCTAAAAGCGAGAAAAACTCGCAATTTTCTTGAATTTCGATAATCGGACCTTTTTTTTTATATATAGATTTTTCTCTCAAATTCGTATTTTCGAGTTAGAAGCAGATGTGTTTACGTCTTCGTTAGTGACAATATTGACGCGCCTCTAAAGGCAAACAAAGCCTCGAATCAAGGTAAGTTACCGGATCATTGTTGTACATGGGAGAAAGCACTTCCCAACCCTAACGTCACCGCAGGCGACAAGCGAATATTTCAGCAGTAAATTGGCCCCGAAAACTTATTTAAACGGCAACAGACAACTTCTAAGAGCCAAAGGTCGTCCTACGTATAAAGTAACAAAAAAGAATAGGAAAAATTTAAACTTCCAACGACACATTTTGTTGAAAGAAACTCGGACTCGTCTTACAGGTTTGTCATTTGTTAAAAATTACGACTAAAATATCAGGCCCGATATTGATAGCTACACAAATTTGCAGATATTTCCACATTTCTGGTAAACAGACAATATATAGGTAAAACTGAAAAATGTCTTCCTTCTGGTGAGTAAAGCGCAATCCTATATAAATATTTTAAAACTACATTTAATATTTTTATGGAACCTCTTTTAATATGAGGGTTAAGTCATAAGTCATGACAACTATTTCAATATTTATTTAAAATAAAATCACGCTAAACAGCTGCCTAATTCAATAATTCGAATGTAGCGTCAAGAATCACCGATGTTCCAAAGTTAATTTACTCCCAGCAATTATTTCAGTTTCTTTCAGCAACACCTACCTGACATCTTAATGAAGAATTGCCATGTTGGTGTCTTGGTGCAATATACGATGTGGGTGATAGCATAATAAAGTTGCAAAATCTTTCAAAAATTTTAAAATGCATATTATTTATAGCTTACTGCCCTCACATTTTAAAATCTTAGACATATTCACAAAGTAAACTTGAAAGAATGTATTTATACCTCTTGGGTATCTAAGGCTCAGGCCGGGATGTGGACAGGCAGAGTCCCAGAATCTACCATCCCATCATTCGTCTGCTGGAACTAAAGACATAAGGGGAAACCTCATCAGGTAGTCCGATCGGAGCAGTGAGATTTATAGGTATCAGTATAAAGAAAATTTTATATAAAGTACTTACGTAATACAATATTCCCAATTTGTGTCCCAATGAACGCTTTCTTATCCAATTTCTTCGTCGATCTCCCACTTAACGTGAACATCTGGGCCAATTCATCATGTAAGAAGCGTCGGAGCATATTATTGATGAGCGTCTTCTCATCACGACCACCAGTACTGATTAACATTTGAACCTGAAAAAATGCAGATATTTAATGCTTCTATTTTTCACAATAAGCAACTACAAGCTTACATATTACATGTAAGAGACTAAAGTTGTCTTATTAAGAACTATCTTTTTCCTCTAAAACGTGTTTTTCCCACTCACATTAAACAAAAGTGGATATTACAAATTTAAACCTAGAGAGTATAAGCTTGCAGAGAAGGCTGTTCCTATCCACATAAAGGATTTAATGCGTGGCGTATTGTGATTTTCTATTTTGTTCATTTGTGCAACAATTTCACTGTTGAATTATTTGCTAATCACGAATCAGTCAACTGATTTTAACAATGGAGAGTATGGAAAATAAATAGAACCCTTTACATGGTTATGAGCTTCCTTCTCTGAAATTTTGAACCAAGTTAAAACAAAAAAAAATACAGAGAGGTTTCTGCCATCTATTCGTAGAGCCATCTGGTATATAAGCTCTCTCTTTTTCGGTGCACAAATAAAATCACTACGAGTGAAGGCCATCAGCAGAAACTGAAAATCGGAGATAGTTCCTTGCCCTTTTCAAGCAACAGTAAAGGAACTGGAGCTCGGTAATGTAATAAAAAATTTCAATAGAGAAATTATTTCCGAATAAGCTTCTGCAGGTTTTGCAAGCATGCAACAGAAGAAGCTGGATCATTAACCTGTTTAAGAAAGACTATACAGAGGTTTCAACTATTAGTTATCTTTTCACTTTTCTAGTAAACTAAAAGTATTTACAGAAATAAAATATCGTATTTGCCTAAAAATAAGCATGATCCAATTCTATTCGTAAAAATCTAGTACGCAGCTTACATGACATGAGCAAACTTTCAAACAATCATCATCATCATAATAATATACAATACTTATGTCAACAATATGGTGCTTGTTGCCCATGTTATCACTAGCATCTACAAAAGAAAGATAGAAGTATTCCATAATGTATTAGGCACTAATAAATTTGATTGGACAATTCCCACGTGCCAATCTTTGCCCTTCTGTTTTTCAAGCTATAGTGGAAACTGTCGAACTCAAAAAAATCTTGGGTTTACTAAGCCCCCATCTCTTCTCAGTGATGCACTTCGGAAATGTCTACGTGGAACTATAAAAAACTTTAAAAAAAATCAGGATGACTATAAAAGTAATTAAAACTCACAACCTAGCGAATAATTACCCAACGCTCCACACCTTTTAAAATTAACTTTCAATCGATTCCGTCGACTGTTTAAGGATAACATTGCTTCAAAAATAAATTAAGCGAAATGAAACGAAATATTTAGTTTAGCTCCCCATGGTTGTGCCAGCTTAGGGTGAAGGAGACGACAAAGGATGGATGAAATTGTGGAATGAGAAAGTGGAAGGAAATGGGAAAGCCCCGATAAATCCCACGAGCACGATGTTGGCAGGGCTGCGATCGAACACGGATCCTTGAAACTAGAAGTGAGTACTCTACTTCTGAGCCACCATGGGCCCCTGGTTCGAACAGGCCCACGTAAACAGTATTTTGAGGAATACGGTTTACCATACAGCATTAGATGGGAAGCACATAATGTATGTGCCAAGTAGTTTCAGACTGTATGAGAGAACGAAATATCGGGGAGGTTCCCCATGACTTCTATCAGTGAATAAAAAAACATAGATCAAAGAAAGTAGCACTCACTACAAGCTAGAAAGGTATAACCTATAAATATAAAATAAAAAGCAACGCCTGACATATCGATGAACAGGTGAATACCTGTAGAATTAGGATCTCAGAATAAACTCCAACTACAATATAATATACACAGCTACATTCAAGGAAAAATGTTGCTTACCAATTTCAATCTGAGTTTAGAGTTGTCCTTCAACTGTTGTTCAAACTTATGGAAGTCTTCCAATGTTTTCAACGGTAGCACGCCCAAAGAAGCAAAATGGTCGTCATTCTCGTCTTCTTCTGATACATCCTTACTGCCTAGAATATTATTCACCTTTTTATCCAGATTGTTTACACTGTTTGATAAATCTATCATCCACTGTTGTAGAATACTCCACTGTCGATTCGAAAACGATTCATGTACTGCAACAGGTAATTTCAATTACGTCAGTGTAAAGTTGAATAAATTGTAACGTTCACAAAGCGTATACATTCCGTGAAATTATATGAGCTACCACTAACCTGTTCCTTTTTAGATTTCTAAGGTATATATATACTGTATATATAGAATAATCTTAGTTTACAATAAAAGTTACACCAGCAACAAAAAGCTTGGTGAATGTAATTACGTTGAGAAAAAAGGGAACTAACAATAAAGAGAATGTATACAACTTTTTATAGAGTGGAAGTTATGTGGTTGAGAAGTGAATCGATTGGCTGCGCAGTTGGTAGCACATCGGACGTATGCTCGAAGGTCCCAGGTTTGATCCCCGGTTCATCACGTAACTTACACTCCTTAAAAAAATAATTTGCACCTACAGGGATTTGGCATATCAAAATCGGAAGGTTAACCGTTATTACGAGAAAAAAAAAACATTATGGCTCTTATTCACCCACATTTTACCACGCCTATTTTAATGGAGCTGACAAGAAAATGGCTTAACCATCCGAGTGACAACAGCTAATAAAGATACTGTAGCCAGGCAAACACAATAGGGCCCTTCAGAAATATGTCTGCCAAACCTGCCCGTTAGAGATTACCAATTAAGGGTCGAATTCGACCAACTGAAGTCCAGCAGAATTCCCCAACACAATGTAACAGTTCAATTTTTACACTATACAAACAAACGTTCTTTGGTTGACCCAGCATAATATGTAATGTGTTCTGTTGAGATTTAGCCAATGTATGTGCTTTAAATCTCCAAGTTACAGAGAGAAACACTAAACCTGAGTGATGGCCATATTAGATTTAGTTGACATCTTGGTTTTGCCACACCTGGGAACTTGAAGACATATCAAGAAGTCATTCGGCCCAACTAAAGATTACAAATCAAAGATCAGCTCCGACAATTTTTTCAAGTGCTATTTCAAGTTCTGAGTTCAAATTTCCGTACTAATGGAAGTTTTGATGTACACGCCGTGAAAGAAGTGCTCGGGAAATTAAACGCAGAAGGATCGGAAATGAATACTTCAACAATAAAACTGTTTATTTTACGCTTAAGCCTGCCATACGTCCCGTAAAAAACGGGGCAGTCCCGTTTTTGGGCCCGAGTGTCCCGCGTCCCCGTAAATTTAGTCGTGACAGGGAAATGTTTCGTATTTTAACTCCGTTCCATTTCTGCTATCAATATCAGCTTATTCGAAAAGTTAAAAAAAAAATCTGACTGGCTGGAAATCCTGTAATTAGTGAATGAACAGTGGACTGTTGCAGGTAACAGTTTCGAGGAAGTTATTACACCACCCTGATAGCGGGCGAAATCCGACTTGATAGCGAGCGAAATTTGCAATGTTACTTTTTCCATTGCATTTTATGGAAACTCGGATAATTTCCGGAACATTAAAAGAAAAAAGATGGCTTTGAGTGTTTCTACATTTACAAACACAGGGAAGATGACTAACCTTTTCTCCGGCAACACATTAGATAAGTTAACAAGAATTATAATCTTTTTCAGAGGCTAGGGTACAGAATTCTGCTTGGTCCAGGTCTTAGAAAAATGTAAATCTGGTCCTGACAATTACACACGACACAAGGAGAAAAATCAGCTTTTCATCAGATTAAACTGACGAACGTAATTTTGGCAAATACAGCCATGTAAATAAATATTGCTAAACGCGCGAAGAATATTGAAGGCAGATTGTACCACTGATTTAAATAATTTGCATATTGTTTTCCTATAAAGCATTTTTATAGCACATCTTAAGTTTTTAGGCATCTTCAGTCCGCACAATTAATTGCAGGGTACGAAGAGAGAAAAGCAGCTGGTGCTTAGTGAACTTTCGCTTATTATATTCTTGAAAAAAAAATTAAATTGAATCTTTTAGTTTTAGTCTCACGGTTATGCCTGCTATGCTCAAGGTGACGGTGATGATGAGAAATGAATGAAATGACGGAATGAAGAAAGTGGGAGGAAACGTGAGATTTCCAAAAAACCCACGCACAAGGTGTTTGTCCACCACAAAGCTCACTTGGCGCGAGCTGGGATCGAACTAGGGACCCCATGCACCAGAGGTGAATGCTCTACCACTGAGCCACGGCGGATTATTATACTTTTGTTCATAACCAGACTACAGTTCATTGCACTGTGTTGGAAAGTTGAGGGGGGATCTGAGGTGTCCGTATTCTCATGGAGAAAATATGGGAAGTTCATTTACGCTGGAAAATGTTAATTTCATATAAAACATTTTGAAACATTTATTTATTTCATATAACATGAATTGTATCTTTGTTTTAAATTAATAGACCCCTTTTGGTATTCATATTTGGCAAACGTCAGTCAGGCTTCTGGATGACTTGATGTATATTTGTTCGTTTGTCTGCCGAGCTCCTTCATGACTAAGCGGTTAGTGTACGCGTCTTTGGCGTGGGAGACCCAGGTTTGGTTCCCGGAGGGAGCTCATGTGGTTCGGATTCCATGTTAATCAGTAGGTCCCGTCTCATATAGCCTCGCTGCTGAAAGGGACGTTAAACACAAAAGCAACTCAACTCGTTTGACTGCCTCTACCACACACACTACAGGGTACAACTTCCGGCCTTTTAAGTTAAAATTTTCAGAGTACAAGCACGAGACACACTAAATTTCCTGCATAGATTTTGGCGGTATACCAACGTAAAATATCAAAATGGCGGCCATTTTTTCAAAACAGCGATTATCCACGGTACAAAGCGCAATTTTCAGTCTTTTAAGTTGAAATTTCGACAGTAAAAGCACGAGTTACGCTAAATTTGCTGTACAGATTTTCTCGGGAATCTAATGTAAAATTTCAAAATGACGGCAATTTTTTCAAAAGAGCAGTGAGTAGAAAATTGTTGCAAGTTGTGACAATGACAATCTTCAAATATAAATCACATTTTAACACTTTTAGCCCAAAGACATTGAAACATTTCGAAAAAACCTGAAAAACCCCAATTATACCCGAAAAACCCATATGGGCCCAGGTGGGTTGGGCTTTTTCAAAAAAGCCCGGGCCGGGTTTTTTCAAACCCTGCTAATACATACCATATTATTTATTTCTTTAAATGTGCTGTGTAAACAGATTTGTTAAGAGTTATTGTAGCTAAAAAAAACTCACTATGATTATTTACCCTGTATTTTGGAAAATACAAATAGTTCACCTTTTGCTGGACCTACTTCAATATCTGTTCGATTTAACAAACGCGGTGTCGTTCTTAAATATTAGCACGTACCGCTCGGAAACTTCCACAATCCAACGATGCTGTAACATTCCGCTAAGTAATTCCATCATCACTTATGGAACAAATACATCTTCACGTATTATCAAGCATACAAACGACAAATTCTCCATTTCGCACGGTAATTTTCTCAAAACTTTGACTAAAATTAACACATGCCCCCTTTCCCGGTTTCCTATGGTGACTCGATCGGGTAATTTGGAAGCGGATCCATGGTTCCCAAACAAATTACGAGCTTCAGTTAGCTTAGTTCCGTGAAGGTTTTAGAACACTGGTCCTCTCACGTGAGTGAGATTCGCTGCTTTCTGTACAACAAATAAATACTTAATCCACACGCACTATTGCCGAGCGAATGAAAGCGCGTTTGAAGCCCCCAGGACACGTTGCTTCTACGTTTATTACAACTCAATGGAGAGGGAGAGTGTTCTAGAACTTTGCTCCTCACCTCAGAGCAAGCAGGATGGGGAAGGGTGGCTTCGGCACTTTTGTGGCAATATATGTCGGTGTTCCGGGCAGGCGGTTAATACACTTATGTCGTTTGGGTGATAAGAAGTGTCATATTATAGTTTTTGCAGCGTCATGGTGTGTTAAAACGTAAAATCAACTATGTGACGTGTGGAAAAGAAGCAAAAATTCAAAACATACGAATTCCTCCTCGCAGCGGGCCATTTGTACCCGGGAAACCAGTGAAGCCACTTTGAAAGTAAGAGTTATTACAATTATTTAAGTGTGTTTGAAGGTGAAAATTATTTCGGATGTCTTATGTATTTTTCCACTATCCTTGTTTATGCGTATGCCCTCGTCGCTGACGCGCCTGCTCCCTACGGACGCACCCCTCGCTCCGCTCGGGCCCCCTGCTGCGTTCCTGCTCTGACTCGGTTAGATAGCATTCGTGCTTTTAGTGGCCACCTAGCACAAATTAGTTCGTGGTTTATGCATTAGCTCCTCATTTAGTGCATGCTCTGCAAGAAGAAATCGGAAAACGTAATAAATGTGTGAAAATTTGGTAGAGCCGTCTGCTCGAGTAATGCCGCAGCTTTTTGCCCAGTGAAACTGGAGGGGCGTTCCTAGACTTCTCCATTATTTAGTATTAACTTTAGTTACTCCCCTCCATTTTGACAAGACATTTGCAAAATTTGTAGGAAAAGTGAGGTAAGGAATGGTAATTTCGAGTTCTTACTACTACTACTATTACTACCACGGTAATGAATTTCAAGAACACAAGGAGCGTTGCGGGGCTACTAACCCACCTTCGTTCGCTCGGCAATACTGTGTGAATTGAGTAGGCTATTGCACTTTTTCGTAGGTTTGATAGAGCAGGGATACATCTAAAAGGTAATAGTACTCTGTGAATTAAGTATTTCGATTTTTTGATAGTGGAGGGGAATAATTAAAGTTAAGCCATTATTTGCAATTACTATCGGTATCTTTCCCCCGTTCTCGATTTTAATGAAGTGGAAATCAGGATCAAAAAGCTACAATTACGTAAGTATTCAATTAACTATCAATGTACACAAGGGCAAGGTTCTAGATTACTGGTGCCCCTTCCCATTGAGCAGTAATAAAGACAGAAAACAACGTGCCCTGCGGGGCTCTAACCCGCCTTCGCTCGCTAACGCTCGCTCGGCAATATGTATAAGCTAAATGTATAAACTTTAAAACCTACCCAGCTACTAATCTACATGGGGGACCAGTAATCTAGAACCTTCCCCTACACAAGGGTATAATGCAAGTAAACTTCACAGCAAATCTTCACTTGCAGTAGCACAGTATTTAAACATGAGTTCGAGTACATATTAAATACACAAGTCACATTGTAGCCAATGTTACAAAATATATTTTTACATTGGTTTTATTAACCAATATATAGTAACATCGAATAATGATAGAGATGGACCAGTGATAAGTTATTTTGAATTTTTTTATTTTGTCCTGATTGTCCACTTCATAGTAACAACTGAAAATAGACAGTAGGAATTACGGCTCATATCAGATAATTAAGATATGTGTGTGTGTTTTTACGTATATAAAGACATATTGTGCTGTAGAAACTGATTAATTTTGAATGCCATTTACAAACCAGTAATCTAGAACCTTCCCGTACACAAGGGTATAATGCAAGTAAACATTTACTGCATACGAACATACACTCAAGTATATTTTTCTCAACTTAGTCAAACAATACACGTTTAAAATATAAATTATCTCTACATCTGGATACTTACGTAATTATCTTAATTATCCACTTCTACCTATATACGAACCTTGCTTCTACCTTAGCACCTGTACAAATGGCGACCTGGCGCGAAATTTCTAAAATTGGACTTTTTTGCCACCTGTTGGTAGAAACTAGAACTGATACACTTGCTACAAATCTCCAGCAAGCCTCCGAGGTAAGTAAAATCTAGCAAGTGAAAATCAAATTACGACATTTGCGGGTAACTCTTTCAAAAAGCCTGCAGCAGGTGTACAGTGCACGGAAAGTCTAGCAAGTTAAAATCAAATATAATGAAAGACTTGCTGCAAACCAACATGCTATTAGGGTAATACCAAGAGCAGACAAAAGAATAACCTTAACCATCAAAATAGAAATGGCAATGATAGAAAAAGAAAAACATGGTAATTGAATCTTGTTTTATTTCCAACTACTGACGAGAAAAACCATCGAAAGAGAATTACGTATTTCTTTTAATTTTTCTCTTGCTTTTAGTTTTAATTGTTGGTTAATACACATGTATTATATTTTTCTTTTCTTTTTGTTTTGGCAAAGCTAGAGCTGGACTTTCTGCCCACCTGTGTTTATGTCTTCAAAGAGGAAACAATGTGTCAGATAGAAAACGTTTTAGGCGTTTTTTTAATTTTTACTTACGTCTATGCTGCTCATACCTTTGATTCCTCTGCGTACAAATACCGATTTTAAAAACTTTAAGTAAGAAAATAATGTTGCAAGACCATGTCTTTATGGCAAATACATATAATACGTAAGCTGCCATAAGCATGCACAAAAACCACTTCGCATGAGCATGATGGGCAAATTGTGCAATTTGATGTGAATTCAAGGCCAAATAATCTTCCAGAAACAGTTTGCGACTCAAGTTACAGCGTTTTGTCGCGACACGGCAGTCATGTCCTACGCTCTAGAACTCTTCTATCTCTTTGAAATACACCCTCTGATTGCGTTACCGAAGCATTTTTTAAAATTTTACCTGAGATAAGTAAGGTTACTTTTTGTACTAACGTAACGACCCACGGGGTGCCTCTGAGGCTTCTATTGAAATATGCACTTTCTAATTATGTCTTACTGTTTATTTTTTATTACCATTCATAAATGATTGCTTAGCAAAGTAGTGATTAGCAATTTCTATTGATGACGGAAAATAAAAATGCTGAAGGTGGGTTCAGGTAGCTTGTATATGCAGCAGGGAGTCTCACAGGTACCCCTTGGGCCTTTTAAGGTTAAAATTAACCATTAGCGGTTCTAGGTCAATACCGTGCAAACAATAACAGCGATGGACAAAAACAGCGCAGCAAATACCGCGTGGACAAAACCGCGCAAGGACAAAAACCGCGCATGCAAATATCTCGTGGGCAAAAACCGCGCAAGAACAAAAATCGCGCATGCAAATACCGCGTGGACAAAAACCGCGCATGAACAAAAACCGCACAAGGACCAAAACAGCGCAAGCAAATACCGCGTGAACAAAAACCGCGCATGCTAACACCGCGTAGACAAAACCCGCGCAAGGCTAAAACAGCGAATGCAAATACCTCCTGAACAAAAACAGCGCAGTAACAAAAACAGCCTAGTAACAAAAACCTCGCAAGGCAAAAACAGCGCATACAAATACCGCGTGGACAAAAACCGCGCATGCAAACACCGCGTCGTAGACAAAAACCGCGCAAGGTGAAAACAGCTCATGCAAATACCCCGTGAGGAAAAACAGCGGAATAACAAAAACCGTGCAAGGCAAAAACAGCGCATGCAAATGCCACGTGGACGAAAACAGCGCATTGCCGCAATATGCACAGGCGCTGAAATGTAGGACTATGACAGGAGTTTAGAATGCGTTTAATACACTTCCCGCCAATGGACTTGATTGGCTTATAAAGTATATCCTGCTAGCACTCACGTTAATGTTCTAATCCAATAGACGATTTATTGTTTTTTTTCGTGTAGGTGACATTAGTTTTCAGCCTGCCCGTCAAATGAATTCATTGCTATTTGGTGCGTATTGGCAGGGTATGATTAATGCGGGTCTTAGAGGGGTTGTCTGTAGCCCCGAGCCTCCACTCTGATCAAGATAAAATCATCATCAGTTCAAGAATTATACAATATACAATCATCAGAAGATAAAATATGACCACAAATATGAAACATATTCCCTTAACTTTCCTACTGTACTTTCACTGAAATATATCTATTAGGCAACGTCAGCAGGGGTCACATATTTTTTCTAGCCCCGTGCCTCCAGATGTGTTAATTCTTCCATGTGTATTTGGAATGTTTAGTTACCACAATCGGAGAAACGTGTTACTGCGATTTCTAAAAGGAGTGGCGTTTTGCTGTTTCCTAGCGAATTGTAACTCTTAACTTAACCCTGTCGTGGCAATAAGACATTGCAGACAGATACATCCTTTAGGCGGGAAGCGTGCAAGGTGAAAACAAACGTACTCTAGACGAGAACCGAATTTCTGCTTGAAGTAAAACAGATTCACGAGTATTAAGAATAGCTTATAACTAATCCACGGAATTTATGCTCTTACATTTTTTCTTTGTATGTACCTTGGTGAAAACCAGAAATGCTGGAGAATTACGATGTGAGGAGCCATATAAATCAAAATCACGTAACATATTTTTACATATTTTGAAGTCTGTTACATATTTTCCGTCTACTGTACTCCCATGCGCAAAAAAAATTGCGCGTATACTGTAACTCACGATTTTTCTCAATTATTTCATTTTCTTTATGTTTATGTGTAAAATTCAGTTATTAGTATGAGGAGATAATAGAAAGCAATCCATCTAAGGAAATATTTCCAAAAAAATATAATAAAATAATAAAAATATAAGCAAAAAACAAAATTATGTTCGGTTTTGGGTATACTGGCAATAATGTTTTCGAGGTAATTTTTGGAGTAGCACAGCACGATTGTAGAGGGAATTACAGAATTGGTAACACAACAGGGGGACAGTTGAATCAAGGAACAGAAAAGTGGAGTAAAATATTGCATTTATTGGCTTAAATCTAGGGTGTAAATTGTCTGCCAAATATAAATTAGCTTCTGTAACCAAAATGTTGTACGGAAATATATAAACAAAGAGAAAAACTGTTGTCTTAAGTTTGGAAGTGACATGCTCTATAGCCATGAGCATTCATTCCTTGAGAAAAAGATAGGCAATAAAAGAAAGTCTGTGTGGTCAAGTGGGTAGAGTGACGGATTAGTAATTCTTATACTGTTTTGATCCCAGATCGAATCTCATCCGATCCTGTTTAAGTTTTTTTTACGAAACATTATAGAAGTGTATAATTTGTATGTTATTAAAAACTGAAACAATACAATTAGGGAATAACTTTTTGTTTCCTCTGATGACGTATTTATTTAGAATTAGTGTACTATTAGTAATAGCCATTGGTTTCAGTTTATGCTGTTATATAGCTTCTTTTATCATCCTCTTTTCTTGAAAAAAAAAACAAAACAAAAAAAACAGATTTGTCTCCAATAAAGTATGAAAAATATATATAGACAGAAACAGACATCTTAGTGTCAAACGTGATTTATCGTGTTGAAATAAACAAGTTTCCCGTTATTAAAAAAGAAAACTATAGAAAATCATTGCATTTGGTCTTTAGGTTTTTAGCATGCTATAGGCCTATATATTCTTTATAAGACTATACTTTATAAGGCAAGATGTGCGATCATACCCACAAATTTAGCTAGTGGGTGAAAGATGTTTTCGGCACAAATATTTTACTGGTCTAGGTGCATGAAACACCAATACGCCATGGTCTTGACCTTTGTTTATTTCACATTATTATCCGACATATCATAGCAGGTAAAAAGCAGCATCAATCGGCAACAAAAACTGCAAGTTGTGGTCTTAGTCTCTTTTTGATGCTCCGGACTCGATCGCCTAGCACGCCCGTCTATACCTTGACTCATACATCTATCATTCAGTGCAGGCACATATCCAGCTTTACTTTTCGGAGGGGGCCCGACACGAAAGCTCGTAAGCACGTAATTCTAATGTTTCAAAAATATCAATAATAATAATAATAATAATAATAATAATAATAATAATAATAATAATAATAATAATAATGCAACAATTCTGTATTTCTCTTAAACATTTCTTACTTTTCATTTATGAACCGGTCAAACTGCATTCTAACACAAACGAAATCAAAAACATATTTTCTAGAGACATGTAAGGAAAACTGTCTGCTACGTATATCACATAACAAAAATAGCAAATGGCAATGAGTGTATCGTTCTAATACAGTAATGTTATAAACAGAATGGAAACGAAATTGTAACCCCATTTAAAAGTGTTCTTTAATCCCACCTGGTATCAATGGCATTACGGTATATTCTTACAAGTAACACTTCCCAAGTGTAACACTCCGATTTTGATAAAATTTGACAGGCAGACACTACACATAAAATAAACGAATACATTTTCCAGGAAAATACAAAACACGTATTCTCTAATTTTATGTCCGCAATATCTGTTCACAATTTCGTTCACTTTGGTCCACTTGTTTTTGCCTTTCGAGCGTCAACTTTCAAATTTTGGGTGAGGGCTTTTGCCCCCTATAACCGTTTTTCAGCAAAAAAAAATAAAAATAAAAAAGCAATTATTTTTTTATTTTATGTATAGTATCTACCTGCCAAATTTTATCAAAATCGGAGTGCTACACTTGGGAAGTGTTACTTGTTAGAATTATAACAACAACGCATTGTCCACAGTTTGGACACTGACTCAAAGTAATCTGACATAAATTAAAAAAAAACTCAAAAGGGAAAAAGTAGGTTTATTAAAAAGTGCTTGAGGTTTGGTAAGGGACAGCTTCCAGGACCTCACGCTGGATACGTCACTGAGTCAATGCATTATATTTGTTTCTTGCAAAGATGATAATTAGATGCGTAATGTGTAAAATTATATCATAGTTTGACTTTTTATAGGTCTTTCCTTAACACATCCATATTACCCGGCGTTCTGCCTGCCTGTTTTATGTCGGATAAACGAAACTCTACTGTATTTTCAGATAGCATATACACAGGAGCTAGAGGTCTGCACAGGCCGGAATTTTTAGAACGGACCCGGCCCGTCCCCTTTAATTTATAATCTATAGGCATTAGCGGATTAAGGGCGGAGCCAATGGAGCCCAGGGCTCCCAGCTCAGGGGGCCCTTTAAAATCCCTCTGTTTAATACTTACGCTCGCGGTATCGCTAGATTTAAGTCTTTGCATCAGCAGCATTTACCTGTTAATAATGAATGCAATTATTTAATTGCTAATAATGAATTTAACTAAACTAATTATTGTAAACTTGAAGCACATTCAAATATTACAGCATAGTTCTCGGTAGTTCCATATGTAATTTCAGAGACCACGGTGTTTCAGTGGTAGAGCGTTCACCTTTGGTGCATGGAGTCCTTGGTTCGATCTATGCTCGCGCCAAGTGAACCTTGTGCTGGACAAGCACTGTGTGTGTGGGTTTTCACGAGGTTCTCCCGTTTTATCCCACTTTTTTCATTCATTTCTTATCATCACTGTCTCCTTTAGCCTATCCGGCATTTTCGTGGGACGTAAAACTTAAAAATTTCATTTCAAATCATTTCAATCAAAAAACAGTTGCAGGAAGTATGTAATTTCGAATAAAACAAACTACTATATACAATTCTGAGTATATTATTATTTTATGAAATTCTCGCGAACCTTATTTCTAAATTGAAGGGTAAGAAGACTAAATTCATTGTCTTATTATTATAGATCCATTTCAATTGAAGCAGTTGGAATAGTTGAAAAAAAACATACCCTATATTCCAGTGTGCCACAATCGGTATAACGCGCCACACTGGTGTGCCCAGCAAAGTGAACAGTGTGACGCAAACTTTTTCCTATTATTTGCAAGAATATTTGTCGAGTTCCTGTTATTTGTTATTATTATTATTATTATTATTATTATTATTATTATTATTATTATTATTATTATTATTAACGATTTTTCCATGGATCAGCTGTCTGTATACGGTTAAGCAACCACAAGTATCACATTGAAGGAATGAGTGTAATTATTTACTTTAATAGTAATACAAAAGTCAATTTGCTTGTATATTCTACCGGTAATAACTGCATCCGTTTAGAAAGCTAGGACTAACAACAAAGGGATACCAAGTTGTGACCACACACCGCCCCAAATCGTGGGTGCCACAAGTTCTCTTCTAAGCGTTAGAACAATAAGGGCTGTAGCGTTCAGGGAGAGAGAAAAACAACTTAATTCCATTGCAGTTATATGCTTATTAAATGTTAACTTATATTTATAAATTATGTAAGTGATCGTATCGTTTTATTATTATTAATAATAATAATAATAATAATAATAATAATAATAATAATAATTCTTATTATTATACATTTCTTAATACGTTGATTGCCCTGTGTATGGAATTCCATACACACGGCTGTCCTGTACAGTAGAGCGTGATTATTTTCCATACGCAAACAATGTAGATATTCCAAGTTTGTTGTGTTCGTTCTATAGGTGTGTATGTAATTAGATACATATGGCGTAGAAATCAAAATTTAATGTCCATGCCACGTATATGAAAAACCATACACAAAGACATTTATGAATAAAGACATTGAGTTTGAGTTTAACGTCTCGTTCAGCAACGAAGCTATATGAGACGTCGGCCTACTGATTAACGTGGACTCCGAACCACGTGAGCTCTCGCCGGGAATCGAAGCCGGGTCTTCCACGCCAAAGGCGCGTACGCTAACCCCTAAGGAGCTTATGAACAGAGACATTTATGAGCTAAAACAAAGGCGAAAACAAAGATGTGTGATGTGATTTTGAGTTTATCGTCCCTTTCAGCAGCGAGGCTATATGAGACGTGGACCTACTGATTAACGTGAAATCCGAACCACATGAGCTCCCGCCGGACGAAAACAAAGACCTTTGGAATTGACAATTGTTTGGACATTCCAGTCGAACCTGCCTAATATTAACAACGTTTCTACGATAATTTCGTAACATTGTATTATTTCTTTTGTTGATTAGCTTGGTTAGGCTTATTTAAACACTTTCTTCTTTGCACCGACGTGTCACATCTCTTGGATGAAGATACACTAGCTCTCACTGGAAATCTAATCCAGAACCAATGCACTTGACCCATTTGACCCCAACAAGGCACATTTAAAAAGAAGTTTCGGTTTTGTTCGGAAAATTGTGATTAGGTGTAACATTTAAAAATATATTTAAGAAAGGGTACGGAGTAAACGCACTGTACTTTCTCGCTCGAATATTTTACACTGACTTATGTTAGGCTGCAACTGTTATTGATACATTTATTTGGGAAATTACGAATAAAATAATGTTTTGGAAAACTTTGCTAGAAGAAACTTCAGACCCAAAAGTAAAGTACCCATTGGTCATATTTCCGTTAGAAATAACTTGATCCATATATTAGAATTATAAAGGATATAATTGTATGTGAACTATAAGCAAAAGCGTCTGAGTAATTTCTGAGAAAATTATACAAAAAGTCACCCCCAAGAATAAATTATCCCTTGTGGATGTTTTCAGTATAAACGAGCTATGCTATATTGTTAGTGTTTTCATAAAACATTTATTTATGAAATACGAACACAATCGCCTGAGTCGTTGTTGAGAAAATCGCAGGGTAAAACTTACTGTCAAAAGCAATATACCATTTCTAGATTTTCCGGATGAGGGAATTATACCATATAGCTAGGTATTTATGTAATACGTATTTATAAAATATGAACAACAAACATCTCCTGAGTTGCTTTTAGTAAGGTCATCGGCAAAAGCTTACCCCCAAAGGTAAACTCTTCTATCTGTAATTGTGACAGTATATCGAGTAATTTTTAAGCAAATCGTCGGGAAAAATTTCATTGTCAAAGCAAACTATCTCTTTTGGATTTTTCTTTTCGGAACAAGCGAGTTATGCCATATTGTAAGATTATTACAGAAAATATTTTTACTGAAATTAGAACAAATTTCAGTAAAAATAGAAATTTCAGTAATAACTGAGACAATTGTCCAAAAAAAAACAACCCTTGAGAAAACCACTTCTTCTGTATGTTATCGGAATAAACTATTTATGCTCTATGTTAGTTTATAATGAAATATTTCTTTACGAAATATGAACAAAATTGCCCGAGGCGTTAATGGGAAAACCATCGGGGGAAAGCTCACCCTAAGATTAAGCTACTCCTTCCAACGAGTTGACATATTGTTAGGTAATTAATGATACGTTTATTTACGAAATGTGGTTGAGAAAATTGTGCAAAAAGAACGCATACCATACAGTAAATTACACCATATATATTTTTTCAGAAAAATTATTCATATGTGGTGGAGATTTGTTAATAAAATATATATTTATCAAAAGTAAATAAAATCGTCACAGCTTTTTTTTTATTTGAGAAAATTGAATTATTTTAAATTTTAATCCTTCAGTAATTACCCTTGCTTTTAGGTGTCGAAGGACATAAAATTCGAAAGATATTATGTTACTAAAACGTTATGTCTAGAATTCGGTGCAGATACGTTGAAGAGTATGGCCTCTATTTGAGTGCGTGTAAAAGCGTGACGAACCGAGAGACAAATAGATGGACAGACATCGAAAAATCATTTTTTTTCGCTATGTAGAAGCCATGTAACTTGAAATTATTGAAATCTGGTATTCGGTTTTTATAACTATCACCACACTTTCTTTTTTCGTCGCTCGAATGTGAAAACGAATAGGCCTACACCGACACGTAATGTGATAATTTGTAATCCCAAAAAATTTAATTTGTTATGTTTAATGTGTGGTTACTCTAAAAAAAAGCTTATGCATGTTACATCATTTTATTATCAGTTTTTCACGCTACTGTATAATTCGGTACGATTATAATTAATATTCATGGCATCTTTTGGAAGCATTCGCGTTCCTCACAAAGAGAGCTGTAAAATTTAGTTTTGTTTAAAGAAAGCACTCTTGATTTTTTTTCACACAGACTTGCATTTGTTGCACTTGTGGATATGAAACAAAAGGAGAGAGAGAGAGAGTCAATACTTTAAAAAGAAACACACACACAGAAACACTAGAACAGTTTTTTCTTCATGACAACGAGCTATCGCTGTGACTGTGTTCCTCACGCTGTGTGTAAAGCTGCAGGTTGCTCTTGTTTTGTTTTTTTTTGTTCCTGACTCACAGACACTCGCAGTGAGTTGAAGCTGTGTAAAAACGGAGAGGGAACGGTTAAGCATACCATACCATAAACTAAAAACAATCGCTATTAGTAATAAATAGTAAGCTAATTCTGAATAAATACGTCATCAGAAAAACAAAAAGTTATTTCATTATTATATTATTTCGTTTCTTATTAACATAAAAATTATACACTTTCTACAATGTTTTGTAAAGAAAAAAAAGTGAACCGGACTGGGTGGGATTCGATCTGGTGTCAAAACAGTATAAGAATTACTAGTCCGTCACTCTACCCACTTGCCCACACAGATTTTCTTTTGTTGCCTATCTTTTTCTTAAGAAATAAATACTCATGGCTATAGAGCATGTCACTTCCAAACTTAAGACAACAGTTTTTCTCTTTGTTTATATTTTCCGTATAACATCTTGCTTACAGAAGCTAATTTATATTTGGCAGACAATTTACACCCTAGATTTAAGCCAATAAATGCAATATTTTGCTCCAATTTCCAGTTCCTTGATTCAGCTGTTCTCCTACTAATCTTGTTATTCCCTCTGCAATCGTGCTGTGCTACTCCGAAAATTCCCTCGAAAACATTATTGCCAGTATACACAAAACCGAACATAATTTTGTTTTTTGCTTATATTTTTATTATTTTATTATATTTTTTGGAAATATCTCCTTAGATGGATTGCTTTCTATTATCTCCACGTACTAATAACTGAATTTTACCAATAAACATATGGAAAATGGAATAATTGCGAAAAATTGTGAGTTACAGTATACGCGCAATATTTTTTGCACATGGGAGTACGTACGGTAATGGGTCCCTTGGTACATCACTGTGCCAATTTTTAGCGTAACGTTAATTACTAGGTTTGTTATTATGCAGTAAGTTACTTACTTGTGCTATTTTATGGAGTAATCTACGTAGATTTATCTCTGCAAAATTCAGGCTCCCTCTCATACGTCAGAACTTCACAAATGAGAACGAACTATCATCACAAAAATTTACTTTCCGACACAAAAAACTCAAAACACCTTCCCGCGCACGACTGCTTACACGGTGTGCAATTGTTTCAATGTTGCCACATCCTTAGGATTTTTTACTTCCTTCCTGACACATACTCAACAACACAGTTTGTGTACAAATAAGTATAGAAGCAATGTCCCCAGGTACATACTGTCCCTAGGGAGAGCACCTTCCCCTAACTTGGATAAAGAAAGAGTATTATTACTCATTGAGAAAAGTAACATTTATAATTTGTACGAATTACTGTAGTACAAAGTATTGCTAGTACTGCATAAAGTGAAGTATTTTGATTCTCAAATAGGATCATTCCAGTACCAGTTTATACAAGTTGCAGTGTACGTTCGATGAACAAAGGAGATTGTTGGTGAACAGTTTGAGTTTGTGAGTCAACTCCTGGAGCTGAATAGGTTGAATGACGTAAAGTAATAGTGGCTATTATCCAGAATAACTTGACACATGGAATAATACAAATTTTCATCCCTTGAACAGAGATTCATAGTGGTATTATCTACTACTTGCCAATGGTGAATTCCGGCACAGATGAAGTATAGTGGAGCATGTTATGTATAAGAGGACTAAATGCAGATTACCTTCGTATCGTACAGGTTTGCTAGTGCATGCTTAACTATCAACTTTGAGATAGTGAAACAGTTGCTACTTTTGGTATCTGCCATTCAATATATTAGTTAATTATGAAGCTATCTTTTGATTGGAATATCGAAGTCCTTTCTAATTAAACAAAAATTCACGAAGTAAAGAGTGTCGTATTGTTATAAAAGGAATTTTTCCTAGCCAACTATTTTAATAGTTTACTAACTACCTTTTTTTGATTATATTCATTGGTTATGTTTAGTCATGTTAGTGTATTCCTTTCTCTTTCTTTCATAATTTTTGAATACTTATGTACAGGAACGATAATCTTTGCATGTATATGGTTATTTTAGTTTTAGTACGTAAATGTTTCGGGAGTAGCTCAACAGAATTCTCGCTGCTCGTTTTAAGAATTTGAACTGTACAAAGCATTTACAATCTCTTTTAACTAGCAACATTTTATTTTATCATTGTTTTATTTGGTGAAGTGATATAGTACTGATAATTATTTCGTTGTTGATCTTAATTAGAAGGAAAGAAAGAAGACATTTATATTATCATGTTCAACATTTTGAATTTGTAATCTTAGTATTATTATGAATATGTGGATTTTTTTTCCTCAAAGCAAAGACATTTACGACAAATAAATATGAAAGCAGTTGTAAAAGAAATCATATGTTGCTTTTTGTGGACGACACTCGAAATTCTAAACTGAGAAGTATTTCATTGTAATTCTGCGTAAACTCAAAGAAGGTGAGTGAATATAGTAGTCTTTTAAAAAATTAAACATAAATTTATGTATGTTCATATCTGTGTTTTGATATACTGTAATTACTTCAGACTAATAAACAGTTTAAACAAGAAATATATTTCTGTAATATCAAATATTTCTTGCTGTACTCCGTTCAAGGAATTTCCTACTCGGCTAAACGAGCTTGAACTATTGTCTTCTGATTATCTGTAGATAACATAGATACGTATAGAGAGTAGGAGCTACAGATTTTAATGGCGACCCAGCCAACATGATTTTTTCTTGTATGATATTAATTGATCGGAAGTAAAAAAAAAGAGATCAAATGTGTACATTGCGGTTCAAATCCGTAAGGTGAGCGTGAGAAATTTGAGCTATTCACTGTTTTGAGTAATTTTATTTGGAAGTAAAATCCATATTTCATTAGTTCAGAATAACGTTTACTTTGGCTTTAAAAAAAAATGTCAGACATAGAAGAAACGGTTGACCTAGTAGATGGTAAATTTTCATGTTGTGATAAATCTACAGGTAGAGGTGTAGAGTGTAGTAAGTGTAAATTTTGGAGGCACTTAAAATGTGAAGGGTTAGCAGCAAGTGCTTATGCTACGCTAACCGAACCTTCTGTTGTTTTTGTAAGGAATGTCGTCAGGCGTCAGTGTCTTCAGTTATTAAAGATACTGGAAGCGAAACTACTAATATAGTGTTGATCCTAGAGAAATTAGCTAGTTTTGAGAATACTATGCAAGGAAATTTAGATAGTTTGAATCAAAATATGAATCAATGATTTAATGAGGTTACTAAAGAAAGTGCTGAACTTAAGGATCAGGTTAAACAGGTTGTTGGGCCAACTAAACAGGCATTAAGTAAAATAATATCAAAAGTAGATCCACTTGAGAATAAAACTGATGAGATGAATGTTAGTTTAAGAGAAAAGATAAATAATGTAGAGACTGATGTAGAACAAAGAATATCAGGGTTGAATGATCGATTTGTGGAGATAGAGAATGAAATTCACTTGTGTAAGAGTAGAGAGAATTCTCTTGAAAGTGAAGTTGAGTCAATTCGTTCCGAATTAAGTTCAGTCGTAGAAAGCATTCGGGAACAGAGTTCGGTAGTTAAGGAAACTAATAAAAGAGAAATTTTGGTCAATTCTTCGGCTAATACTTACCTAGGAACCGTAGCGGTAACAGTTAGCTGTTGTTCCGTAGTTACTAGTAGCGTGGTTAATACTATAGCTGGAACATCGGTTTCCAATCAATCAATATCTTTCCCATTTCCCAGTAATTTGTCTTATAATTCGAACTTTTCGGTCAATAAATCCAGTAATACAGGTCTTACGTTCACTAGCACAAGCAAGCCTATTGTTAGTTTTGATGATCCCGCTCACAGTGAGTTTTTGCCTGTATGTAAGCAGTCATCATCTATTTCTTTGAATAATTTAATTAATGGACAGCCGCGATTCCAAAGTTCGATCAAACCACTTGAAATGGTAGAAACAGAAAGTCCTTTGGGGCAAAATCACAATTTCAGCCACACAAATGTTGGTAAAGCATTGAAGCTTTCTGATTTACCTAATTTTCCTGAATTTACAGGTCAAATTCTAAACTATAGTGCCAAAAAGTTCTTGAAAGAAATAGAACAAGATTTTGAAATAGCAAGGATAAATGAAACAGATAAGCAAATAATTGTTGAAAAGAGACTTCGTAAGTCTGCTTTAGCTTGGTTTAATAGCGTGAAATTGCAGATACAAAACTACCAAGATTTTCGCATCCTGTTTCTCAAGCAGTATACCAATCCTCCAATCATTAGAGCTCAGTTGAAGCAGTTACAGTCTTTGAGATACAATAGTACGGAACATTCATCCATAGCAGACTTTGTGTGGTCGTTATATTACCAATATTCCAACTTAATAGAAAACCCGGACGAGGAAGAAGTAAATCTTTGTTTAGACGATATTCCTTTCTCGTATGCTAAATATCTAAGATTACTGCATTGTCGTACAGTAAGAAAATTAGTAGAGTGCATTACTGAAATGGAATTAGATTCGAATGTTCTTGAAGAAAAGAGTAAGTTGGAAATAGAGTTGAGTTACGGTTTTGGTAAAACACATAAAGTAAATTACGAAAGGGATAATAAAAGGAAATTTAATGTAAGAGATGTACAATTTGAGTCTAGTAGAAAGCAGGATAGTAGTGATAACAATAATGAAACTAATAATGGTACTATTGATAAACAAGTGATTAATTATTCAGATGAACATGCTAATACTGTTGCTGACAAGAAAATTTTCAGTCAGAGTAGTACTGCTAGGCAAGGAAAATGTAACTGTAATTGTGAATACCATAACCAAACGAAAAATTGGTATTTTAAGAAAAATCGTCGTCCGTATTATAATACCAATGCAGAGAAAAATAATCAAGAAATAAGTGATCAGATTAATAACACTGAGCCAACTGAACCCAAGAGCACGAGTTATGATGCAAATCATGGTAGGTTTACAGGGAGCAATGCACAATCGCGATCAGAGGTTTAAGTTTGTATGGCTGAAGAGCATGCTGAAGACGATTCAGGTAATATTACAAACCACTGTCGAAGTTACCCATCTGCGCCAGTAAGGGGTAGTAATGACGGAAAAGTCTCACGCAGTCATCATCCAGGCCGCTGATTGGCTGCAGTGAAGTAACAGGTGTAAGTCGGTCTGTTTTGGTGAATAGTTCAAGTATAGTTTATAATCTTTTAGGTGTCAAAGAAATTATTTCAGTTAATCCTACTAATGAGAATTTGGAATTTCCGTCTAATAGCAAGCAATTTGATAGGCCAGTAGTCATACAAGTAAGGTTCGTGGTAGAAGAAGATTTACCTAATACCTACGATTTAAACTCTGTTACCTATAGGTCCCCGACTATAGGAGGTTGCATTAAAGGCATGGAACTGAAATGTACTATAGATTTAGGAAGTGAGATAAACTTGTTAAACTACGAAGTGTGGTTAAAAATTAAAGATAAATTTCCTTCGGCAAAGCTTTTGCCTGCTACTCATATTTCACCTTCAGGTTTTGCTGGTCCTACTAACTATTGTGTAAAGGGAATGCAGATATTAAATTTAAACATTAATGGAACATTGTTTGAAGTGCTTTTGTATGTAATAAAAAATTTAAAAACTGACATGATTTTAGGTATGCCTTTCTTTCAGAAACACAAGGCTATTTTAAATTTAAGAGAGAATATTTTAGAAGTTGAAGATAAGCATGGTTGTCAAGTAAAAATAAATTTATCTCAGGTTAATGTTTGCCTTGCAGGTTTGCAAATTAATAGCTCTTCAGCTGATATTGATGAAAAATATTTAATTTCTGAGACAGAAATTCATGACTTTGTAAATGCTAGGACAGACTTGGATCCTGATGTCAGAGAACGTCTATTGAAGCTGTTATTAACATATCAAACTTTGTTTTCAGAGAAACCTCGTCTTCTCAATGTTTCTCCGTACAAGATCCAGTTGAGTGACGACAAACCTGTAATAGGAAAAATTTACCCAGTGCCGTGTAGCATGAGAAAAGAATTAGAAGCTCATATCCAGAAGTGGTTGGATTGGGGCATAATAGTAGAGATGCCAAGTCCATACCGAAACTCTATGCACTGCGTAAAGAAACCAAATGGTGGTGTACGCCCTGTATTAGACTTAAGAGCTCTTAATGAGAAAGTAGAAGCGCCTCATATTCAGGTAGAACCTATTAATGACCTGTTGAACCGAGTTGCGGGAGCTTCTTACTTTTCTTCATGTGATACCAAGGATGCTTATTATTCAGTGCCATTACATCCTGACTCTTATAAGTGTACTTCTTTTGTGTTTGAAGGTAGACAGCTCTCCTTTCGTGTTTTACCAATGGGACTGAAGTCTAGTTGTGCTATTTGTCAAGACATAATGTATCAGCTCTTTAGTTTGAACACTAGAAAATTTGTAATTATATATATTGATAATATATTGACCTTTTCAGAGAATTTAGATAATCATTTTGAACATTTAGAGCAAGTCTTCAGAACTCTCTTGAATGCAAATCTTTCCTTGAATCTAAAGAAGTGTAAATTCTAATGAAAGAGATTACATTTTTAGGCCATGTTGTTAGTGGAAAACATGTTAAGGTTGACCCAAAACTGAATGAAGCAATTCGTAACTTCCCAGTACCACGTACTAAGAAGCACTTAAGAAAATTCTTAGGTATAGCTGTGTGGAGAAAAAAGTTCATAAATAACTTTACTTCAATTGATAATCCATTATTTGATCTCACAAAGAAGGAAGCGAAATTTGTGATGACCGAGAAAGCTTTAGAATCTATCTATATTCTCAGAAGGTTGTTAAGTTCCCCTCCTGCACTTTGTCAACCTAATTTTGAATTACCGTTCCATCTATTTACAGATGCAAATTCCGAGAGTTTAGCCGGATATGTTGCTCAAATCCCTGATGACGAAGATGATGTAAAAGTAATAGCATATGCCAGTCGCCGGATTAAACCACACGAATTGTCATTGTCAATGTATCAATTGGAACTTCTTTCTGTTGTTTATTTATGCGAATATTTTGCTTGTTTTATTACAGGTAGACCTACCATAGTACATACAGACAACAAAGCCGTTACACATGCATTTACTGTTAAAAATTTAGATGTACGTACTATTAAGTTACTTCTTAGATTACAACATTTTGATTTAAAATTCGTCCACATTGACGGAAAGCTCAATTTTGCAGCAGACACTTTCTCAAGGTATCCTCCAGAAGAAAATGGACAAACAAAAGAATTCAATGTGAATTTCGTATTTCAGGAAAGTGAGTTATTTTTGGACCATCGAATTTGGAACATAGAACAGACTAAAGATCCATATTGTTTGTCATTAGCTCGTAAAGTAAATTCAAACGAGAATTTGCAGGTATTTAATGGTTTGATTTTCAGTAAATCATCAGCCAGTAAACAAGTCCAGTGGCGTTTTTTAGTACCACAGACTTTAGTGAATGAAATAGTATCTAAAATTCACAATCGAGGTCATTTTGGACTAATAAAATGTTATTCCCTTGCTAGGCAAATATTTTATTGGAAAGGCATGAAAAAGGACTGAAGAAGTGACAAATATAATATGTACTTTCAGTTTCGGATGTATATAGTCGCTATGTATGCCTTTACCCTTTACGTACTGCTAATACTAACGAAATTTTAGGTGTATTGGAGAAAAGATACTTTTATCATTACCCATATCCTTTATATGTCATCACTGATCAACGAAGTCAATTTACTTCTAGTTTGTGGAAGAAGTTTTGCTCCAACAAGGATATCAAGCCCATTGCTACTAGTAGTTACAATCCAAAGGCTAATCCAGTTGAACGGCAGCTTAGATCAATAAATCAGCTTATTAGATGTTTCTGTAGTAAAGATCACACGAAATGGAGTACTAAGTTGCACGAAGTTCAAACTTTGTTAAATAATTCGCGATCTATCCCTACAGGATTCGCTCCGGCTGAGTTGTTCCAGAACTTCTCTGCCATTGATAATTTTAAGTCTAGGTATCCATGGCCTGAAGAACTTAAGATGTCGCCACAAGAGAAACATCTGATGGTAGAGGTGAATGTTACTAAAAATCAACGCAAGAATAAAATCAAGAAATCTCTAGCGGAATCCGAACTGCATGAACACGATCTGGTAATGGTAAAAACTCATTATCAAAGTTCTGCTTTGCATAAACGAATTGGTAAATACTTAGACTGTTACATTGGTCCGTATCTTGTCGAAAGAATATTTAGAAACAGTGCCCAATTAAGTACATTAGATGGTAAGCCAATAGGTACTCAAAACTTCTCTAATTTAAAGCTATTCAATTGCTCTAGGGAAAAGAAGGCAGAGGTATTAGAAAATTCAAGATAAAAAAAAACTTCCGCTGACTCGTCAGCTTTCTTCTGGACCACACGGTACTCTGTAGTAACCCTATTTTGGTTACTGCATGTATGTATATTTATTTACTTGTGACATTCATTTTATGTTTAACTTTTAGTTGCAGGTAAATATGATGCAAAAATAACAGTAAGTTTATATACTTATATTAATCCTTAATTAAGGACATTTCAGCATTATTTGTTGCTGCTAGTTATTTAGCTTTCGTTGTCTTCTTCTTCTACTTGGTAATGGGTAATTGGCGCACATTATTCTGTGCACTGATGGGAAGAAAATGAACACAAAGGAAGTTGTTAATCAATTACAATTTTTAATTTTGATTATCAAAGTTTCTTGTGAGTGATAATTATAGAATTGCTATATACAGTTTGTTTTTGAGCTGTAGTTATGGTGAAAGAATTGCGAAGTTGAAATTCTTGCGACGTACTATAAAAATATTCCATTGACATAGTTCGCAACTTGGTCACGTGTGCTTTTTTATATAACTTGGATAAAGGAAGAATATTATTACTCATTGTGAAAAGTAACATTTATAATTTGTACGAATTACTGTAGTACAAAGTATTGCTAGTACTGCATAAAGTGAAGTATTTTGATTCTCAAATGAGATCATTCCAGTACCAGTTTATACAAGTTGCAGTGTACGTTCGATGAACAAAGGAGATTGTTGGTGAACAGTTTGAGTTTGTGAGTCAACTTCTGGAGCTGAATAGGTTGAATGACGTAAAGTAATAGTGGCTATTATCCAGAATAACTTGACACATGGAATAATACAAATTTTCATCCCTTGAACAGAGATTCGTAGTGGTATTATCTACTACTTGCCAATGGTGAATTCCGGCACAGATGAAGTATAGTGGAGCATGTTATGTATAAAGAGGACTAAATGCAGATTACCTTCGTATCGTACAGGTTTGCTAGTGCATGCTTAACTATCAACTTTGAGATAGTGAAACAGTTGCTACTTTTGGTATCTCCCATTCAATATATTAGTTAATTATGAAGCTATCTTTTGATTGGAATATCGAAGTCCTTTCTAATTAAACAAAAACCTACGAAGTAAAGAGTGTCGTATTGTTATAAAAGGAATTTTTCCTAGCCAACTATTTTAATAGTTTAGTAACTACCTTTTTTGATTATATTCATTGGTTATGTTTAGTCATGTTAGTGTATTCCTTTCTCTTTCTTTCATAATTTTTGAATACTTATGTACAGGAACGATAATCTTTGCATGTATATGGTTATTTTAGTTTTAGTACGTAAATGTTTCGGGAGTAGCTCAAAAGAATTCTCGCTGCTCGTTTTAAGAATTTGAACTGTACAAAGCATTTACAATCTCTTTTAACTAGCAACATTTTATTTTATCATTGTTTTATCTGGTGAAGTGATATAGTACTGATAATTATTTCGTTTTTGATCTTAGTTAGAAGGAAAGAAATAAGATATTTATATTATCAGTGTTCAACATTTTGAGTTTGTAATCTTATTATTATTATGAATATGTGGATTTTTTTCCTCAAAGCAAAGACATTTACAACAAATAAATGTGAAAGCAGTTGTAAAAGAAATCATATGTTGCTTTTTGTGGACGACACTCGAAATTCTAGACTGAGAAGTATTTCATTGTAATTCTGCGTAAACTCAAAGAAGGTGAGTGAATATAGTAGTCTTCTAAAACATTAAACATAAATTTATGTATGTTCATATCTGTGTTTTGATATACAGTAATTACTTCAGACTAGTAAACAGTTTAAACAAGAAATATACTTCTGTAATAAATAATATCTAAACGAGCTTGAACTATTGTCTTCTGATTATCTGTAGATAACATAGATATAGAGAGTAGGAGATACAGGGCAGTAACTGAGGGTTTTACTATTATTATTATTATTATTATTATTATTATTATTATTATTATTATTATTATTATTACTATTATTATTATTATGTGATTTCTATTTTCTTGCAATACATTTTCATTAGTTCCTTGTGAAAATTTGAACTGTCCGTGGCAAGTTAGTGGTGATAATTTTGCAGATATGCATAACTTTTTCAGAGCAACCTAGAATAAGCAACTAGAACAAAAATAAATGAAACATGTATATATATTTTTCACGCAGAAAAATATCGCAGAAAAATATGCTTGAAAATATATTCACATATTTTTACGTATGTTAATGATTTTTTCTACATATTTACAGTAGCCTAACTAAGGGCACATGGACCTCCCAGCTAAAATATGTAAAGTTCATGAAGGCACCTAAAATTTAGAGAAAATACAGTTTTGACTTATGATGTTCCATCTAGTCAGTCACTGCTTGTTCATATTATGGAAAAAAAATCTTGTATAATAATTTATTATTATTAAGCAATTATACATTGAACTAAGAAATATCAACAGAAACAGATTTTTCCTAAATAAATTAGAATAAAATGTTCACAAGTAATATATCAAAACCCATCAAAATTTCTGGAATCTGCTCACAATTTTCCAAACCGATAAACCATTTGGAAGAGGTATTCGTTGTTTACTTTGTCAATATCAACATTGTGACTTTCTTGCCTTTCAATGCTCAAGATTATAAAAAATCAACCATCTACCAATAGATACTGACTAGCCAGAACAATATGACCACCTACTTAATATTTCATGTGTCTACTTTTAGTTCGCAGGACAGTAGCAATTCAGTTTGGGACGGAAACAATGAGACCTTGGTAGATAGTTGGAAGCACCGCACACTACATCTGCACAGACAAGCAGAGCCCTACACGGGCCGAGCGCGCCCGTTTGACCCGGTGGATTAACCGGCCTTGCCCCGTTTTAGGAAATAGCAAATTCTTTCAAGTAATATCAAACGACCGGGCCGGACAGAAATGCTAGAGAGCCGAACCGGGCACACGTATTTTCGGGCCGGCCCGGCCCAAACACTGAGAGACGGATCGAAAACTAATGTTATCAGCCTATGTTAATCGTAATGTGTTTGGGAAACTGACCCTTTATTCAAAGCTGCAAAGTACTGTAATATTATTACTATTACTATTTCTTCTACTACTACTTCTACTAATACTATTACAAACCACTCCTAATACTACTACAACTGTTATGACTTCGCGTCAGGGTTGACATGACTGGTGGTACCGAATTTACCTTCTAAGTACAGAAAGAATCGGAGAAATGATAGTTATTATAGCAGGGCTATGTAGAATGTGAACCGATGCTTGATCTACGAGGGACAACGGTGGCTCAGTAGGTAAAACACTCACATCTGGTGCTAGAGATCATTGGATCAATCCCAGCTCGTGCTATATGAGTATTGTGGTGGGCAAACACCGTGTGCGTGTGAGTCCCGATTCCTCCCACTGTATTCATTCCACCAATTCATCCCATTATCATCCATACGGCCTGAGCCGTAGCTACCTAAAGAAAATATGATAAAGTCAAGTAATTGACCTACTAAATAGAATTTGGTGCTCTACCATTAAACCACGGAGGTCAAGATCGTGAACTGGCGTGCTCGTAAGATCAATGCAATTTGTACTAATGTTCAATTATCAAGGCAAATTACAAATGTTGTTGCATGTTCCTTTATTCTTTATAGTATGATACTACAAACATAAGATATTATAATGATCAAATAAATCACCAAGACGCCGGGTCGATTAGGTGTTCCTGGAACGGTTGCTCAGTGGTTGAGCGTTCACCTCTGGTGCATGGGGTCCCTGTTTCGATCCCAGCTCTCGCAAAGTGAACATTGTGGTGGACAAAAACCGTGTGGATGGTTTTCTCGGCGTTCTCCAGTTTCCTCCCACTTTATTCATTCCACCATTTTATTTGTTTCTCATCATCACCGTCTCCTTTAGCCTAGCATGCATAACTGTGGGACGTAAAACTCAAAGATTTCATTTTCATTGTTTTGTTTTCGTATTACTAGTAATAGCAGTAGTGGTATTTGCTGTCGTATTAGTATTGTAATGGGTAGTAGCAGTAGTGGTAGTAGTATTAGCAGTAGCAGTGGCAGCAATAGTGGAATTAGCACTAGCATTCGCAATCGTAATATAAGTAGCAGTATTAGCAGTAGTAGTTGTAGTATTAGTATTACATATGTTTCTTAGCAGTTTTGCATATCTTCTCTGTTACTAGTAATGCACTAATGAGTGTAGTACAAAACTTTTACGTCCTTCAATTGTATTATTTTATAATAAACATGGCTGAACGGAGCAAGCATAGATAACAGACATACAGAATAGGGATATAGGAAACAAACCTTGGATAACCTTTCACACGATTTTCCTATTCGAGAAGAACAAATAGACATTGCTATATTATGACGACACGTTTCTCATTTTTCATTGCATATTGAAGGATTGACTTATCAGACTTAGTTGTTCTAAGGCAAGTTACGCCCGGCCCGTTTAGATCTCTGTCCGGCAATTTGTGCCCGGCCAGTTTAGGGTCTGGCCCGTTTGTGCCCGGTTCGATATTCGGGCCGGGGCGGGCGCAGAATATAGATCCATCTGGGCCGGGCTGGGTTGTCTTCAGGCCTGGGGTTGCAGGGCTCTGGTCCAAACTAACGAGCTCGACGCTCTTGATCTCGGCACTCACGCTCAATCGGGCCCGGGTTGAATAATTGAACATGAACTAGAGTGAGACCGAGCCTCAATGATATTAGTAAGCGCGAGCCCAGTTTGGGGAAGTGATGACGAGCCCAGTTGAGGGAACTGATCGCTAGCTCGAATCATGTTGATGGAAATGAGCGCGAGCCCGAGTGAGTGCGAACTCAGTTGAGAGAAGTGAGCATAAGCCCGACTGAGCGCGAGCCCAGTTAAGAATAGTGAGCCCAGTCGAGAGAAGTGAGCGCAAGCCCAAGTATTGTGAGAACAGTCGAGGGAAATGGTCGGAAGCGCGAGCCGAATTGAGGTAAGTGATCGCGAGCCCGAGTGAGTACGAGCCCAGTTGAAAAGAATGAGCACGAGCGAGCTTAGTGTAAAATGGTGTTTGTCCATGTGCTGTTTTGCTCACGTGGTATTTGCATGCGCTGTTTTGTTCACGTGGTATTTGCATGCGCTGTTTTTATCCTTGCGCGGTTTTTGTTCATGCGCTGTTTTTGTGCTTGCGCGGATTTTAGCTATGCGCTGTTTTTGTCCTTATACATATTTAACTGGGTAGAGTGCCTGTCAATTATGCAACCTGAACCACAGTAAAGATATTTGGGTTGTCAAACTTAAGATACTTCTATATAAAAATTATTATATAAATTTGTTCAATTATCATACATTGTAAGCATAAAAATATTACGTACTGTATATCATGCTCTTGTAAATAGTATACTTATATATGGTATATTAATTTGGGATGCTGCTGACCCTACTCATTTAAAACCTTTGATGGTTCGAGAAAATAGTATTGTAAGAATATGTTTAAAACAAAGACTGAAGTAGACCAGATTAGGGTTGCCAGATGTCCCGGGTTTCCAGGACAGTCCCGGTTTTCAATGATATAATTATCTGTCCCGATAAAATCTTTCGGAATGCCTGTTTGTCCCGGTTTTGGTTCTTCAGGTTGAAAAAAATTAACATGCAAGAAATAGTATGTCTTAGCTAAAAACGAAAGGTTTTCGGAAGATTTGTGTAGCCAATTAAGTTCACTAAACAAACAACCAGGAGTTTGAAATTCACATCCATTCTTTCGTACTATAAGTTATCGAGTTTCCAGAGGGAGAAAATGGATTTTTAAAAATATTCAAAAGGGAACGTATGTTATGGCATTAATTTCTTGAATATTACTTTCAATAGAAAAAACAATGTATTTTTTCTGGTGACAGGCTTTAACTACTAGTTATTTTATACTTCAATTGCCAGCGAAGAACCGTTTCATTGCTGGAACTTTAGTAAACAATGGAAATACCTACTGCTCTCAGTCGCTGCTTGTTAACCGCATTTAAACTATTTCGTCCTGTCTGCTGTCTTCTGAGGCACAATTTTACAACAGTGACAACGCCAACTTTAATTTCTTGGAGGGCAAAGGAGAGACATAGACATTTTTGGGGGGCGGCTATTTTTGCATACCAAAGATGATAGTTTTATGTTTGACTTAAATTACAGTTCAACGTGTATTATGTTGTTGTTTTCGTATTATATAATTATAAATTAATTTTAAATAAAATTTTGTAATTTGCAAATAAGGTAATATCTACATATAAAGTATTCGATTCTGGGTGTGAAAATATTGACATTTGAACCAGGGTCGGATTAACGAGGGCTTAAGGGACTATAGCCTCAGACCTACAGGTGGACAGGAGATTCCACTCTGATCAAAATTTCAACTGGCTATTCTGAAAGAATCATGAAGATACAATCATCATCATAAAATCAAATATAACCAAAAATATGAAACATATTCCTTAACTTCCCTACTGTACACTCATGTCCAAAATTATGTCGCATGTCTATAAATGTGTTGTAAGAATATAATTTGATAACGAATTTGCCCAGTATTTCTTACAATGTTAGTGCGTGTATAATCGGAAAACACGTCTATGTGACAAATTTCATGTCAAAAGAGCAGTAAATAAGAACAATAAAACGAAAGTAAAACTTTCTTGTTTATTTAGCAACATTTTGTTTTACTCATTCTAATTTTCGTATTTATAATTCTTTTCCTATGAACTTTACCACAAATATACATTTCCCGATTATACAATAGTATCAGTATTAAAAGTACCCTACAAAATCATTATCAAATTATATTCTTACAAGAAAACAGTTATAGATATGCGACAATCATTTTGGATATGAAGATACCTTAGTGAACCTATATTAAACTGTTTACATCACCACCTATCAGAGTTCGAAAAACTATTTCGGATAAAATTTACGTATTTTTCCCTTAGAACCCGAATCTGCAATTAAAATAAATGAGTTCGCATATCAGTTTTCAGTTTCGCCCCTAAGTGGAGAAACAAAGGTTAATTCTAGCATACGTAAATTTATCCCTGCAAAATATTAACTTTTTTATTTCGTACAGTTTTTTTTCGTCCGATGCTTGTTTTTCAAGATATTTTGCAATAGGAAGTAACAAAATTCACCCCAATGTAGCGTCGTAAATCATATCTCATCATATTTTCCTCCAACAACTCAGCTTCTGTAGTATCCATATGGTACCAACTATCACGAAATATTGTTATGAAAGTGTCCAATATTTAGTGCTTCTTTCAACGCAAGCAAAACCGACCTCCTGTTTCTATCTGACATTTTGAAGTTGGCCGCCCCCAATAGAGGTATTCACGAGAAACTACTGTTTCCGAAAATAACACAGTTTGTTTCCTCATGTCCACTTTCTTACTTCGCTTTAGTTTCAATTATTTAATATCCTCGCATTGAAGTATTAATAAGCTCATGTAGCTCTCAAACGGAAAGAGACATGACCAAGTGTTTCCTCTCAAAGTTGTTCAAACTTTAGTGATTCTTTCAATGGGGACAAAATAAATCCCTGTTTCCATTTAAAATTTTGAATGTGTTTCCCCATAGAGAAATTACTGAGACGTTCCCGATGTTAGAAACATTACCATACGAATTCAGCATATGCACTTCGGTATTTTTTCAAAGATTTCTGTACACTAGAACCTGAATTAAGGTCCTGTTACGTATTTCGTGAATCACCCTGTATAGCCTGAGATTGATGTCCCAGTTTTTCGTTTACAAAATCTGGCCAACGTAGACTAGATAGACTCTATGACCAATTTTCAGTGTTACCACTTTGAAAATTATATTCGCAGAACGTGTTTGTCATATGTTAAAAAGAATAGAAACAAATGGGACGGAATAAAACATGTACATAACCAGAAATATGACAAACAAAAATTTAAAAATTAAAGCAACGAGTAAATCTATAACTCAATATCAAACATATTACAGAGCTCAGATGATTTATAATGAATTCCCACTCCGAATCAAAGAGCAAAGTAATTTTAAAATATATAAAAGGTTAATTTTACAGTGGTTAAAATAATCCAAAAGTATTTTTTAAAAAACCTATTGTGAACTTAAAGTAAGAATTATAAAACTTATACGTTGCGGTTTGAAAATAAATAAGTAAATAAAATACTAGAATCAGGATCGCATACAAGATTTTGATTGTGAGCCGTTTTCTATCTTTTCTTTATTCTTTACAGAAGAAATTGAAAAATTGTCGCAACATAGAAATAAGTGCACTGAATTAATCTGCCCGACATCAGAAGATAGACATTACTTCTGGAAGTTCGAAGTCCTGTCATCTCTGAATACCAGGTACATTAAACTCTATTAATAAAGGGAATCTAGATGTCCGATTTCCTTTGGAGAATTAATAAAACTTACACGTAGGAAATTTGACTTGTTGATTTCTGTAGAAGTTTACTTTTCCTTATTCTTTTACTTTATTCACTTAATATTTTGAATATTGTTATTTTTTAATTTAATATGTTTATGTATTTTTAAGTAGATGCTTTAATATACTGGATAAACAGAATATATTAAATTTCCTTTTTGCTTTAAATAAATAAAATGAAAAAAATATTTCTTTTTCTGTTGTAATTGTTCCTGACTCCTCTTGCTAAGCATGTCTATAAAAATTGTGAACAATCTGTAGCAGTGGTTCTCAACCTAATTCCTATCTTGACCCGCTCGTGTGAATGCAAGTCCGAGTAAGTACGAGCCCAATTGAGGTAAGGATCTCGAGCCCAAGTCACCGCGAGACCAGTTGAAAAAAGTGAGCTCGAGCGCGAGCGAGCCTAGTACAAAATGTTCATCTGTGGTTTTTTCCATGGGTTGTTTTCGCTCACGCGGTATTTGCATGTGCTATTTTTGTCCTTGCGCGGTTTTCGTCCTTATACTGATTTAACTAGGAAGAGTGCCTGTCAATTATGCCACCTGAAACACAATAAAGACATATGAGTTGTCAAACTTACGGGACTTTTCCTGTAATTGTTCCTAACTCCTCTTTCCTAAGGATGTCTATAAAAATTGTAAAGTCTGTGGCAGTGGTTCTCAACCTAATTTCTATCTTGACCCAATCGTGTGAATGCAAGCCCGAGTGAATCCAGTCGAAAGAGGTGAGCGCGAGCTCAAGTGACCGCGAGCGCGAGTGATTGCCAAAACAGTCGAAGGAAATGGTCGGAAGCGTTAGCCCAATTGAGGTAAGTGATCGCAAGCGTGAGTGAGCGCGAGCTCAGTTAAAAGGAGTGAGCTCGAGTGCGAGCGAGGTTAGTGCAAAGTGTTCATCCATGGTTTTTGTCCATGGCTGTTGTCTGTTTTCGATCACGCGGTATTTGCATGCGCGGTTTTTGTCCTTGCGCTGTTTATGTTCATGTGCGTTTTTTGTCCATGGGCTGTCTTTGTCCACGCGGTATTTGCATGCGCGGTTTTTGTCCACGCGGTATTTGCATGCGCGGTTTTTGTTCACGCGGTATTTGCTTGCGCTGTTTTTGTTCACGTGCGGTTTTTGTCCATGGGCTGTTTTTGTCCGCGCGGTATTTGCATGCGCGGTTTTTGTTCTTGCGCGGTTTTTCTTCACGCGGTATTTGCATGCGCGGTTTTTGTCTATGTGCTGTTTTTGTGCATGCGCTGTTTTGACCGGATACCAAATTTTAGCATTTGCTGTCTCGGGTTAAAGATTATTGTGTAGTTTTAACAATTAACGATTCCAAGGTACTCATTTTGTGCTGTAACACTAGTGTATATGTTGGTGCACTGATGCATACGGATGTATGGAAGAGCTAAAAAGCATGAAAATAAGAAATATTTTCAATTATTTTCTAAAATATTATGAAATCATTGCCTTGTAAATTAGAAAAACAAAATAATTACGAGATTAGTATTATAATGTGAGAATCAGTGGCTCCTGTGAGGTGCGGCTTGCCTAATGATGGGCAAATTCCCAGGAAAATATTTTTCGTTAATATTCCTCGGGAATATTCCGGGAATTTATGTATAAACACAAAGAAAATTGAATTTTATTAATATAATTTATTTCAAAATAAAATTACCAGCTGCCTCTTTATCATAGTATTTTTATTACTGCTGTTTACAGAGCATTCTTTAAAATGTATATTCTGAAGGGTACTACATTATTTTGTTATTTTATTATACTTAGAAACTACGCATAAATATATATTACAAAGTTACGCTCAACTAAATATACTTTAGGTCTTTTACGATACTGACGCATTCGAGAACTTAGGTTATCCCTGGCTTAGCAATATACAATATGTTACATTCGCATCCGTACAAATGGTGATCGTAAGGAAAGTAGAGCGGTACGCATAAACAGAGTAATGAAATGTATTTCTGCTTAAACATAAATACTTTCGAAATACTTGTTTGTTATTACAAAGAAACAATGTACAAATAAATATAATATAATATAAATGTGAAACTAGATTAAGATGTGCATTATTTCGCCACATTGTTATTCGTACAGTTAAATATAAACACTGCATGTAAGAAACAATTTTATTGAAAAACAAAATAACTAATACTTCATAGCGTAGCCTTTGGCTTTAATAACTGCCATACATCGCCAATGCATAGAATTTACAAGAGTAGTTCATGAGTCAGAACCGATCTTTTTTCATTTTTCCGTCATCACCCGTTTTAAGTCTTCTTTTGACGAAACTTTTTTACCGTTAACTGTAGGTTTCAGATAAGCCCATAAGTGTTAAATAGGGTTATGATCAGCAGAATGGTTAGGGGTATGGAATTGTTTGGATACATTCCAAATTAATCAGTCCCTATTTATACCTGTCGTATGTTTCGGATTGCGATCATGTGGAAACATATAAATTGCTAGCATGCCCAATTCCTTTGCACTTTTCTTAATATTGCTCCGAAGAATATATCGAGGTACATAAATTTGTCCATTGTACCATCAATAAATTGAATTTTACCAACCTTTTTGTCGACATGCACTCCCAAAACATAACAGAACCGCCTCCATGTTTTATGGTATGTATGGTATTTACAACATTGTTTTCCAAATTGGGTTTTCGCCACACCCTGCGGACCCCATCACACCCAAAGAGATTAATTTTAGTCTCATCTGACCATAAGACATTGTTCCAAAATTCTAGCTCTTGTTAACGTGTTATTTTGCAAACTGGTAGCTATTCGACCATGGTAGTCATATTTTTGTAGCACTTGATAAACCATCTTAGCGTGCCACAACAATCCGTATCTCAAAAATTTCGTAGTGACCCTCGTAGCACAAAATGATATAAAATTCTGAGCTAGTTAAATTGTACCTTATTTTCTTTTTAAATAATACAGTACATTTTAGCTGGTTGCGACAAAATTAAATAATACAGTCTAAACTTATTTCTTTTGTTACTTGAATAGCAAAAAATGATATAAAATTTTTAGCTAGATAAGATGGACATTCTTTACTTTTTCTGATTGATACAAAAATAAGGCCACCCAAAAATATGCCTTCGTTTATTTGAGTAGCACAAAATGATATAAAATTCTCAGCTAGTTAAAATGGATCTTTGATTATTTAAAAAATACATTTCTTCTTGTTGCTACATAAATATGCAAATTTGAAAATGGTGCATCACAACTAGATAGGTCACTCAATTTTGAAAATAGCTCTCCTTTGTTTTTTTTAAATGGTACAAAATTAAAAATCTATAAATGTTGAACTACAAATATTCAAAGTAGCTAAATTTTTAAAAATGGTTCTCCCCTGTTTTTAAATAATACAACCTTTTGGAAATACGAAAGGTAATTAAATTTTTGATTAAAAATTTGCACCACAAAACTTTGAACTACTTAAATTTTGAATTAGAAATTTACACTAGAAAAACTGGTTTACAAATTTTAAACTGAACCTTCTTCACTGCTTTAAATTATATTGTTTTTCTGTTTGCTACAAAAGTACCCACATTTGAAAATGTAGCATCACGACTAAATCTTTTAAAAAAACTTCTCCGTTTTTCTAAATTGCACAATTTTTCTTGGTGGTAAAAACGGTATAAAATTTAAAAGTGTCGCTCTGCAGGTGATTAAAGTGGCTTGATTTTAAAACAGCAATCCTTCGTTTATTAAATACTACGTTCGTTTTGGAAGCGCAAAAATAAATGCCTAAATTCACATAACAAAATATTTTTTCTGGTTCGTACAAAAATGTACAAAATAGAACAAAGTTCTAAGCTAGTTAAATTTTAAATGTGAAAATATTACACTATAACTGAAAGGATATATATTAAAACAACTTCCAATTAAGGGACGTCAGGAGAAAAGTCGCATTGGCTTCACCGCTTTTATAAAATGGTGTATTCTGTGTGTTACCAAGTGAGACCTTTGACCTCTGATCTATATAAAGAATATTCAAAAGAAGTTTTATAGAATATATTTTGTAGGTGTTAAAAATGAAGCCGTAGACTTTTGAAATGGTTGCATAGGGGTCGTTAGAGAGACCAATCTTTCTCGTGTAATTTCTGCACAAACGCCCTTCATATGACCTTACTCTACTGTTCTTCCATGTTAGACAAAATTAGATAAAAAAATCTTATTATCTTAAAAATGCTTGTGCTTTTTTCACACGAGCTATTTGCTGTCGTTATACTACAAATTCAAATTGAATTTGAATATGTTGTACCGTTTTGCAAGTTACGCAGAGTTAAATATTTGACCTTGAGATGCCCGCCTTTTAAATACGTACTATACAATGTGACAACATAATTCAAATGTGTTGTACTGTTTACGAGTTATATATAAATTAAAATACTACATTTGGTAAAAGGGCGCATCCCAGAATAACTATACGACTTAGTGGAAAACAAATATTATATTCTTAATTAGCTTGTCCAAAGACCCTTATATACCGAGTTTAATCCTAATCGGTTAACACTCTTATAAAAGCGAGAATCCTGCATAAAGTAAAAGCCCTAGGTAAAAAAAAAAGTATTATACACGTAACCAGAATGTTCGAAAACCTCTATATACCGACTTTTATGCAAATTGGTTATTATTTTTGTAAAAGGCTGTATCCCACAAAAACTATAAAACCAAGGTAAAAACAAATATATTCGTAATCACCATGTCCGAAAACCTCTATATACCGAGTTTTATGCAAATTGTTTTTTTCTTTCTGTAATAGAGCGTCTTCCACATAAACTATAAGACGTTGGTATAAATGAATATTATATTCGTAATTAGCAGGTTTGAAAACCACTATATAACGAGGTTCATTCAAATCGGTTAAAATTGTTATAAAGAGACGTACTTCACTTAAACTAAAATAATATCGATATTAGCATTTTCAGAAACTAATGTAAAATAAGGGTTGCCAAAAAAGGTCTCTGCTTTTATGTTTAATAGTGGTTAAAAACATTATTTGTAGCCTTTGAGTTGAGTTCATTTTGAGTTTTTGCCGTTCAGCAGCGAGGCTATATGAGACCTGGACCTACTGATTAATGTGGAATCCGAACTACATGAGCCCCGCCGGGAATCGAACCCGCGTCTCCCGCGCCAAAGATTTTGGTAATAGAGGTTGGAGAAAAGGCCATAGTCCTTTATAATATTTGCTATGTTAAAAACAATGATTTTATCCTTTCCTGTGTAAGCTCTTCTATTTTAAAGAGGGGTTGGAATATGTGTTCATAGTCCTATGTATTTTCTTCTATGAGGTAAAATACAGTGCTTGGAGATTTTTCTAATAGGGGTTAGTCTTTTATAATCTCTGCTATGTCAAATACAGGTTGCGAAATTCTGCATATAAGAGGTTGAAAGGTGATCATAGCCTTTCTTACATAGAGGTTGTAAAAAGGGGTCATAAAAGAAAACGAGTACACCCCTAAAATGAGTCATAAAAAGTTTATTGTGAATGGTCAAATCTCTGCTATGTTAAATAGGGAAACAATGTTATGTTAAATAGAAGTTGGAATACGTGTTTATAGGCTTATGTATTCTCTGCTTTGTAGCCTTTCTTGTCTAATATATGTTATGTTAAATAAGGGTAGATAAAATATTCCATAGCCTTACGTAATATGTGTTGTGTTTATAGTCTCTGGTATGTTAAAAACATTGCTTGTAGCCTTTCTTGTGTAATATTTGCTATGTAACATAAGGGTTAAGAAGGGGTTATAAAACAGAACAAGTACACTCCCATTATACTCTGCTAAATGTTCATAGTCTCTGCTATATTAAAAAGAATGCTTCTGTACACTCTACTATGTTACATAATGGTTGAAAAACGGTACCAAAAAGGAAACGAGTACACTTCTGCTACAGATTCATAGTTTCATGTAACTTTTGCTATGTTACATGAGGGTTAAAATGTTAAATGAGGGTTAAAAGAGAACAAATACACCCCAAAAAGAGGTCATAAAAGAGAACGAGTTTTCGGGGTGTTCGATTTTCCATAGCTGGATGGTACGGGTGGCATCAGGTATAGTGCTACACTGGAAAATGGAGTCTTTCGTATCAGGTGGGTCTGGTAAAAGTGAAAAATTCATCGCAAAGTGAGACCAAGTGGGGGTATTGGGTCTTATCCAGAGTCGTTTTGACGTATGGTTAGAGTCATACTAAAGTCTTTACTACTTCAGGTAGGAATGCGCACGAGTCGAGTCAAGATTATAACCTGTCTCGACTCGTCTTGAGAAAATGTTGCCCCGACTCGTGTCTCAACTCGAAAATATGTTTCTGTCTGAACTCTGCAGTTCTTGTCTGAACTCGTCAGTTTCTGTCTCGCCTCGTCTCGAATTCCTCTCGAAATTCGAAAACCTTTGAGTTTTACGTCCCACGGTTATGCCGGTTAGGCTAAAGGAGACGGTGATGATGAGTAATGTATGAAATGGTGGAATGAAGAAAGTGGGAGGAAACGGGAGAACCCCGAGAAAACCCACGCACACGGTGTTTGTCCACCACAAAGTTCAATTGGCGGGAGCTGGGATCGAACCCGGGACCCCAAGCACCAGAGGTGAACGCTCTACCACTGAGCCACCGCGGCCCCTCGAAATTCGAGTCAAGATAAACTATACGACTTAAAATATACGCACACATCAGTCAGAACATTACGACTACCTACCTTACCATCAGTATGTTCACCTTTGGCATAGATAACAATGGCGACGCGTCTTGGCATGGACGCAATGATCCTTGGTAAGTCGCTGGAGACAATTGGCTAAATATGTGCACACACAGGTCACTTAATTCCTGTAAATTCCGGGGAGGGGGCGATGCGCTCTTACGTTCAAACAAATCCCAGATGTGTTCAATCCGGTCCTGATCTGGCGTGTTGGGGGACCAGAACATCGCTTGGAACTTGCCCCCGCGTTCCTCGAACCACTCCATTACACTTCTGGCCTTGTGACATGGTATATTATCTTATTGAAAAAAGCCACTGCCGTTGGGATTATTTTAGTAATGAATTAGTATACGTAGTCTGCTAGCAGTGTGCAATAGGCCTCGGTCATCATGGTACCTTGCACGAGCTTCAGCAGACACATGAAAGCTCAAGTGAATTTTCCCCCACAGCATAATTTAGCTGCCGCCATCTTATTTACATCCCGCAGTACAGGTGTCAAGGAGCTGTTCTTTTGGAACACGACGGAACTCACACTCCCATCGGCATGATGAAGAAAGCATCAGGATTCATCAGATAATGCAACGCTCTGCCACTTCGCCCAGATTTCGTGGCGATAGACACGTGCTCATTTCAGTCATAGTTGCCGATGTTGTGCTGTTGTAACGGCGCTGGTAGGTGCATATAGCACTACAGGCCTATTGGTTAGATTCAATCAAACCTTGCAGTTGTTTTATGCAGGAATGGGAAATGTAAGTTTTAAAATCACCTTTCGACGTAGAAAGGTGATTTCATCAACGTAAGTAAATAATGTAAACCAACAACGTAAGTAAATCCAACACTCTTAAATATTTAACAAAACATAAGTAATATCGTATCGAAAGGGTACATTTGACTTTCATAATGCACGCAATATCTCCGTTTTCATGTTGTTTGTAGTGACTATGTTACAAATTTTTGAAACATATTGACTATTTAAATTCAGAACAGGTTATGCCAAATTAATATTCTTCTAATGAAGGATAATATAATACTGCAAGGTAGCTAATGGGCAATAAGAATATGATCCTATGTTGAGACTACTTAAGAGTATACATGGAACAATTAAACAAAAAATAAATATTAAAGTAATTACTAAGAAAGAAATGTTCTACATAGGTCAGATCTTCATTCTCCATTACACTTTTTACAAACTCTTATAGCACAATTGTCACTTTCATCTCGACAATTTGTAATTCACAGCAATTGAATATGCACTAAGAGAAAATCCGTGTTGAAACAATTGATTATCTTCATTCAATACACCGAGTAATCGGTTGCGTTATTTAACGCTGATTTCACTAGACGACAGCACAAAATAAAAGTATTATCAATCACGCAAGAAAGCCTGACATCTATAGTGAATTCATGAAAGTTGAATGTCTCATATTGCCAACTCTCTATTGCAATGATTATAACTGATGTTTTTAACATCATCGTGGTCGTTGGTTGCGAAGGACCATCGCTGGGGTTGTTTGGTGCAATGTGTGTTCAGACACACTTGTACTTCGGCCAGCATATAAAGTCTGATGTTAGTTCCGCCACAGTTCGCTGCTATCAATTTCAGCCGTCAAGTTCTAACACCGAGAACTGTGTCCAGTATTATTTACGTTCGAACTTAGCTGAATACAGTGAGACTGCGGTTAAAAATAAAGCCTTTGAACATCGTAAACAAGGCTCCTCCTTGCTCTCATTTTAAATAAGACTTTCACTCTAAAATCCCTACGACATGCTCCGTTGCTACGGAAACCACGTATTTCTAGCCATCTTAAATTAACCTGGAAATATCAGTATCCATAAACAGACCTTGCATCCCGTGAAAATGCTAAATGTACTCTACTAAGAAATCACATAAAGGTATTGCCTATTTCTCTATTCGGGGATTCATTTACCTAGCCTTAACTAGAAACAAGTCGAACTGGCTCAAAGTAGTTCTTAAGTCATACACTCAGAAATAACTTATTTCAAAAGATATGTTATCTGCTTCGAAACTTGTCATATAGAGAATACTGCTCTAACTCGAGATTATTTATCTTATATATCCCAGATAATCCTTCATTCTCGAAGCTAAACCTTTGGGTCAGGGTTGCCACACTTGAGACAATCAATCTCGACGATGCCAAACACGGGCCTGAAGTACGATAGACTTTTCTAAACTATGCCAGATTCTTTACTTATCTTTCCATACTATTTTTTAAGACAATTCACCACTTATTTTCATTGAGAGGAGCTAACTGTATTCATGTACTGGTATTAAAGAACTAGCATGACTATTTCAGGAACGATAATGAAACGAATTAGTAAATGACACATTACATATACAGGCTGGTAGGAAACTGCAGCGACAAAATTCGGGAGGTGATTCCCGACAACGAAACAAGAAAAAAGTCATTCTGCACTTTTTCTCTAGGACACATAATTTCGGAGTTACATGATGCCGAAAACGTGACAAAATACACTTTAGAGCGCTATAGCTTCTCTATTTCGAATGATAGAGGCAAGGTGGCATGGGCAGCTCAAAGGAACGAAACCTGCTCTGTTCAAAGATGGGTATGTCGCAATCGTGAAATCAGTGCACAGGGGATTCCCCAAAGGAGCGTAGGGACTACCGGAGGAACTGTCCGGTAAAGGTACGCCAAAATAGGCGTACATGGATAGGTTTCCCTCCTGGACCATAATTAGTGGTAACCATATGGAGATCTCAAACAGAGACGAAATGGTGGACACGTCATATTCGCTATGTGTGGTTGCATAAGGGTCTTCACCACAGTGAAAATTAAACTACCGCTAATTTTATAGTTCCTCCGTAATATGTTCAAAATAAATACAAATATTGTGAAAGCAAAAACGTAATGCGCTAGATATTATGATTCCGCATGTGATACCGTCATCACAACTCACTTATCTGCTTTCCATTTGCAACTGCCGAAAGACTTAACATTTTTTTAGGTTTTGTAAATAGCGGCACACCCAAAGAAGATAGGTGAGTTGTGATAACGGTATCACATGCAGAATATTATTTATTGCACTATGTTTTTGCTTTTCCAATAATGTTATTTGTTTTCAAGATAATACGTTTAAAAATCTTTAAAATTAGCGGGAGTAAAATTAGCTGATCCCTGAGTACATGCGTATCGCTATTAAAAAGTCCTATGCTACGGTGAAAAAATTGGTCCAGGATTTACTAGACGAAGAAAAAGCTAGGGTTTTATTAGAAAGAAAAGCGATTAAAAAGCTCGTCAAACAAAATCCTTTTCTCGCACAAGCGCCCGTTCAGGTGAATCCACCTGAGAATAGCGAAGGTCGTGGGAATTTTGTTGTCCCGTGTCAGCAAGTTGATCGCTCACTACGGACTTTGACCCCTGAAGCTTGCACTCCGAAGGTGTCTGCGGATGAGTTCAAAGACCAGCTGGCTAATATACAGAAGCAATTGACCCAGTTGTCATTGCAAGGACAACAGGCATAAAGGAATTCAGATCCAAAGAATAACTTCCGTCGCCATGTCAATAATAACAATAGAGGCAGGTGTAATTTTTCTTCACGCCAAAACAACCGCCAGGGTTTTGAGCAACAGCCACAGCACGAGGATAGTAATAGTAATCAAAATAGTAACAGTCAGCGTAGAAATAAGAAGCTCATTATTTGTTTTAAGTGTGGGAAAGAAAACCATCGAGCTGCCCATTGTCTCAGCTCTTTAAACTAGTTCAGAGGGTTGATGCTGATGGGCCATCAACTCTTAAGCGCATGCAAGTCCCTCTCCTTGTAGAAGCTCTTCCACACATTATGATTAGATTATATGGAAGGAACAGCCCTATTCTCTTGGATAGTGCCTGACAAATATTTTGTATTTCATCACGGATGGTACCTCATAAAGCTAAGATTTTTCCTACATCTAGTATTTTGAGGATAGTGACAGGTAGGACTTTACCTGTAAGTAAGATAGCTCTTGTTCGTTTCCGGGTGGGATACGAATACTTTTGCCATCCTTTTAGAGTTATACCAAGCTACTCGCACCTCCTTTTGTTAGGACAGGATTTTCTGTTAGTGCATGAGGCTGATTTGAATCAGAACATTTATTAGTTATCTCTAGATTTGGGAAGATACCTTCCGCTACCTTGATACAGTCTTCTCATATGTGTAATGTATCTGCAAAATTTGCGACTATGATAAAGCCAGTTTTTAAAGTAGTTCCGTGCTTTTGGCTACCACCTCTCTCGAAGGTTCGAGTTTCTGTTCGTAAATGCTACGATTTGTTGGGATCGACAGATTGGTTACAGCCCCTAAAGTTTGTTCCCGGGGTGGTCAGCCTTTTTATACAAGAGTCACTTGTGGACAACGAAAATTCTTTTATTTGGGTGTCGAGCCCTACAGACAAGATATTATTATAGTGGAAGAATAAATGCGTGGGACTAGCCGTAGAGAGAGTTATAGAACATTTGTGCACAAATGTAACCTCGGAGAATGGTCCTCAATCTTCCGAAACTCCCGTATTTGACGTTACCCGTGTCAATGTGAATCCTGAACTTAGTGATGGTCAGAAACGGCAATTATATTAGCTTATTACAGAGTTTAAGAATGTATTTAGCTGATCGTCTGATGACTTCTCGCAGGCTCGTGGGTATAAACATGACATTCAACTTAAGGATCCTAACCCTGTTTCCGTTAAGCCATATACTATACCCTTCAACCTTCGTGAAGCCGTCAACGAAAAGATTATATTATTATTGAAACGGGATGCAATTAAACCTTGCCATTCGCCCTGGAATTCTCCGATCACTCTGGTGCGTAAAAAGAGTGGTTCTTTCAGGTTGATCGTTGATTTAAGAGGTGTTAATCCTCACGTAATTCCATCTAGTTTTCCTTTACCCTCTATGTAGGACATTTTAGAGTGTTCCAATGGCCATAAATTTATTAATATTTCGGATCTTACGTCTGGTTTTTATGAGATCAAATTAACGGGAAGGAACCAACCTATTACCGCCTTTTCAGTCCCGGGTGAAAGACAATACTGTTTTAAAGTTCTTCCAATGGGTTTGGTTACTAGCCCTAGTGCTCTTAACGATGCGAATTTTCTAATTTTTTTTGCAATTAGTAGATAGTGTGATTTTCTCGAGAGTTCATTAATAGAGCAGATTCGACAAACAAAATGGTAGAAATGAGTTATTTCAAATTTTAACGTTGATCAATATAAAACAAAAACGGTAATGGATAGCGAAAAGCGGTTCTCGACAATCGATTGTACGTTTCAAGGAAATCTCTCATCTTATTCTTAACATTCTAGTAGAACTGGAAATGGTAGAAATGAGCCATTTTCGGTTTTAGCATTCATTACTATAGAGCCAAAACGATAATAGATAACGAGAAGATGTATTCGGTAATCAATTCAACTTTTCAAGGATAACCTTCACATTTAACGTGCTAGTAAATTATAAAAGTAACAGAATTGAGCCATTTCCGATTTCAACGTTGATCACTATACAGCAAAAACAGTATTAGATAGCAAGAAGCAGTTTCCAGGGATCTATATAGCGTTTCAATGACAACCTTCATCTTCACACTAACACTCTAGTAAAACCGAAAGTTGTAAAAAAAATGAACCACTTCCGGTTTTAACGTTGATCACTATAGAGCGATAACGATAATAGATAGTAAGAAGCAGTTTTCGGCAATCGATAAAGCGTTCCAGGAGTAACTTTCATCTTCGTGTTTAACACCCTAGCAAAAAGGAAGTGTAGAAATCACCTATAATTTCCGGTTTCAATTTAATTTACATAGAGCATAAACTATAAGATATAGGGACAAGCAGTTTTATGGATTCAATTTAACGTTGTGAGAACAGGTAAGTTATTATCTCTCTTAAACTCCAAACCGGAAGTATCAAAACCCAGCTACTTCCGGTTTTAGTGTTGATTGCAATAGATTAGAAAAGATAACAGATAAGGAGAAGCGGTTTTCTATAATCATTTAGTGTCCCAAGAACATGTACTATCTCGACTCTAACGTTTATACTAAAAGCAGAGGTGGCAGATATCACTTCCGGTTATAAATTGAGTGTTATAGATTGGAGAGCTAGAAGGGATTTTACGTAATTCATTAAGTACACCAAGAGTGTATTCCATTTCGACAGTAATCTCTCTATTAATACCAGAAGTGAAAGAAATATGATACAAATTCCGGTATCCGTATTAATTGAGAACATATTACGTCATACTCTTTACGGTTTTTACTAGAGTTTGTTTTTAAATTAAATACTAGCCGGATATTTAGTCAATTTTGTGAGCTACTAGCCCATTACCTAGCGAATAAGTACTGGTATATTATGTGGTCAAATTCGGCCAAGAACAGGATGGACACGGGTTGAATTTCATACCTTATTTCTCGATAACTACTTAATTAGCCAGAAACATTTTCCTTATAACTATTGGCCGAATCGAAACATAATTTGGCGGTGAGCAGCCCTCAACCTAATTAAGATAGCTACATTTGCTGGCCGAGCTTGGCCAAGTTTTGGGCTTGATTTGCGTGTGGTAATTTATTTCTCGGTAATCTCTTGCGAGATCCAATCTAAAGGATTTGCCATTACAGAAAGACGCTGGTCCCTACTTATCGATTTTGCTTTATATTGTTCAACGAAAAACGGAAATGGTTTATTTCTACCACTTTCGGTTGGTAACGAAAGGAGATGAAAGGTATTCTTGGAATGCTTAATCGATTGCCGAAAACCGTTTTTGTTTTATAGTGGTCAACGTTAAAACTTGGAAATGGTTGATTTCTACCACTTTCGGTTTATGGATCACTTCAATTAACTAGCTCCTTCGAAATAATTACTCTACCCATATTTTGAAAAAAAAAATATATAAATTTGCTTTCTTTCAAGAGCTATCGTGCGCAGTAACTTTGTCGCAGCAGTTATCGTGGTCCACTATTAATATTATTATTATTATTATTATTATTATTATTATTATTATTATTATTATTATTATTAAGTATTTTACCTGATGGCAGGTACTGGGACTAATTGGAGATGAGTGTGATTGTGTGTTTTCTTATGTTCTGGTCTGGAAATTCTTCTTTCACCTTTCTCGATAGGACTATCTCAGGAGAGTAATGCTCCCGGAAGTAGGAACGAAAAACAGTTCTGATTGGTTGGCGCTATCTATGTCTTGCCACGTTGCATTCAAATAGCAGAATTCAGACGATTGTTGTTGTCGGTCCTCGTGGCCGAGTGGGCTAGCTTTATATGCTAGTAACAAAAATTTCTTTTGGCGTGAGTTCAAACTCGGCCCGAGGAAAGTTTTTTTTTTTACATTTTTATAACACTTTTAAAATTAAAATAATACAAAATAATAATCAAAAATATGATTTACTTACTTTTGTGCAGATAAGTAGTAGTAGTGGTAGGAACGGGTTAGAAGCCCCGCAGAGCTCGTTTTGTTGCCCTTGCACTAAATGATATAGATTTTGTGACCAACTTAAAACAACTGACTAGGATAGCGCGTAAAACAGCTGGCTAGAGTAGCGCGCAAAAAACGTACTTCCGGGAGTATTACTCTTCCGAGCGGGTCATTTCTCGAACTTGAGCTTCCTTTTTTAATTCCAATATTTGATTCCATTTTTCAACTCATTGACTAACTGCATTCTTCTTATTTCGCGCATGTCTTTGATCGTTTCTGCAATTTTAGTTGCAGCATTGTATTCTCAAATCATCAGTAATAGCAACAAAAATAATAACAATAATATTAATAATCTATACTGTATATAAGACAATATAAGTGAGTTAGTCCTTATCGACCAAGCCATAATACTATAATTAGCAAGAATACTCTTTTTGACGAAAGCAACGGATAAAAAGGACTTTTGGAAATATGTATCCTTAGGGACGTAAATAGGATAGTGTATCTTGCTAATCCCTGAAGTAAGGATGATGAAACAAGGCATATAAACTAACCATTAAAAATAACTGAACATGTTTCTCACAGTTTCTGAAAATTCCGCACCCAAACAAGGAAGGAGTAATTCTTATAACATTAATTTTTCAACTGTATTTTATTTCATTTATTTTTATTCATTCATTTATTTAGAAAATCATAAATATAAGAATTCTTTATATTGAAGACGTGAAATTTCAAAATTAAACTCAATTCTAAACAAACAAATACATATTTAGCTTTTCCGAAAATTCTGTCCTAAGAGGAGGATAGTGTCTACCTTTTAAAATTTCTGCATTTGCCTACGTTTCAGGTGTGAAATTCGGTTTTGATTTCTTAACTAAAAATAATTGAACGTATGTTTCCGGAAATTCCTCTCTTAAAGATGGAGAAAACAGACGATTTCTATAATATTAAAATTTACCACTATTTATTCAAAAAATGTCATGAAATGTGAAATTCGCTTAAATTCGAAATGTGAAATTTGGTATACCAACTCCGAACTGAAAAGAATGAAATACGTATTTCAGAGTTTTCGAAATTCTCCTTTTAAGCAGAAGGAAGGAGGAATTAATTTAATTATTTCTCAACATTTAAATCGGCGTTCGCTGTCTCATCATCATAGAATGTTCGAGGAGAATTACTGAACATATTTAGAACTACTCTAGAGCATTGTTTCATCATATCACTTTCACTGAAATGCGTATCCAAAGGGGAGGGGTCAAGGTCTAAAATATTTGCTAAGAAAACAGTATCTTACAAATCTCTCATGTATGAAGATGTTCCAAAAAAGGTTACAAGGCCATTTTTAAAACTTTTAACTTGCCGTTTTGTATTCACAAAATAACCGACATGGCAAGGTGTTTGGAACCTCTGAAATGAATTTTTAAACATATTTAGCACGTGGGACATTTCTATTTTTTCAACTCACTTTGAAAAAGAATCGTAAAAGCAGAAGAGAATTTTGATTTCTTGCAAAGAATAAATACTGCATCGTATGAAACACATGTTTGAACATGGTCAAGCTAGGGGTTTTATTTCATGTTTGTTCAAATAAGTAACGTAACGGGGAAATACATCTTTCAAATATTTCCCATAAATCTATTCTACCCGTACGAAGAACAGGCTTGCATTTAATAATAGTAAATAATAATAGCCATATTCTCACAAATTTATATTTATTTCCAGCAAGACTCCTGCATAGCATTGTAGTGCAGTGGAATATTACCAGTTTTGTCCTTAATGAAATTGCAGTTCTTACACAATAGTTATTTCGTGTTTAAATGCTACTTAATTTAATGTTTGTTACAACATTCGTAATATTTGTAATTTTAAATTTAGTTCTGTCAGAGACTCGCACCCTTAGATTAGGAGACACTGCTCTAGGAACTACCTAGAAACTTTGAATTTACACCTACATAGGATTTGTGACTTGGGGTACCACTAAGAAAAAATTTTGAAAATTCACGAAAAGAGGAGGAATTGGGGTGGGAGTTTCCGAAACGTATAAGATTGGGAACTTAAAATTTGGGATTTGGATTTCCAATTTAAAATAATTTAACACGTGTTTCAGCATTTCTTTTATATCTTAGTAATAAAGGGGGAGGAAAAGGTGAGAATATGAGTTATTACTCATATAATAGCATGTCGGAATCTCAGAATCTCTGAAAGTTACAAACATGAAATTTGGCTTTAGGACTTCTCATTTAAAACAAAATCTGTTAAAGACAGTAAACAGAACCACCCAATATTTTTCAATTAAAATTGAAACCAGGAGTTGTAGTAGATATCTACCACTTAGTATTATAGACTAGTGATTAGAGTGGACATGGAATATATTCTAGGGACGCTTAATCGAATACAAAAACTGTACCTATCTATTGCCGTTTGTCATATGCATGCCTTGTTCAACAAAACTTTGCCACTCACCTCTTTTTGAAAAGGCCTGTAGTCTTACCTACAGTTAGAATTAAATAAAAGAAATGTGAATTTTGTTTGGTCGATTAAGAATTTTATTTAAAACCCCAGCATTATAATTTCCTTTTGCGGTTGCAAGAATATCATCTTTCATAGCAGGTTTAGTGGTCAAGATTTCTTGAACAAGACTGTACAACGATGAACGTTAAAACCGGAAGTGGTTGATTTATAATAATTACATTTGATTACAGAGTGAAAGAAAAGATGGTACCTATTTTAAGAAGGCTAACTCATTAAAAAAAAACTCTTCTCGCTATCTCTTATAGGTCATGTTCTATGTATATTAAATTAACACTGGAAGTCATAGTGGATTACCAGGGTGTCTATCGGTCACGAAAGGGATTTAAAAAGTCACGAAATCAAAAAAACGGTCATGTAAGTCAAGAAAAATTCATGAAATTTTGCTTTTGGGTCACGATTCATTTTATCTGTACAAATATAAGTACATACTGGAAAATGTTGTTCTATAAACATCTGTGGTTTTAAACGCTACCAAATCACAAGTAAAGCACGCTTCTATCACGTGCATGAAAATTGGCCCAAGTCGCACTCAAATTCGATTTTGAGAATGTTACTAAATTTAATGGTTTGTTAAATAAAAGGTCATGAAATTTCATTTTGGAATTTAGTAAACACCTGTCATTTCTGATTTTGTTAGAGTGTTATGGATAGACAAAATGTATTCTTGAGATGCTCAGTCAATTGTCGAAAACAGCTTCTCGCTCTCTATTACAGCTTTTGCTCCACAGTAATGAAAAGTTAACCGAAAATTGTTGATTTCTACTGCTTATAGTTTCATCAAAGTGTTAAGGATAGAAATGAAAAGTGTTCTTGGAATCTTTTATTCGATTTCCCAAAACTGTTTCTCCTATATATTACAGTTTTTCCCCCTTCAATGTTAAGGCGGGAATTAGTTTATTTCTGCCACTTTCTATTTCAATACAGTATTAAGGATGGAGTTGAAAGGTATTCCTGGGATGATAAATCGACTGCCGGAAACCGTTTCTTGCTAACTATTACACTTTTTGGTTTACAGGATCAACATTAAAACAAAAATCGATTAATATTATTTTTTCTGATTGTTTGTTTTGCAAATTTGTTAATAAATAGGCCCCTAATCTGATCACACAATTTTCGAGACAGAATTTTAAGGTGTTCTTGAGCCAATCTCTTCTTACACCTTCGTTGTTTAAAAGTAAAATGGGCTAGTATCTACTTGCGTAGCTCTTGCCAATTTACACAATATAATTTGAAACACGATATACGGTATTTTAACTGGAAAAGACAATATCCTAATAGTTATACAACCTTTCGTCAAACAAAATGTTAGAAGCAACCAGGGAAACTAACATTGATATACAAATATTGAGATCATGTCTTGCCCCACCTCCTCACTTTTAACGTCCAACTGCTGCCACTGGCTGCATTACTATTTGCGGATAGATTTCAGGATGGCTCAGTATCATATAAATCAAGTGTGGACGTATAGCATAACAACTATTATGTATAAAACACAAACCAACTTGTGCTACGTGACCACCAAAAAGTACGAATGATATCTATAGTGATGGGTAAATTCCCGGGAAGATATTTTTCGGGAATATTCCCGGGAAGATTCCCAAAATGGGAATTTATCCGGGAATTTCTGTTTAATCAAAAAGAAAATTGCATTCTATTACTATATTATGATTTCAAAGTTGAATTAATTTTTATATCACAGCATATTATTACTGTAGTCCACAGAGGATTCTTTAAAATGTATATTCTGAACGGTACTATGTTATTTTATTAACACTTTATTATATTTAGAGAGTACGCATAAATGTATATTTATTTATAATATGTTCTATCAATTAAATATGTGTGAAAAAATTATATAGTAAATTATATAGTAACAGTTTAAATTTATATGTAAGTGGATTTGCTCAACTTGACTCTATTACTGATATTATGAAAACATTAAATTTATAAATGTTATGAAGGAATTAGATTTGGTAAATGCCAGAAGATACATGTCTCACCAATTTATCAAAATTTGCGCATACATATTTATGTTCAGAAGATTTGCAAGATACTTACTTATCTTTATATTTTAGCATGTAACATTGCCATACACAACCATTCATTCTACGTATTCCTCGTAATTCCATACGTTAATTAACATGTAAAAGAAGTCCATGTACCTCTTCAGAAATTCGAGCCAGAGAGAGGAGACAGACCGACGTCTATTACTAATGGTGGTTCAGGGTTTATTAATAATACTTCATCTCTATTTCTACATAATTCTAAATTACTTTACAAAATGGTTCCTTTTCATCATTTGTAAATTAGTACTTTGCTAATTTTGGCTGTTCTTTAGCATTGGGGGCCAGCTTTTGCACCTACTTGTTTGCGATATTCTATTCCGATGCGATTGTTTTAGGGTTTCATACGTTAAATTACGTTGCCAACATTAAATTCAGACAGAATTGCAGAGCGAGCGTTAGCGAATTAAGGAGAGTTAGAGCTCCGTATGGCACGTTGTTTTCTATATTCTTTACTAATAATTCACTTTCTTTTCTCACATAAATCACTTCCACTTACCTTTCCGTTTTGTATAAATCCCCATCTGCCCTAAACAAAATGTGTTCGATACTTTCTTGACTACTATAACACCACTATCAACTCATTTCTTCCATAAATCATCCTACTTTTTGCTAGTTTTGGCCCCCCAATACTAAACGATTACCTTACTTTTTATTGCAAATGGAAATGGAATTTAAAAAATCATATTATTAATTATATAAAGTATCGTCAAATATTTTAAATGTTTTAACCTCCAAACTCTTTAAAACCTGGAAGTAAATCATAATATATTAAAATAAAGTAATTAGTCATATGGTTCTTATAATTTGGAAGATAAAGTAAAGAAATGGAAATAAATTCCTTCCCGGGAATTTATAGACCAAGGAAAAAACCCGGGAATATTCCCATTTTTAAATTCCTTCCCACCGGGAATATTCCCACTGCCCATCACTAGCTTTCTAACCGAGTTAGAGTAGGAGTCCAGTAGGGAGGTCCAAGCGATAGCGAGCGGTTGCGTCCGTAGGGAGCAGGAGCGTCTACGACGAGATATACGCATAAACGAGGACAGTGGAAGAGCACACTTACACATGCAATAATAAATTTGTCACTAATAATTCATTTCAATATGCTGTACTAGATGGTAGTTACTTATATTCACAACTTTCATTCCTTCATAAAAAATATTTCACGTCGTATTTTACTTATGAATTTTCTATTTGGTAGAACCGTCTGCTCGAGTGAACCCCTAATTTGCGTACACTTACACCCACCATCGCAAATTTGCCTGTTTCCTACGGACGCACCTCGACCATAGCTCTCCAGCTTCAACTTGGCGTAAACCGTAAAAGGTTCAAAAATAGCTTGTAACGAGCAGCTTGCAAAGTTTGGTGCGTGGTTTTGAAACGTGTGACTTTCACTAGAAGCTAAGTTGTATGTGTCACGCAATTGGCTGGTACCACTCGAGGAATAACTAGATAACAAGTTTTACAAGACATAACTGGATAAGAAGTTTTACGCTATTTGAATGGAATTTTGACAAAAAAAAAATACTCTATTTATAGACGTATATTTTATTCCCTCCTAAGGTTGCCCTTAACTAGAAAATTGTTTAGAAAATATATTGTCGAATATGCTGAGAGCTGATTTTCTCCAAAAAAAAAAAAAGCAATATTTGTAGTTTATTTCTAGTGAGTTCTCTATTGTAAAGCTACAGCCTCACAGGTTTTCTACCTACATATCCTCATTTCTTTTTGCGAGTTAAGACTTTACCTGAAAATAAATAAAGAACTGTAGTCCTAATCTACACAGTTTATTTAGTTTTATTTTTCTCTTGTATTTCAAGAACGAACTTCAGAACATTTATTTCATTTTATTAATACGGCATACATTGTATCTAAGAAAAAATACTGAAACCACGAGCAAAAAATTTTTCCGAACACGAGAAAGGTATTGTAATTTCTTTAGTGGAAAAATACAAAGACACTATTAGATGTAAAACGGACTGACTTGGCTCAAAGAAGTTTAAACTCCCAAATTCGGCCGTTCAAGCTGAAACCAAGTTTATCCACCATTTGACCGAGACTTAGCCATAAACGTTCCTGGTGCAACAGACATTTACACCGAGCTTGGTTATGACCCTCGTTCAACAGATGAACTTCAATGGTGCACACGGCGATTGAGATTGTTTAGATTTTTATGTAAAGTGGTTTACTGCTCCAGACTTTCTTTTTTGTTTATGTCAATACGCCTATAAGTTTCTGGTGAATATTTGGGCGTTACAGGTCTTGCAATGCATAAAAGTCTTTTTGGTATAAGCTAAATTTAAATTTGGGCCTTAATAACTTATATACACCAGGTTCAATCTCTGAAATGATTGGGGTTGGAGTGATTGTAAATTATTCCATAGTTACGAGCCTGCATATGAATAGTGATGGGCAGTGGGGATATTACCGGTGGGAAGGAATTTTAAAAAATGGAAATATTCTCGGGTTTTTCCCTTGCGTATAAGTTCCTGAGAAGGAATTTATTTCCATTTCTTTACTTTATCTTCCAAATTATAAGAACCATATGACTAATTACTTTATTTTAATATATTATGGTTTACTTCTAGGTTTTAAAGAATTTGGGGGTTAAAAAATGTAAAATTTATTTAACTGTACTTTATATAACTAATAATATGATTTTTAACTTTCATTTCCACTAAAAGTAGGATAATTGCTTAGTATTGGGGGGCCAAAACTAGCAAAAAGTAGGATGATTTACGGAAGAAATGCGCTGATATTGGTGTTCAAGTAGTCGAGAAGTTATCGAACACTATTTTTTTAGGGCAGCATGGAATTTGTACAAACCGTAAAGGTAAGTGGAAGTGACTTATGTGAGAAAAGAAAATGAATTGTTGGTAACGTAGATAGAAAACAACGTGCCCTGCGGACCTCTAACCCGCCTTCACTCGCTTACGCTCGCTCGGCAATACTGTCTGAATTTAATATTGGTAACGTAATTTAACGTATGAAACCATAAAACAAGCACATCGGAATATAATATCGCAAAAATCTTCCACCCAAAACTAAATAATAGCAAAAAGTAGCAAAGCGCTAATTTACAAATGACGAAAACGATCTATTTTGTAAAGTATTGAAGAATTACCTAGAAATAGAGACGAACTATTAATAAACCCTGTACCACCGTTAGTCATACAAGTAGTATGCCCCGACCGAGTCAGCAAAAATTTTCTCGATTCTGATTGGTTGATAGAGGTCACGTGAATTTAATCTCTGCCCACGGGGGAAATTCAAATTTCCAGGTCACGTGGTATGTCATGAGTCACCCTGCGGGGAAATCTCTCATTCTCTTTTATGACCGGGATTTTTTATTCGTTCCCTTTTATGTGTAACATGAATGCTTTGGTACCACGATGCTGATTGGTTGACATATGTCACGTGATCTTAGGTCGTGGGATATTTGAAATTCGTTCCCTTTTATGGGTAACATGAGTGCTTTGATACCTGATTCTGATTGGTTGATAGAGGTCACGTAATCTTAGGCTCTGGGATTTAAAAAAAATCGTTTCCTTTTACAGGTAAGATGAGTGCTTTGGTTCCTTGATTCTGATTGACTGACAGAGGTCACATGATCTTAGGTTCAGAGATTTTTGAAATTCGTTCCCTTTTAGGGTAAGATAAATGCTTTCGTACCATGATGCTGCTTGGTTGATAGAGGTCACGTGCTCTGGGATTTTTGAAAGTCGGGTATCCTCTTTGATGAGTACTTTGGTACCTCGATTCTGATTGGGTGACAGAGGTCACATAATTTTAGACCCACCACACGTTGAACATGTCACATGGTATGACGTTTTCACTATTCACTAATGAAGATCAATCAGTTGAAAAGGGAATGTAGTTAAGCCAATCAAGCTATCACAAAATAAAAATAAGAGCTTAGTACTTATCTGCTGATTTTATTGTCCTGATGATTTCAATACTGGAAGAACACCACATAACACTGACACTTAAAATAAAATAACAACATGCCAATAACTGCACGTAGCGGACAGGCGTTTCTTACGTCCTAACACTCCGAAGTCTCACTCACTAATAATCGTTCACCAGCGCTCGTGTATAGAATAAAACAATTAGCGGTGGTTTACAATACAAAACTGCTACGGAACAAACACATATCTTCTCCAAATTACAAATGAGGTTAAAAGAACTGTCACAACTTGGCGTCCGAACGTGGGACCGGATATGCTCACATTTGTAAAATTGAGTCATATTCGAGAACTCTGGCATGTGTGAAAGTTAAACGAATATGCTAGTAAATCAACTCTGGTACACATTACATTATAAACTACAAAAGAGACAATATATTATGACCGTTACACAAACACTGACATATGAAATGAGTCAATAAACTTCTTATTAAAAGTAAAGAAAAATGTAACTATTTCAGTCACTTAGCATTAATTCCTTTATACGTAACATTCTTCTAAGTTAGAATATGATATAATTATCATCCACATAGTTTATGATAAAATGTTTGTATGAATATACGATAATGTAACAATACTTGAATCAAGATAACACATCATAACGGCTATACTGAATATCTTATGAAACTAATATTGAACTCGATGATTCTGTATTATTTTAGCCCACACTTCATCATTCACATATCTTCGTACCAACTTCAACCATTGGTGTCTGGTTTGTGTAGTAGGATTCCATCGTTTCCTGATTATTGGTTGGTTGGTTTTAACTTGTAGGTCATACTTAAATTTATTACATCTACCAGGCATTTGTGAAAATACATCTCTGTACTCCTTCAGTAGCTTCAAAAGTGACTGCTTCTCATCTGCGGAGAGCTTAGTTGCACCGTTTACCGCTTGTTGTAATTGATCATCCGTGACCACATAATCCTTTGCCGTTGACATGGGCTGAGTTGTACCACCCGTCATGGAATCAAGTCTAAATCTTGGATCTGGCATCAGATTTTTACATGAAGCTGTATTGTGTCTAGTTCTTGTATCCACTCTCAGCTTCTCTTGGGAATAAACGCACCCAATTTGATGAATCTTGGTGTCTTCATCACTTTCATCGATAGAATTGAGGGAATGTTTATTTAATAAATCTATCAATACTTTAACATTTTGGTTAGATAACTGTACAGTACCTTCACGTAGATTCAATATGGCACTCATCTGCGTCAAGAAATCCATGCCCAGTAACAAGTCTTCATTGATTACCTCCAACACAATGACTGGTACCCATACTTCGATTTCTCCTATTTTCACTGGTATTTCTGTCCTTCCACGAATCTTCCTTTTCTTCGAACCAGTAAAATCCATCAGGTTAATATGATTACACTGTTCCAAGCTTGCGGCATAAATATCCTTCGTTAGTTTCGTCCAAATTTTATAACTGAGCAGCGATGTATCTGCACCTGTATCCAACATAGCTTTAAGGCGTAAATTATTTACATCTACATTGATAAATGAAGTAAGATGAGTCTTCAAAAACTTTATGGTGGTCGGGTCGTTTATTTCACAATTAATCGATGTATCTGATTCATCAGCGATAACTTCATTGATAAGACCACAATAATGTATGTTGAAACAATACTTTGGGTCATTTCTGTCTTCATCTGCGTGTCTCTGACCCCTGAGGACGCAGTCCTCTAGTTTCCCGAACGAGAGTTTGTCTGGTATGTCACTCTGTTTGGACTTGGTGAAGGTCTAATGCGTCTCTCTCTTGTGAGAGGTGAATCATCTCTAGTTTCGCTTGTCGCTTGTGTGAACTCTTGAGAGTCACGATAGGCATGTCGCACTTCTTCATCCTCGTTATTCCGTGCCCATTGACCAGCTTCAGGCTCTCGCTGATTCTCGTTGTGGTATGCGTTGAAGTTCCTCCACTGGTTCTTACGTTTTCTATACCATCGTTCTCTTCTATTTCTCTGACGTCGACCTCTTTGGGACGTAACTCCTCCTCGAAAGTAATCGTTCCTGGAGTCCTGGAAACGCCGTGAACTTTCTCCTGATGTGAGACCTTGATCTGTTTGTTGAGATGTATTTACATTACGAACCCAATAATTTTGTCGTTGTCCATGGCCGGTATTTTCTTGCTGTCGACCTACTTCTTGTGTCATACGTGAGTCTCTGTTCCATCCTGTAGACTTAGGTGGATTAATGTTGAAGCTTTCAATGTTGCGAATTGCACAGACAAAGTCATTCATCGTGTGGAAAGGAATTCCGAGTATTGCTTTCTGATATTCATAGGGTAGTAGTCTTCGTAAATCTGCTAACAGAGATGGATCACTTAAACCGGGTTGAAGTTCTTTCATTTGTTTAAATTTTTCTATACAGAAGTCAACAACCGACTTATCTAGCTTCGGGTTAAATCGTGTGTTGCGGATGGCTTCAAGTTGCTGTGCAGTTGCCGTCTCACTATGGAACTGGCGCAAAAATGCAGAAACAAAATCGTAATAGGAGTAGAAGTTACCTTGTTCCAATTCAAACCAATGAAGTGGACTTCCATCTAGCAACAACGGTATTATCTTCAAAAATTCTTCTTCCGGAATGCCCTGGATACGAGCTTGGGCTTCGAATCTTTGGATAAATCTTTGAGCGGTCATTGAGCCGACGTAGCCATCATAACGGACAAAATGTCTCAAATCTCCCAAATTATACGTTCTAATTGGGCGACGGTTATGCTTTCGCTGCCTGTGGTGTGATCTTAAAAATAATTCTTCGTCACTCACCTTTCGCCGGTCAACATCACTATCATCTTCAGATGTATTGGTAGCGGAAGAATTCAATTTTCTTTTTTCTCGTAACTTAGGCATGGAAGTTGCTGGTAAGTCTAACGATGGTTGTTTCATCTTCCTACAATCAAATCTTGTGAGTTGTTCCGGATGCTCTTCAATATGAGATCTTACTGTTCGAATATCAGTTCTCAGTTTCTGAATTTGCAATTCAGCTTCTGTTCGGATTTCCCGAGCATTTTCTTCAGAAGTTTCTTGCAATAAACGAAGATCCTTTTCAATAGTGTTTTGTTTACTTTGTAGGTCCTGTAATCCTTTCTGCAATGCGGCCATACGTTGCTCCGTTTGTTCTTGATGATGTGAAACTTGCTCCAATGTGGAACTATTCATCTGTTGACACTCTACTTGCAGTTCACGTTTCACATCTCCTACTTCTTCTTTAACCGCTAATATTTCTCCAGCCAACCTCAAATTAGTGTTATAGCATTGCGCTTTAACTGCACTTAATCCTTCGTGTAGTTGACCTTGCTTCTCTTGCACGTCTTCAATTTTATCGCTTAATTGTTTCATCTCATCCCTTATTACTTCAAATCGTTCATCGATTTCTTGTTTCATATCGTCACGTTGTCTATTGGCCTCTCTCTTTAACTGTTCTTGCAACTCATATATTCCATTTTGTACTTCTTCTCGTATTTTCTCTTGTTGTTCCTTCATTTGTTCTCGTATCTTCTCTTGTTCTTCTCTTATTTCTTCTTGTTGCTTTTTTATTTGTTCCTGTATCTTCTTTTGTTCTTCTTTCATTTCTTCTCGTGTCTTCTCTTGTTGCTCTTTCATTTGTTCTCGTATTTTCTCTTGTTCTTCTCTTATTTCTTCTTGTTGCTTTTTTATTTGTTCCTGTATCTTCTTTTGTTCTTTCATTTCTTCTCGTGTCTTCTCTTGTTGCTCTTTCATTTCAAGGGACATGTTCTCCATTTGCTGTTTCAGTCCTGTCAATAACTTCTGAATGTTTTCTGCTTCCATTTTCTTTGATCTCGTGAGAACCGGCATACAAGATTTATGGCATATATAAATTTATTCTCTTTACACTATAGGTATGTATATATCTGCATAAAATATCATTAATAACACAATAATGAGTCAATATACACTGAATGAAATAACATAGGCTAGTTGGCTAAGATTATTATAAATGCGTGTTAATAGACCTGACCTCGTATATGAAAAAACAAGATTTGAAATGTAGCGTGAGATTAAGGTTTACCGTTTCTAATTATAATGTTTTAGTTCTGACAATAAAATACAGTCAATTATTAAGCTCAAAAAGTTCCACTACTAAGGATTATATAAATATCTCAGTGTTATAATCTATTTTGTTAACGTAAGCTTTAAATAATGAAAATATTTTTAACTTGACTTTCCTGCTTCTTAAAATGCAGTAGCAAGATCGGCTTTCTTTCTTTTCAACTGCGAGCTCAACAATAGAGGTAATTGTTACAAGCAGTTCTTTTTTTCTTTCTTTCTTTAAATGTGAAATGTCGTGCAGTCGATAGCAATACACAGTATATGACTTTAAAAGTTAATATATGAATGTTTCTGAATGTTCCCTCAATTCTTCCTCCTTAAAGGTATGTTTTTCTAATCCAGAAATAACCTTCCTTTGGTTTCGGCACCATTTTTCACTATTCACTAATGAAGATCAATCAGTTGAAAAGGGAATGTAGTTAAGCCAATCAAGCTATCACAAAATAAAAATAAGAGCTTAGTACTTATCTGCTGATTTTATTGTCCTGATGATTTCAATACTGGAAGAACACCACATAACACTGACACTTAAAATAAAATAACAACATGCCAATAACTGCACGTAGCGGACAGGCGTTTCTTACGTCCTAACACTCCGAAGTCTCACTCACTAATAATCGTTCACCAGCGCTCGTGTATAGAATAAAACAATTAGCGGTGGTTTACAATACAAAACTGCTACGGAACAAACACATATCTTCTCCAAATTACAAATGAGGTTAAAAGAACTGTCACAACGTCATGTTTTACCCTTGCGTGGAAATATATCACTCGGGATTTTTGAAATTCGTTTCCTTTTACAAGTAAGATGACTGCTATGGTACTTTGATTCTGATTGGCTAATAGAAGTCACGTGATCTTAGACCTTGGGGTTTTTGAAATTCAGGTATCAGCTTTGATGTGTATTTTGGTACTACGATAGAGGTCACATGATTTAGACCCTCCACACAGTGAACAGGTTACATGGTATAACGCGGGTGAAATCCCTCGCTCATTTCTTTAATTTTTATGGGTAAGATGAATGTTTTGGTACCTCAATTTTGATTGGAGGATAAAAGTCACATGATATTAGCTCCAGCCCATGCTAGAAATTCAGAGTAATATGACGGCGATCCACTATTGACCGTGATTTTAGAATTTGTTCCCTTTTTATGGTTATCCTTTTTGGTATTTTAAAGTTTCCATGGAGGATTCAACCCTCTCCTTAAATAACCCTTCTTTTGGTATCATGATATTGTACTGAAGTTTACCTTAAATATTGTCGTTCTCTTTGACAAATAATTACCAGCTTTCTCACATTAATGGAGAGACTGCCTTATATACTTACGTATGGAGATCCTGTCCTTGAATTAGTAGCCTATGTTTCTGAAAGGATACATTTTTTTAACAATGGTGAAAGAGGGGTCCATCCTTGTTGCTTGTAATTTTATTGTTAGAGCTCTTACGAATCATTGTTGTGAGTTTAAGCGATTTATTGCTCAGTAAGCGCTTCATTAATGAAAACAGTGTTGCCAGAGTTTTCTTACCTAAACTGCTCCGATTGTTTTCGAAACGGTTCCGCAGAGTGCAAGAATTTCCAAACTAAAAATTTTTCGAACTAAAATATTTGAAAACTAAAAATTTTTCGAACTAAAATAACGTAACAAAAATTTTAGAACCAAAAAATTGAAACAAAAAATTTTCGAACTAAAAATTTTGAAACAAAAATTTCAAAAAAAACTTCGAACTAAAAAATGTAAACAAAAACTTTTCGAACAAAAAATATTTTAAACAAAATTTTCGAACTAAATTTTCAAATCAAATTTTTTTCGAACTGAAAAAATTGAAAAATTTTCGAACCCAAAAAAATTTAAAAAATTTCGAACAAAAATTTTTCGAACGAAAAAATACTTTAAACTAAAAACTTTCGAACTAAATTTTCAAATCAAATTTTTTTCGAACAAAAAATTTGAAAAAATTTTGGAACCCAAAAATTTCAGAAAATATTCCAACCAATTTTTAAAAACAAGTTTCGATCTAAAGATGTAAACCACATCTAAAAATTTTCAAATCAAATCTTTTTCGAACTAAAAATTAAAAACCAAATTTTGGACTATAAATTTTCAAATCAATTTTTCCAACAAAATATTTTCAAACTAATCATTTAAACCAAATCTTGGATATATTTTAAACCTTAAATCTTCAAGATTACCATTATTTGAAAACAAGCGTTCAAGGTTTCAAGAAATAATAAAACATTTTTTTTCAACTTGTATTTTAACGAAAGATATGCGCTTTTATCTTACAAGTTTATTAACACAATAAATACAGGATCTAGTTAATGAATATTTTGGACGTGTCATCATCTTCGAATCTTGTAGACGTATCCTGTAAAGAAAAAGAAGAAACAATGAATTTCTTTTTTCCTGAAACAATAAAAATGATTAAATATTGATAAGAGAGAAATAAAACTTACTTGTAAAAGATGGATGTGTCTAGTTCCATCTTCCTCCTTGGGTACGAGATGACAGCATTTCTTCCACTGATGGTGGTGTTGGTCGTTTATGAACTCTTCTGGGTACCGCATTTTTCTTGATGTTGCTGCTTTATGGTCAAGGTTCCCCCTTGGGTACGAGATGACTGCATTTCTTCCACTGATGGTGCTGTTGGTGTTTTATGAACTCTTCTGGGTATTTCATTTTTTTCTTGGTGTTGCTGCTTTATGCTCAAGGAGAAAAAAACGGAAAAGGAAAAAATGGTGACTTCATTGAGTATTTACAGTTTTTTCTTCATCTTCTTTTTCCAGTTCCAACTTCCATTTTTTAACGTACCCGTACGGAACCGTATCATAAGAATTGAGTTCTTTAAGTCGACGTTTTGTGTACTGGATACTGTACACTCTTTTTCTTTGCGAGTGACGATGGTATGGTCTTTGTTACTTCATATTTTATGGGGAATGGAAATGGTGACTTGTCCACGGCATTGATTTGTAATCATTTCTTTCAGCGTGTTGAAATTTAATTGCTGTCCTGCATTGTAGTTTAATGTAAATCCTCTAATTTTACATACGTAGCTGGTGACGTTGGTGTCTGGATTGTATATTTCTAAGGTGTATTTTTTCGGCCCACCACTGACAAATATCTTGATGTAGGCTCGTTGTCCATAAGACTCCATCTCATCCGATAAGCATCCCAAGTACGTGGAAGGTTCAATGGTTGGCTCCCTGGGCTTTTCTGTAAATATCACAGAATCCGTGTCGAAATATAAAACACGTTCCTCCAACATTTCCAGGTACTTGTACAATTCCAGACGTGCCTGACATGTTGTAAATGCTCCTAACACGACATTGGTGTTTCGGTTGTGAACAGGCACATGTTCATTGTACTCCCAGAAGGCATACAACATGGTATCATTAATGGGTACAATTTGATGGAGTTTAATGTCGGGGGAAGTCAGATTTTCATAAAATTCTTTCGGCCGATCAATAATTGTGGTCTGGCTAAAGTTTGAACGCTGCGAAAGCTTTCCCCATAATGAATTAACACAAAGCTTAGATAAACTTCTTTTTGCAGGATTATTTTCAATTTTGGTCGTATCCAATGCAATACCTTCACGCTCCAGGACGGTTTGTATAAATTTTGTTTTGTCTTCTTCCGTGACACAGGAACTTAGCCAGCCAGAAGCTTCCATTTTCGATTTCAAAAACGTATTGGTGTAATCCGTGAACAAGCCACCTGTTTTCGTGATGGAGTCATATTGTTCAATGTCATAATCCCAAATTTCAAAGATTTCCACCGGTTGATATCATAATCCTATTGCCTTTATATTTCATATGATACCCATGTTCCAGTAAGGCATCGCTCCTGATCGTTGTGCGTACACGTTGTTGTAGGGTCTGGGTTCATTTCTTCGGCACAAGCAGCACACAGTGGAAATAGTAGTTTCTTGTGGCATCGATAAGGTAGGAGACCATGATAAAGATGGCGACTTGGCAATATCGTCATTTTGATCAATCCGTTGTCTTTATTTATTGGTGGTATATTTTCATCACCCTGTAGATAAATGCTAGGATGTCCTACAAGGTATTTAGCACACTTATTTATGTACGGATAAAGCGAAACAATATCGAAATATTTTATTTTTTCTCCTGCTTTTTCGTCGACTTGGTGATACAAGTTCACACAATGGTCCTGTCTCCAAAAAAGCTACCTCTTGGATTTAATCGTCTGCGGTTCATACACGGATGATTTTTGAAATACGTCGCCATTGCTGGATTTTGTTTCAAGAACTGTTTAAATTCGCACTCCCACCTTTCATGTACAATGTACCCCAATTCACGCAGTCTTGCATTTTTTCGTTGCGTTCGTTCATAACGGAATTCCATGGTGTCTTCTGGATTGCCGTGGATGGGCTGATTACGGCCCGTAGTAATACACACTTTACAGCCGTGATAAAAACAGCCTGCTTGCTCATAAACGTGCTCCTCTAACGTCTCACGATCTTGGTAGTAGCCATCAACATGCAATCCCACAATAAACACTTCTTATTGTCGGGCCGCATGTAAGATTTGTTTTCCTTCGGTTTTTTTTTCAATGTACGCCAGCCATTGCATTGCAGGATCGATTGGGTACTTCTCCATCGATAGAATTCCAATGGTGTTGGGTTTGAGGAAATTTCTGCGGAATACTAAATTGGAAGCACTTGCAATCGTTATCGTCTCCAAGAAGGAATTCACTTTGGTTTCTGCTTCAAAAGACGTCATAAACGAAACGCATGCTTGTTGCAGTACATTGACATCTTGAATAAAATAGTTGATAATTTCCTTCTGGAAATCAAAGGTGTCATTACGATGATCGTTGTACCACTGCATGAACTTGTTCCTGTCTTCGACGCACATTTCATTTGCATCATAATACATCGTTTATGGAAGTGGTCCAATATACGATTGATTTTCTTTGGTGTTGAAGAAATGCGGGAAGTGTCTTTGGTTGCGGGTAAATTGAACGCTTTTGACAATTTGCTTAATGCCATAGGTAGGAATTTCAAAGAGTCAATGAACGTCAGATTATTTAAGGTTAAACTCAACATCTTGGTCACATTTAATATAACGTTAGCTCTCCATTGACATTGTTCTACCATGGTTTTTAGAGCAAAATGTCCATCGTAGCCCTTCGAGTTGTGAGCGACACAGAAAACCCTATTTATATTGGGACGACGTTCCCGCAAGTACTGGAGAAAATTATAAACTGGATCGTCTCCTTGGAAAATATGTTGGCGCTGACTACACGTACTGCAAGACTGCTGAATATTATCGTTTTCAACACGCACATAACATACTTGTTGTGCAACCAATAAATTCGGAACGTGTACAAACATATTATCGCCAATGTTCTTGTCCTGCATGGATTCTATATCGTAGAAAATCAATAAGGCTTTCTTTACATGCATGAGTGAAGGAACACCAGGTTTCAAGCATTGTCGATCAGGAAGCATGAAACATTGATGCGATCCCGGAAGAATCTTTTTACAAACATTACAAAAGATCTCATTACAGTCGTGAATGCGTTCTCCACTTCGTACAAAAGAATATACTCTGTAACATTTAGTACATTGCTTCAGCATTTTACTTACAGGTTCCCCTTGATGATATGCAACATTACGATGATTGTTTAAACATTCTTCGCCGTAAAACTGACGATCGCAGTCGTTGCACAATATCGGCGTTTGATTATTGTCGCATAGAGGTCTCTGTAAGCATTTAGAGCACGTTACAGGACAATGTTTCACATGTTCATTACGTTTACTATACATTTTATGACACGCTTCACAGTAGAAATTGGTTGCAAAACAAGCAGTTAAAGATTGGATGATATCAAAATGTCCAGCCAAACAAATCAAATTTATGGGAGTGTGATTTTCATCGTTGGGCCCCTCGTACATGATGTCATGGCCTGAGAAACTAGTATACACTGTAATTTTATATTCTTTGAGATATGACTGGAATTGGCGAATTTCATTTACACTGGCACCATGATCCAAATTCACTCCTGCATTTGCACATAGCAGATCGGGTTGATCGGGTTGAGAAGCGCTGTGGTAAGTAACCTTTTCTTAAAATGGTCCCAGGTTCGATTCAAGGTCTTGAAATATGCGTTTATGTTTGTTCTGTGGTAAGGATTCGGGTTTTTACGTAGCGTAACGTCTGTAACCGTTCTAAGAAGCTTTGCGTGCTTTCAAGATGATACAAAAAAAGTCCGATTATGGCTGGCCGTTGATCTGAAATAAAAATGCACTAAAACGGTTCGTAAGTTAGGGCTGTCTGATGAGATAAAGCTTGATTAAACTTCATTTCAAGCAATATCAATGTCTCGATTCAGCTATGGCTTACCAAACAGTTCATCTCTCTACACTTAGTCCCAAATATTTCTTCAAGACAATTAAAATTTTAAAATGGCTATGAAATGAGTTATGACCAAACAGATCATTGCTATCGTAAAAGAAATATGGAGTTTTCTCGTCATCTGAAATGATAAACTTTTATAACTATAAAACCTGAATAGAGGATAGTTATTGATGAAAATTTACCTTTGCTCAAAATTTGTTATTCCCTACCTCTAACTTCTAGTTCGATCTTGAAATCCATTCATTAATTTTACACTTTGATTAGTCGAAAACGTTCATTTGTTGTAAACCATTTATTTCTAAGGTGTAATCTAATTAAGTGAGCGCTTTCAAACCTCTACTTATATTTTTTCAAAAAGTTTGTATGAAAATTTCGAATTACCCTTTCGTTGAAACTTTAAATTTTCAATTCGAAAATTTTGGTTTGAAATTTTAGGTTCAAAAATTTGAATTGTAAATTTCGTTATAAGTTTTTAGTTTGATAGAGGTTGAAACTTTTAATTCGAAAATTTCAATTCGAATTTTTCGTTTGAAAAATCTTCATTTCATTTTCGTTCCAAAAATTTTAGTTTTAACTTTCTCGATCTAAAAAATTAGTTTCAACTTCTTTTGGTTCGAAAATTTTGATTTCATGTTTCGAAAATTTTTAGTTTACATTTCTAGTTCGAAAATTTCGATGTGAAATTGTCTGATTTGAAAAAAATTGAAATCGAATTTTTTATTTAATCTTTGTTGTTCGAAAATTTGTAGATTTCGAAAATTTTTAATTCTAATTCGAAAAAAAAATATTTCGTTTTCTTTTGTTCGAAAATTTTAGCTTCATCTTTTCTAGTTCTAAAATTTGGTTTCAACTTTTTTTAAATTCGAAAATTGTGATTTGAAAATTTCACCTTATAAAAATTTTAGTTTGACACAAATTGAAACTTTCAGTTCGAAAATTTCAGTTCAATTTTTTTTCACTTTAAACTTTTGAGTTCTAGAAATTTGGGTTTAAATTTTCACTTAAACTTTTGTAATAGCTGGAAATTAGTGAAGACTCAAAATTTAATCGAATAGTTAAAAACCGTTTATTTGTTAATCGAATAGTTAAAAACCGTTTATTTTAAATCGAATAGTTAAACACCGTTGTGTTGATCGAATAGTTAAAACCGGGTGCGGTTTGACGGTTAACCGTGAAACAATTCCCTCTTGGCACTCACTGAAAAATTTTGGCTAATATTTTTTGAGATGATGATTTTAACTAAACCGTCAATGTTATTTAAGATATAAATTACACGAACTAACACCAAGACCAAGAAGGTAACCTTAAAGTATCGTGGTTCTCTCTTATCAAAAAGCTTAACAGGAGTGCATTAAGGTACGCATATCCTCATTATATGTAAATAAAGTGACAGTAAACTCTACTTTGAAGAGCTCACACAACGTCTACGTAGAGCATAAACCCAAAACAGCACCAAAATTTGTTAATATCAGTCATATAAGCCATCATCGAGAATCAAACTCATGACCTTCGGAAACTAAATCTAGCCTGTGCATGCCTATAACGTAATAAAGAGAATACATGAGGTTAGCCTTCCCAAATTATATCTTTAGCAATTTTAGATGCTCCAATACTAAAATTAGTTCTGGAGACCATGACTTTGGTTCTGCCAAATTAACCCCACCAATCATTAAATTTTAGTGTTCGTTCATGTACCCATGCCCTATAAAAGCCTATACTCATGACGTCATTATTATTTATTCACGAACGGAAACGAAAGGTAGTAACTAGGTTCAGCTCATCATTTCCCACTTTTACCTTCTCTAGGAATTAATGTATTCTTTCAAAGTAAACCATTACACATATATGTTCTTGTTTTGTCATAAGAAATAACTCCTCAATATTATCTCGTTACAAAAGTATGATTAATCGTTATTACAATGAACTAATCATTTTTAAGCAAAGCGTAAATGTGACGTCACAGACGAAAACAAGGAGTACTAACTAGGTCCAAAATAACATCATCTCATCCCTTTTCTCCTTCTCAAAGAATGAATATATCTTTTTTCGAAGTAAACCATTATACACTATTTGACAATTAAACACCGTACTTGTTCAAACAAACAATGCCAACAATACTGTGACAACGAATACGTAAGCATATGTAACACGATATAGTTGACGATTCTTTTTCAACATATGATTATAAGTCAATACACAAAGAAGCTTTCTAAATCTTTCCATCAGTTTTATTGAATCTACAAATGAATACAATATAAATTATTATTGTTAACCAAGTCCGGGATCGCCCCTCTCCCTCCTTTATGCATCTCAAATAAATGTATGCTTTCCTGGACACACTTTTTGACAATTGAATATCGTGGTTCGAATCCCATAAGTCCCGTGAATGAAAACCATACCTTAACCAAAAATCAAGTATTCCTCCCAAAGCTTTCGAGTTAAATTGATTTTGATTTTAACTTCCCGTTCAGCAGCGAAAGTAGAACCTACTAATTAACGTGAAATCCGAACCGCATGAGTTCCTTCCGGGAATCGAACCATGGTCTCCCACGTTAAAGGCGCATACGCTAACCGGTTAGCCGCGAAGGAACTCCAAAGTTTTCGAGTTTCATATTAATACTAATACTAATTTATACTATTACTGGGTCTACTAATTCATAATGTAATAGGTCATCAAGAAAGAGATCAAGCCTCGTTTTGGTAATTTTATACCCATAAAAGGGAACGAAACAACCCATCATAACCTCCAAGCTAAGAATCCCAGTTCAGTGACGTCATACAAATACATTAGCCCGAATCAAATACCTCTACTTCATTTGCACCAGTAGAGCGCTGTGGCTCAGTGGTAGAGCGTTCACCTCTGCTGTATGGGGTCCCTGGTTCAAACTCCGCAAAAGAAGTTTTTGGTGGGCAATATTATGATTGGGATACTCCAATTTTCTACCATACTTTCATTCATTTCTCATTGTCACCGCCCCCTTTAGCCTACCGATATAATCGTGGGACGTAAAACTAAAGATTTCATTTGCACCAGTGTTAGTCCATCTCATCAAAGGGATAACAACCAAAAATCAAGTATCCCTCCCAAAGTTTTCGAGTTAAGTTGATTTTGAGTTTAACGTCCCGTTCAGCAGCGAAAATAGAACCTAACAATGAACGTGGAATCCGAACAGCATGAGCACCTTCCGGGAATAGAACCATAGTCTCCCACGTTAAAGGCGCATACGCTAACCGGTTAGACACGAAAGAACTCCAAAGTTTTCGAGTTTGATATTAATACTAATACTAATTTATACAATTGCTGGGTCTACTAGTTCATAGTGTAATAGGTCATCAAGAAAGAGATCAAACCTTGGTTTAGTAATTTTATACCCATAAAAGGGAACGAAAAAGCCATCGTAAGCTCCAAGCTAAAAATACCAATTCATTCACGTCAAGCGAACATATTAGCTTGAACCAAATACCTGTAATTCATTCATACCAGTAGAGGTGCGGTGGCTTAGTGGTAGAGCGTTCACCTCTGCTATATGTGGTCCCTGGTTCAAACCCCGCGAAAATACTTTTGTGGTGGGCAACATTATGCTTGGGATACTCCAATTTTCTCCCACACTTTCATTCATTTCTCATCGTCACCGTCTCCTTTAGCCTAAACGGCATAAGCGTGGGACGTAAAACTAAAGATTTCATTTGCACCAGTGTTAGTCCATCTCATAGTCAAAGATATAGCAATCTCCAAATTTTATGCCATAAAAGGGAACGAAAAATAAAAAGCATTCGTAAACCTGTACTATTTCATAGCGTAATGAATCATCAAGACTATATTTTTAGTAATTTTAAAGAATCATCATAACATCTGATCCAAAACTCCCAATTAGTGACGTCATAGCAGGGCCAAGGTACCTCTGACTCATTCGCACCATCGTGCATGGCCCCTGAATAAGCATAAGCAAAATTTCAATAGGTGACGCAATCCCGGGGCAAAGCATCCCTGATTCATTCACTATGGTCCATGGTGGCCCCAAATTGGATAATCAAGATTTAGATAGGGTGTCCCCGGTACTACTCACTGGTTCAATCCTCGATGGGGTTTGCTTTCCCACGTCGGATCGCTGTCAAACTTTTTCTGAAATTTATTATTCTCATGCGTTATCATACATTCTTTCAAAGCTAAGCTAAGTGGTTGACGTAAACACCTCTGGCCGTGGTTCAATCTTGGGTGGTTGTTCGAATATAACGTTAAGCTGAAGGGACGCTAAACTAAAACAATGCGTTTGCAAGTTTAAGAGATTCATCAAACATTAACGTTACGCATATGTAATTGTCAAAACAAAATCTGTATAGCGTAAAAGTTTTAACCAAATATTCATGCACTCTTTTCTTAATCATGGTTAAGCGGTTACCGTACATGCTTCTAACGTGGAAGGCCCTGGTTCAATCGTCGTTGGGGTTTGCTTTTCACGTCGGGTCGTTGTCAAGCCTTTTTTGAAATTTAATATTCTCATGCGTTATCATACATTCCTTCAAAACTAAGCTAAATGGTTGACGTACACACCTCTGGCCCTGGTTCAATCCCGGGAGGTTGTTCGAATGTCACGTAAAGCTGAAGGGACGCTAAACTAAAACAATTGGTTTCAAATGAATCGAACCATATTATTCTCAGGCGTAGTTTTTGAAATTTTGTAATGCATTCTTTTCAAAACTGAGCGCACACATTTTTAGCCATGGTTCAATTCCCAACGGGAGTTCAGATTCAACATTAAGCTGAAGGGACGCTAAACCAAAATAAACAAACCACATCATTTCTCGTGCTTAGTTTTGATGTATGGGGTTCCATATTCGATCTCGTGAGTTTATTTGGGTACTCCCACTTTCCCATTCAACTAATTCCACATAGCCTAAATATTTAGTACTAAAAGTAAATCATTGTATTAGTGATCCGCATATGTAGTTCCTACAAATATTAAATAAAAATGATTTTCGATTTTTGTGTGAAAAATAAAATCTCACTGAGCTTTCCTCAAATTCAATTAACAAAAAGTCGGTGCCGTAAAGCTTAAATGAAAACACTTTTAAAAAGCAGACCTTTTTCGCTTGACAGTTAAAAGCGGTGTTGGATTTGAAAAATGAAATTTAGATTTTTATTTAGGTCGCTGTGAAAACGACGTCAGCATCAACCAATCAGAAACGAGGAAATTTATAAAATGACATCACAACGATCCAATCACAACGCTGCTTTCGTCATGAATCACGAACCAAAACGATGTGTAACAATCGATCGTGACGTCATTCACGTTTCTCAATAGTTACAACATCTAGTATCGCAATTCCGATCATGACATCATCCCAAATGCTTTCTGTCACGATCATGTCACTACCTGTCGTAAATTGTGACAACATTTCATTTTCCTCATATTCCGTAAGAAAATATCAATGTTTGCTTTTTCCATGAATCATGCTGACACGTTCGTAGCAAAACTAAAATAATACGATACAACATTTCTTGACGCTTGGATTTCAATCATATGTGGTTCTATGTGAACACACAAGAAGTCTGTCAGCATTTTATTTTAATCCACGAACGGAAACGTTACACTTTCAGATTTATTTTCCTAAAGTATAAGTGTATTCTTTTCAAGGACCATGGTTCGAAACCCACCAAGCATGATTAAATCCGATCTCATTTAAGCGGTTAGCGTACACATCTTTAATTTGAAAGACCTGAGTTCGATTCCTGGAAAACATTTATTATGATTTTTCTTTTTAGTTTTCTAAAATTTGGTTTAAATTTCTAGTTCGAAAATTATAAAAGTTTAGTTCGATACAGTTTGATTTGAAAATTTTTAATTTGATTTACATCTTTAGTTCGAAACTTTTTTTTTAAAAAAAATGTTTTAGTTCGACAAAATTTCGTTTCAATTTTTTAGTTCGAACATTTTTTGAAATTTTTTAGTTTCAATTTTTTTAGTTCGAAAACTTTGAAATTTTCTGTTTCAATTTTTTGGTTCGACAATATTTTGTTTCAATTTCTTTAGTTTTGAATTTCTTTTTAGTTCGAAAAATTTTTAGTTTTAAAATTCTTGCACTCTGCGGAACCGTTTCGAAAAGAATCGGAGCAGTTTAGGTAACAAAATCTGGCACCACTCTTTCCATTAATGAAGCCCTTACTGAGCGTTTAAAAATCGCTTAAAACCACAACAATGTGTTATAAGAGTTCTAACAATGAAATCTACAAGCGAAGAGGATGGACCCTCTTTCACCCTTGTTAGAAATAAATGTATCCTTTCAGAGATATACTAATTAAAGGACAAGATCTCCATACGTAAACACATAAAGTAAGAACCATCTTTCTTAAAAGGAAACGATAATATTTAAAGTGAACTTCAGTACAGTAACAATAAAAGGGGATGTAATACTAAAATCCCGGTTAAGGGTGATCACCTGATCTCATGACGCCATACCACTCTGAATTTCTGCATGAGGTAGGGCTAAGATTATGTAACTTCTATCCTCCAATCAAACTTGAGGTACTAAACATTCATCTTACCCATAAAAATGAAACGAATGAGTGAGGGATTTCCATGTGTGGTGGGCCTAAAATCATGTGACTTCCATCCTTCAATCAGAATCGTAGTACCAAAGTACACATCAAAGAGAATACCCGAATTTCAAATATCCCAGGGTCTAAGATCACGTGACATCTTTCAACCAATCAGAATCAGGTTCTTAGCACTGATCTTACTCGTAAAAGGGAACAAATTTCAATAATCCAAAGTTAGGGATTTCCCCCGCAGGGTGACTCATGACGTCATACTACGTGACCTGGAAATTTGAATTTTCCGCGTGGGCGGGCCTAAAGTCACGTGACCTCTATCAGCTAATCAGAATCGAGAAAATTTTTGCTGACTCGACTAGATATACTTCGGGACATACTACTATAGACGTCAGTCTGTCTCCTCCCTCTGACTCGAATTTCTGAAGAGGTGCTCGGACTTCTTTTACATGTGAATTGACGCATGAAATTTCGAGAAATGGGTAGGAAGAAAGGTCGTTTGTAGCAATGTTACATGCAAAAGTGTAAAGATAGGAAAGTATCTTGCAAATATTGTTAACATACATATTTATGCGCAAATGTTGACAAAATGTTGGGATATGCGTCTTCTGGCAGTTACCCAAGCTAATTTATTTATAACATTTACAAATTTAATATGTTTATAATATCAGTAGTAGAGTCAAGTTTAGAAAATCCACTTTCATGAAAATTTAAACAGTTTAGCGGTTGAAAGGTATACAATTTCTGAAACATATTTACTTTCATAGAGCATATTGTAAATAAATATCCATTTATGCGTACTCTTTAAATTTAATAAAATAACATCTTTTAGAATATTCATTTTAAAAACTCCTCTGGGGACAACATTAATAATATCGTAAAACTCATCTAATTTGTAATTTATAGAAAGAAAGCAAAAATAAATAAGAACGAGTAAAAGGAAATAATCGGAGAAAAACTCAACTATTCCAAAATAATTTTCATTGCATAGAAACGATTACTTTTCTTACTTCATTAAATTGGCCTTCAACTTTAGCCGGGAAACAGACATGCAGACAGAGCATAAGATTGAAAAAAATCAACGAAACTGCAAACCTAAGATAGAAATGCATTGAAGAAACCGTTCTCACCGCCAGGAAATCAATTTGCTGAGACATGGACGCTTCATCGCTCGAACAACGCCATACGAAGCTACAAATAAGACCAACGATTTGTAACATTAATCTTTCTGCCTCCAAAAGTCAGTCGCGCAAAATCTCTGTGTGCGAGCTCATCCTATTTTGTTTAACTTAATTATCGAAAGACAAATTTAGTATGAGGAAGAAGATATCCAATACGTATAAAGACTGTTTTACAATTCTTTGGATACTTCAGAGTATTTTGGAGATACCCTCGACATCCGCCCAAAAAGAGGGAAGTCACCGGAGAACAACGCCCTCACAGAAGAGAAGGGAAAAGACGAATGCTAGCCGCCTATGATGCTGGGACCCCGACTCCTAATTGATCACCGCACGGGATTGAACTTCTAGCAATTTTAATGTCCAATGAATTAGAGGACTTTCCATTCACCTTTGTGGACTAAACAAGTGCCTCCGAACAACTACAAACTGTGCAGTAGTGAAGTGTTTGTGTGAGTGTTGGTGCCCATTACGACGAACTGGAATGGAAAACTTTAAGTCAGTAGATAGATAATGGGGATTCTGCAGACAAATTCATTATCACCCCATTTTAACTATATGTCACCCTATCATCTCTAATAACTTCTAATCTACTCCCTAATAATTTGCAGCACACTCCCTATCCTAAATAACTTCTATCACATTTCAAATAACTTCTATCTTACTCATAATAACTTCTAATGCATTCTATCACTAAATCTAGTTACAAAAATCACTAAATCTAGTTACAAAAAAGTCACTAAATCTAGTTACAAAAACCAAAAAATCATTAAATCTAGTTACAAAATCTGGTTATAACCGGTTTTGACTTCAAAAATCACTAAATCTAGTTACAAAATCTGGTTATAACCGGTTTTGACTTCAAAAATCATTAAATCTGGTTACAAAAAATCACTAAATTTGGTTACAAAAACAAAAAAAATCACTAAATCTAACAACATTTAACAAGAATAAACAATTGCATTTTAAACTCTGATACATACTCTTTTAAATGCCGTTTGAATTATTAAAATCGGATAAAAAATAACGAATTTAGCATTTTGCCGCCTGTATTTATAAAACCCAACACAGAAGGTTTGTGCACACACACACACACATTTACAATTCAGCTTGCTTGAGAGAAGCATAATCATATATGTACATGAGATTTATAGTCTCTTTCTTTTTCCTTCTTCCTACACCAACATACATATATATGCATTAGTCTCTTCCTTCAACAGAACTTTTTAGCTAGCACTCGTGAGAGATGGAGCTGTATACCGATGACGTTGTATAATAGCTGTTAGATTACGTCATATAAGGGTTGCCAACTCAATATATTTTTTCGGAACGTTCCAGGATTTTAATTTTTCAAGATATCGCTTTAAAACATATCGGGATGAATTCACCCCATTACTAATAAATATGATAATTGTTAAAAATGAGTTGGCAACACTTGCAGCCTTACCCCCAAATAACGTTATTATTTAATACCTCGGTCCCTAATTAACCGATTTCAAAAATTCAAACGGTAAATGAATACTAATAACATAACCAATTTTTTAAAATGCATAGATGGTTGCATAACCCAAAGGATATGTTTAGCTTTTTCAATATCTCCACAAAATTTCAACAAATCGAAAAAATAAAAATACTACCATAATCACAATAAAATTTTAAGACTTTTTAAAGAATAACATTTTCCCGAAAACCCAAAAATAAACCCGTAAAAAATCCCGAAATTTTGAACTTGTTATAAACATCGTCAAATATTAACCGATTTTAAAAATTCAAACGGTAAATGGTTTCTATTTTCTTATAATTTTTTCTAACGCCTTACTGGTTGTCTATGTCTAAGGATAAAATTATAAAAATCTAAAATCTTCACTATGTAAGAATGTATTAAGGAAATGTAAACAGGACATAAATACTAGACTACAAAACAATTATTTTCATGCATTACTGGTTGCCTATGTCTAAAAATAAAATTACAAAAACAACTTTTATGACTTAAAAATATAAATTTTACCTAAAACTAAACTATACATAAAAGTTAGTTAAATATGACCTAAAACTAAACTACACTATACATAAAAGTTATTTAAATTTTACCTAAAACTAAACTATACATAAAAGTTAATTAATATGACCTAAAACTAAACTATACATAAAAGTTAATTAAATATGACCTAAAACTAAACTACACTTAAATACATTTTAACTATATCTTATAATGCCCCCAAGCTAATGTACTTATACCACTCTCTAGTATATATCTTTTGTCATCATTCGAATCTAATGCTAACTTATTTACAGCTATAGTATATACATCATGCTTACAACTTCGAATCAGATTTCTATTTTTATATGTTTTCACATCATTGAATAGGGTTTGTTTATAATCATCAAACTGTAACTCTTTTGCTACTACACATTTTGTTATTCCTTTTGCTTTTTTCTTCTCTTTATTTTCAACTTTAAATGCATACATCTTTGATCTTAACCCAATAAATTCTGTCATTATTTTACCATTGTTTTCATCCTTCATCTTTCCTAATACTTTTTTGTTTACTAATGGTATTCCATATTGATTATCCTTTCCATATTCACTTGTATCAAATAAATCAACCATTTCTTTTAAGTCTTTGTAGAAATCATCTGTATTAATTTCATATATAAAACTATCAGTATCCATATAACATAAGCCTATATCAATATCATATTTAGGTTTCATAATGTTGTAATGGAAGTCATACATTAATAGTTTTGACAAATCTAGCACACTCATACCAACATATATAGGTTTGCTGAAGGTCAATTTTTCTTTTTTCATATGTATCGCACACAAATCTTCAGTAAATATTGTTCTATAATCAAAGTTCGGTTTCGCTATTAACTTTTCCACCCTCATTGGATCACATTCTAAGGTAATAGATGGCCTCTTTCTAATGTTTTCCATTGTTTTACCAAATACACTATTATTCATTAACTTGTAAAAATCTTTCTCGAAATCATTCTTAGCTTTTGTTCTCATATTTGTATTTAGATCAATATATTCCTTTAACCAGTTTGATTGCTTGAACTCCAATATTCTATGAATTTTCTTTAATATCACCCCAAGTGACATATACAATTTTAAGTTTCTGTAGTGAATAACATATCTTTCTTTATTGTAAAGCGTTGTTAATAATTTTGAATGTTTCGATCCTGGTGGACACATATTTTCTGGAGCTAATGGTAGATCTGTATGTTTATCATGTAAGTATTCTGGATATTCTAAATCAACTTCTAATATGTAGCCAGTTTCTGAATCATCTGGAATATTCATTATGTTTATGTAAGGTTGAACCCATTTAAAGTCTTTGTAAGGCATGTACTGACTCATAGCCCATCCATATAAATTGTTTGCATCTAGATAAGCTAAATACTTTGAAGGTTCGTCTTTGTTATAATTTTTCATATACTTATTATTTGCTTCTACATATCTTTTACTACATTGTGAAATTCCACCTCTTATACCTTTTTCTATCATTAATATTTTGTCATAGTCAGTTAACATTTCTAGTTTGATGTTAGTCACCTTTAACATTGAATCCCACGATAAACCAGGAGCAGTGAAATACCAAGCAGGATCTAAACCATATGCTTTTAAACACACATCTCTAAAACTTTCAAATACATCAGCTAATATTAATACATCTGTCTTGTTATAAAGTTCTGTATATTCACCTAGATTTTTAATATTGAATGACTTCCAAACATTTTTCGCATGCTCATAATCTTCATCACTGATGTGGGTTTTAGTAAGTTTATTAAAGAACATTTCTTTTGAAGGTAGTTTTGTTTCTTCTAATCTTTCAATTGAGTCAATATAATCATATGGGTACACACCTTTTTTAATTACTAAATCTAACAAATCATTAGGGAAGTACTTTGACGTTTCTCTATATTGTTCTTTTGTAAGGTTATTTGCTAGTTCTGCTAAACTCCTCGGCATAAACCTAAATGAATCTAGGAATCGTAAATTAATTCCATTCTTTTTATCAACCTTCACATATTTTGAGTATGTTATATATATTTCCTCATTCTTTGCAATTAGTTTTATTTCATTCTTATCATAAGCAAGTTCTTTAACAAACAGGTGAGTATCATAACCACTTAAGTTGTGAATAAATACTGGAATAAAATTAGGATTTCGATAGCTTAAGTTACAATAACTGTGAGCTGCACCTCTAAACTTCCCAGTTAAATGATCATGGTCTCTTACTTTTGCTTTATTTTTATTTATATCCTTTAAACATTTTCCTAATTCATGTTTCCATTCTTCTAACTTTTCAATCATGCTATCATTATTTTTAGCGAATTGTATTTTCTTATTTAACATATTTATTTGTTTTTCAATTGCTGGTGGTAAATCATTCAAGTTTCTCTCACATATATGACAACTATTGGAATTATTATATCTATTTTCTTCATCTTTAGTTAGACCATTCATTTCAACTTTTTTGTTATATATTTCCTTTATTTCTATTGCTTCTTGTTTTAACTTCTCCACAAACACCTTTGCAGCATCTAAACCAATATAACTAACAGGACGTTTATACACACCATTTGAGTATTTAATATAATAACAGAAACTCATTGGTAAATGCTTTTGATACTTCACAGTTTTAGAACAATTATGGTCTACTTCCATTTTACATAACAAACATTGAAAATCGGCATATATCGCAAATGGTACTCTAAATAATCTATTATAATTTTGGAACTGTATTTGATTATCATATGGTTTTGGAAGTTCTATTCTAACAGATTCATGCTCCTTACAATATAGCTCCTGTTGTTGTAATTGCTCCTCATTTCTAAAATGTCTTACCAAACATCTATCACAAAAGTACAATTTTTCCTTATGTTTTGTTACTTGACTTCTTATTAATCTCGATAAATCCTTTATCCAACAAAAATGATTATTATTTTCATCTTTTACATATAATAAATTAACGTGCTTGTCCTGCTTATTTTTTGTGATTGGAAGTGGGTATATATTATATTCATCATCATAACTATACACGTTAATGGATATGTTACTTCTCTTTTCAAACTTTACTATATCTTTTAATTGTACAGGAAATTCAATACCATTACAATATTTATCTTGTAACTCATTCACAATTTCTGTATAGTGTAAAGGTCGTTGATATGGAGAACATCTATCAATAGGTTTTAAATAACTTGCAATTGAATATAAGAAACATTTATTATCTTGATTTTTAATATTGATTACTGCTTTCATATCTTTAATTGGTTTAGGAAGGTCAATATAGGAAGAAGCTCGTAATGGTACATATTTATTTAGTCTGATTTCTAAATGTTTAATTTGATGTAATGTCCATCCTGATCCTCTACCTTGAAATTCCTCCATCTCTCTACATAGTTTTTGTTTAGCATAGGTTATATATTCGTCTAAGTCAGTTGATTGTAATATTCTTTCATTCATAGTTTTAAAATTACGTTCTTGTACTTCTTTATCTTTAATATAATCACAAATGAATACAAGGTTGACTTTTAATGGGTGGTGCTTTAATTCTTCCTTGATTTTGTTAATAACTACTTTCCCACTTATATTTAAAAACTTCACTGGATCTTTATATGCTCCTATGTTTTCAATTGTGATAGTTTGTAATCGTTTCTGTATTGCTCTTTCCTTTTTTTCTACTTTAATTGGTATCCGTTGTGGTTTCGATTCTTCAAAAACATCTTGTTTAAATGGAAATATGTTTCTAATTTGTGATCTGTTTTGTTCATCTTTATATTTTTTAATGCGGTCAATAAGTTCAGCCTTTCTTAATTTAGAATAACCTTTTATTCCTTTCCTTTTACAATGGTTTTTTAATTCATCAACTTTCATTGTGTATATAACTTTCAATTCATCTGGTTCATTTTGATATTGTTCGATTTTTTTGATTAATTCACTCTTATTTAAAGAACTATAGTTACGGATTTTCTTGACTTTACATATTAGTTTTAGTTTTTAATCGACATCTCCCTCATCTCCTCACCAGTAAAATTAACATTGTTTATACTCACCTTATATGAAAAAATACTGTGTCGTTTATTTATATATTTACCAAATTTTTTAGTTCATTTTCATAATATTTTTTTCATGTTATATATACCAACATTAGCATACTTATTTTTCCTAACACAACTGCTAATACTTGTACACTCCTGCCATTGTCTACATATATTAGTGTGTTGTGTTAGTATAGGGCTTTTATGGGATTACCTCATCAAAGTCATTATTAATATGATAAAAATTAAATCATTTTCATAAACTCACTCATCATCATAATTATCATTCACCTTCTTATCATATTTATCTTTAATGAAATAATCATAAAATATAACATTTATAATATTATATTACCTTTATTTATTTAATTATTATACAAATTATTAAACCCTAACCATTTAATAAACACTTTATTACCTTTTATGAAATAACCATAAAAGATAAAATTTATAATATTATATTACTTTTATTTAATTAACTATTATGCAAATTATTAAACCCTAACCATTTAATAAACCCTAACAATTTAATAAACAATTTATACCTTTTATGAAATAAAATTTATAATATTATATTACTTTTATTTATTTAATTATTATACAAATTATTAAACCCTAACCATTTAATAAACCCTAATTATTTAATAAACAATTTATACCTTTTATTAAATAATCATAAAACATAACATTTATAATATTTTATTACTTTTATTTATTTAATTATTATGCAAATTATTAAACCCTAACCATTTAATAAACTATTTATTTAATTATTATGCAAATTATTAAACCCTAACCATTTAATAAACTATTTAATTAACTATTATGCAAATTATTAAACCCTAACCATTTAAAAAACAATTTATACCTTTTATGAAATAATCATGAAATATAACATTTATAATATTTTATTACTTTTATTTATTTAATTATTATGCAAATTATTAAACCCTAACCATTTAAAAACAATTTATACCTTTTATGAAATAATCATAAAATATAACATTTATAATATTACATTACTCTTATCTATCCAACTATTATGTGAATCATCAAACCCTAACCATTTAACAAACACTTTATTACCTTTCTTTCTCAATATTTTTTCAACCAAATACTCATCCTTGTATTTAGTTTTCAATAATTCTGGTTCATAAAATCTTCCTCTAACTTCTTCATTGTTTAAATCTTTAATTTTATATGTTGGTGGATTAGATGGTATAACCTCATTAATAACAAACACTTCTGTTGACCAATTTGGTGTATAAACTTTCTCAAACAAACCTTTAATTTTACTTATACGAACATAATCACCAATCTTATACTTTAACTTAACAGACTTATATTCTTTCTTATATACTTTTTTCAATATCACATGCTCATTTTTCTTATTCACTTCTACAGGTTTCATGCCAATTGTTCTATGTACTTTGTTATTATATTCATCAACCAAACCTTGCAATATTTTTAACCACTTAGAATTACCTTGAACAGTAAATTTCTTCCACATATTTTGTTTAAGTGTTTTGTTAAATCTTTCAACAACAGAAGCTTTTTTACCACTATATGTTGAGTAATGATTGATATTGTTTTTTCCCATCAAATCTTCAAATTCTTTATTATAAAACTCTTTACCTTGATCAGTTTGTAAATTATTAGGTTTTCTTACTTTTAACACTGATTCAAATGCTTCTGTAACATTCTTCCCACTCTTATCTTTAACAGGAACAGCAAATGCATATTTTGAAAACACATCTATAATCGTTAGCAAATACTTATAACCTTTATTTAATTTTGAAACACCTTTTAACACACCACTATCCATTTCCACAAGATCTGCTTGCCATAAATCATCTATACCTTTAACAATAACACTTAACCTAGGATAATTTTTTCTAGATGGTTTATGAATTTCTTCTATAATATCTTCTCTAATACCTTCACCTTCATATAGTCAATCGCGCTTTTTAATGAATTGGGATTTATTAGTACCACATGCAACACATATACCTTTCTTAACATATCTCCCATTCTTTGTCTGTTCTATTCTAATGTTATCTATTTTTGTATCTGTTGATTTCTTACACTTAACACAATACATCATTATTTATTAAAAGAAAATAATTAAGGTTCTCTTTCTATATACATAATAACTTCCAATAATTTTTCTTCTTCCATAGCTGAATTTTTTTGTGCTTGAAACATAATTTTATCACCCTTTTTAATGTTTAATGGCAAATTTACTACTAAAGTATTGTTCAAAAATATATCTAAAAAGTATCTATCCAAACTTAATTCCATATGCATTATTTTTCCATTGTAGAGAGACTCATAATCATTAGATAAATTAAATATTCTGAAGATTGGATTTGGAACATTTCTAGTTCTCAATCGACATAATAAATTTATAGTTTCTTTTTGCATAATTAGATTAAAAGTTTCCTTCCTCATCATTTGGAAATCTTGTTTTGTTGTAAGTGTATTTAATTGGGATGATATTTCTGACTTATATTGATTAAATTCTGAAACTGGAACTTTGCTTTAAATAGAATAGTAACATTATTATTGGTCTTTTTAAATTCTTCCATATATTCACCTTTTAAAACTTCAATATCATCTTTCTTTATATGTGTGTCATGTAATGATTTTAATACATCTTCAAATTTGTTTCTATCACTTTCTAATTGGTTGTTAATATCGCTTTTCACTGACTCGAGCTGGTTTAACGTAATAGCATCTTGTTGATCAATACCATTAGTTATATTAACTAATCTTTTTTGTGTAAAATCAATCCAGGATCTATAATTTGTTGTGAAAATTTTATTTAGTTCAGATTTAAAATTTGTACGACTCATTAAAGTTTGATGTGTGTCTCTTTTATATTTTTCAAATTCTTCATTCTTAACCACATTATCTAAATTCCTTAACTGCTCTTCACTAATATTACTTACCTTACTTTTAAAATTACCAAAAATATCCATATTTATTATATAATAATTTGAGTTATTTAACAGCAAGTAAAACAGTTATACGAGCTCCACCAAAATCAATCAAATCACCATTCTCATCTTTAATTGAAACTTTGAAATTATTAAATTTATTGTGATGTATTGGGAAAAATATCTTTTCATTAGGTTCATATATAATTGGTTCTCTAAACTCTGCATTTGTTCTAAATGTTGCAATTAAGTCTGTTTCGTTGTGTGTTGTATCATTGTGTTTTAAAATCATACCTTCTGCTAAATCACAGTGAATATTTATAGTATCAAACGGATGAAACATTGGCACCTTATCTCCAACATGTTCTATATTTTCAGCCAAGTTCTTTTCACTAAAACCTAATACAGTATTAATGGTATCTAAGGTTATATCACATTGCTGGCTAAATATTTTAACTCTATTTTTCCTTCTATCCTCAGTAAATTGAATATTTTTAAAAGTATCACCAGTGTATGGAAGGTTTGATTTAATATATTCTTCTAATTCTTGTAAACTATATTGACCAGGCTGAATTATGAGTTGTTTTGTAAATTTTGAGTTACTATTACAAAATGTTAATTTGTTGTTCTTTTCTGTAATGTTTGGAGTTAAGTATGTTGTATAAAATCCTGCAACAGCTACTTCTAAATCGTTTTCAAATGGGTAATGCAATGACATGTTTAATACAGACGAATAACCATTTAAATTAAATACCTTCATTTATTATATAATAAATAACTATTATGGATAATTGGGATATTAAAGTAAGGTTAACAGAAGAAACGGCGAAGAGTAAGAGGAATGGAGAGTTGTTACCTGATGATATAAGATGTTTAATAGTTGGGCCTAGTGGTTGTGGTAAAACGACGTTAATGATTGATAATTTTTTGTTAGCACCTAAATGGTTAAAATATGCAAATGTTTATATATATTCTAAAAGTTTAAATCAACCTAAATACCAACACTTAATACAACTTTTTCTAGATATAGAACGCAATATTAAAGATACAGTAGCAATAATAAAAGGAAACAATGAAGAGATTATTCCATTAGATGAATGTGAGGACTATTCTGTGATAGTATTTGATGATTTTATATTAGAAGAACAAAACCACGTTAGAGAATATTTTACTCGAGGGCGTCATAAGGGTTTGAACTGTTTCTATCTTGGACAAACATATTCTAAAGTGCCAAAACAATTAATTAGGGACAACTTAAACTTTCTTTGTATATTTAGACAGGACAATGTAAATTTAAAACATATATATGATGAATTTGTTGCATCTGATATGTCGTTTGAAAAATTACAATCATTATGTAGCAAGTGTTGGAGTGAAGAACATGGTTTCTTAACAATAGATATGACTAGGAAGGTGAATAATGGTAAATATAGAAATAAAATTAAAGAATTTCTAAAAGTGTAAACTAAACGTATATGAATGCAGGTGAACGTATATGTTATGTTATGTTGTTATGTTTTTATTTTTTTCTTTATATAATAAATGGATGTTAATAAAGCTAAGAAGTATATTAAGTTAAAAGAAGAACTTATTAAAAGATTTAAGGAAATTAAACAAAGTAATCGAAGTAAGTATGAAAAATTTAAAGAACAAGATCAGCCTGTTATTGATGCAATTAAAGATTTAGGGCAAGATATATCAAAAGCAGCAGAAGAAAATAAAAGTCTAATTCAAGAGTTAGTTCCAGTTGCGTATAAAAGTGCTAGAGTGGATTCAAGCTTATTAGAAACACCGCCTATGTATGATAGTTCTATAAATGAAAGTGATACGCCTATAACAGAAGAAATAAAACACACGAAAAAACAAATTAAATATAAAGTAGAAGGAATAGAATCTTTAGCAACAACTCATTTTGGTAATATTGCCTCAAGATATTATGCAACTAGAGATGATAAAAGTTTTGGAATACAGCCATATGATGAAGATGGGAAAATTATACATATGATAGGAAATGCAGAAGTTAAAATTCATGGTGATGATTTAGTTATTAATAATCGACATTATACAGGAACAGAAGGTTTATGGGAATTATTGACAAAACATAATCCAACAAATTATAATGATGATGATCTAGAAAAATATAAACAAATAGTAATTGATTATAGTGTTGCATTTCATAATAATGATCCAAGTACTAGAAAACAAAAATCTAGTAAAGGTAAAAAATATAAAGAAATTATCAAACCTTTTTGGGATGAATATATAAAACCAACAACACCTTCAAAAAAGACACCAAAATCTGGAGAAGGAATAAAGGTATATAACGAATTATCAAAAGAATACATATGGATGGATTATGTGAGAAAATGATTGATCGTTTGATTGTTATTGATGGGGAAGAAAAATCTGGAAATGATAACTTTTATAATGAGAAAGTAGGCATAGTGGATATGATTAATTCTAAACTTGCACAATTTATACCTAATGATCCAAAAGGTATAGGTTATTTGATAAAGATATTGAATACGCTACCACCAAAATTTTGGAATAGTGAAAAGTATGGAAAAGGATTAGTAAATGATTTGATTAATAAACTTCCATTTGAGTTGCATATTCCAGGATTTCAATATTGTGGTCCGGGTACAAAACTTCAAGAAAGGTTAGAAAGAGGTGATGAAGGTATTAACAAATTAGATGAGGCTTGTAAAGAACATGATATATACTATAGGGATAATAAAGATACAGAATCAAGACATATTGCAGATAAGGAATTAGAAAATAAAGCTTGGGAAAGAGTTTTTGATAAAGATGCTAATTTAATAACTGAAAAACTACCTGCTCTTGGAACTGCTTTAGTGATGAATACAAAAGTAAGATTTGGTTTAGGTTTATAAGTAATGAAAGTAAGATTTGGTTTATAAGTATTTTTTAGATTTAGGTTTATATGTATTTTTTAGATTTAGGTTTATATGTACTTTTTATGGAAATTTTTCATAAAAAGCTTTTAATTATATAATAAATATGCAGTTAAAAGGTTTTACATTTACGATTCCTAATCAGGAACTTAAACAATTAAATATAGATCACATTTTAACTAACAAACAACTCAAACAAAAGGAAGCAAAACTAAGTAAAGGACAATGTATGTCTCTATCTCTTTCTATACCACAACTTAAGAAAATAAACAAAGAAATGAAGGTAAATGATAATAAAGTTCATTATGGTGGTTTTATATTTACTATTCCAACGATTTTAGCTTTAATAGGTGCTCTAGGTTCTGTTGCTGGAGGTGCGGCTGCTATTGCTAAGACTGTAGATGATGCAAAAAAGAATAAAATGGAATTAGAGGAACAAAAGCGACACAACTTAGCAATGGAAGAAGAACAAGGTGGTAAGCTTTCAAAAAACGTAAACTCCAAAACAGTAAAGAAAAAGAAGAAATTAAACCTTTAAGTAATTTAGATCTAATACAACTTGTTAAAAAACTTAAGATAAGAAACTTTAGAGTTGTATTTATGAGTGATGAATTGCCTAAACAACCAAGGAAGAATGAGTGTGATATTGTTAATTTTGATACGTCTAAAAATATAGGAACGCATTGGATTTGTTATTGAAAAAAGGGAAATAGAAAGTATGTGTTTGATTCATTTGGAGGTAATCCACCAAAAACACTCGTAAAATATCTTGGTCATAATATAGAGTACAATAGCGGCCGTATACAACATTTTAACGAGGTAATTTGTGGACATTTATGCATTACAGCGTTAAAAATGTTTACAGATGGGTATAGTTTTTCAGAAATTATTAGTCAGGTGAATAGGAATAAGGATATTTGGAGAAGTTATATTTAAGTTTTTATGGTTTTATTTTATGGGTTTAATTCATAAAACGATTACAAATATTTTTTATAATAAATATGGATAAGATAGAATCATATGAATTACAATCCTTTAAACCTAATCAAAAAACAATCGAGAATTTAAATAAGCCGAACAGGTCTATTGAATTTGATATTGACGTGGGTGATGGCTTCATACATCCTTATTATGCTGATATTTATGTAACTTTTGAAATTAGAGGTAGAGATGGTGATGGAGAATATACTACTGGTCAAAATATTAGACTTATTAATAATTTCTTCCCACATTTGTTTTCTCAAATTCAAGTTAGTAAGCATGGTCAGATATTGGATATTATTGATTATCCTGGTTTAACTTCAACAGCTGTAAACACATGTACGATTTCAAAACCAGAGGCAAATCACTATGATGAATGTGGATGGGAAGGAATTACGTGGGCAAGAACAGATGAAGAAATAGTGTTGTTGCTAAGACTTTTGCCAGGATTTTGTTCAGATTTTAAAGATATTATGTGGAAAGGAGGATTGAAATATACATTTAAAAGAAGTGGTTCTGATGATAATGCATTTGCTATTTGGAAAACAAAAAAGCAGGATGGAACATATGAGAATGATCAACCGCATCCAGGTAAAATTAAGATTACAAATATGGAGTTAAGAATGCCTATTGTTAATTATGAACCTAACTATGCCACCTTGTTAAGATCAAATATGTTAAAAGAAGGTAAGATTCCTATTTCATTCAACACGTATCAATGTTTGCAGAAGACTGTTAGTGGAAAGTATTTAGAATTCGATTTAACCACACAATTTAACTCAAGTGAATTTGATATGCCTAATTTTGTGATTGCCTTTTTCCAAACTGATAGAAATGATAATCAAGAAAGAGATTCAAGCTATTTTGATCATTGTAAAGTTCAGAATATCCATTTTCGTAATTCTAGATATGAATCTTTCCCATTAGAATCTTTAAACTTAGATTTTGCAAAACATAAGTATTTGAAAGTTTATGAAATGTATACGGTATATAAGCGAGCTACAATTGGAAATACTGAGATGTTTTATTATCCTAAGGAATTTTTAGAAAATAGGCCGATGTTCGTAATTAACACAAGCAAGCATAAATCAGTAAGTGATAGAACTAATTTGAAACTGACTGTTAATTTTGAAAGTGATGTACCAGATAAAACAATTTGCTATGTTGTTATGATTGGTAAGAAAAATTTAGAGTATGATGTTGAGAAAGAAAAAATAATTGGGAAGATATAAATCAATTATATAATATGTTTATTAGATTTGTTTAGTTTGTAAGTGTTTTTATGATATTATCATAAAAACTTATTTAATAAAATGACTATTCCAGATAACATTCCACGTGAGAATTTAATTGTGTTAATTGAAGATACTATATTAAATCTTGAGAAGTTATTAATGAAAAACAAAAGGAAGTTTAAGAGAATAAAATGTGTTTATATTACTCTTATTACCTTATCAATTCTATTATCAGCTTCTACAGGGTTCATCAATGTATTTATTCCTGTTACAGTGTATTCAATTATTACAACTGCATTTGCTTCGGCTTCTGCTGTTATCACTGGCCTATCAACACGGTTTAATATAGCTTCAAAGAAAGAATATTATAAAAGTATGGTGAATCGAATTCGGCTGTTTAAAGATGAGCTTAATGTGATTAAGCTCATGAATGGTGAATTAATAGATGAAAATGTAAGAGATATTGTTAACAGAATCAATGACATACTTAACGAAATTCGAGGCTATTAGAATCTGATTTTTAAAAAGTTTTAATATAATAAATACGATGTCGAGTCATATTGAACTTTTAAATAAACTTGGAAGTCTTGAACAAAAACAGGTTATTGGATTAAGAGAATTAGAATTAAATACAGAATATAAGATTGTGAAAATGGAAAAAATTAAAACTAAGTTTGGAAAGAGCATTTTAGTTGAATGTGAGGAGTTTAAGGTATTTCTTCCACCTAGATTTACAAAACACTTAACAGATAAAATGATTGACGAGATCGTTAAAGATGGAATAAAAATCAAATACACTGGTTTAAAAGATAACTATCCAACTGTTGAGTTCTGTATGTAAATTTCTAATAATGATTGGTTTTGTGAATCCAAAAAATGATCAAAAATATGTCGTCAGAAGTAAAAAAATGGAGTGAATAGAATGGATCCTCAAAAGAAATTTATACTTACTAATAATTTCAATGTAATTGTGAAAAATGTGCAAACCGAAGTTCAAGTAGTTTTTGATATTAACGCCTGTCTATTCAGCTTGAATTATGATCAGTGGACAGAGTTTAAGAAGTCATTGTTTCCTATTGAGAACGAGGTTAGCAGAAGATTCCATTATCAGTATCCGAACTTGTAACTATCAATATACTAATTTGTAAGTATTATGTAATTATGTAGAATTTAGTTAACTTTTATGGTAAAATCATAAAAGTGTTTTGTAATTTTATTTTACTAGATTTAGTGATTTTTATAACTAAATTTAGTGATTTTTTTTGTTTTTGTAACCAAATTTAGTGATTTTGTAACTAGATTTAGTGACTTTTTTGTAACTAGATTTAGTGATTTTTTGTAACTAGATTTAGTGATAGAATGCATTAGAAGTTGTTATGAGTAAGATAGAAGTTATTTGAAATGTGATAGAAGTTATTTAGGATAGGGAGTGTGCTGCAAATTATTAGGGAGTAGATTAGAAGTTATTAGAGATGATAGGGTGACATATAGTTAAAATGGGGTGATAATGAATTTGTCTGCAGAATCCCCATTATCTATCTACTTAAGTCCGTAAGTAGTAAGCATTCATTGACATAAATCTGAATCTTTTGCAGTTTCTTTACAAATGCCTATAACTCTGCTTTCCCGTCTGAATGTCTGTTTTTAGGCTAAGTGTTGTTTTCAGTCCGACACTAATCAAAATTTTCTAGAAACTAAATTCCAGATTAGATTCATTTTAGAGAACAAAGGGACTCGCATTGAGCCTCACATACTACCTTTGCTATTACTGAATGTTTCCTTTTGCTCGCAATTTCCTCCACGAAATTTGTGTAATTTTCATTTACTCTAATAATCTCCCTCGTAAAATAAACATAAGGATACGTTCTAGATTTGTAGGTATGTAAACCTCATCTGGAAAAGAGCGTTTAGTGTGCGCTGTGCCTCTGAGCCCAGGTAAGCCTCAGTAGCATAGGCACACAACATGGTGCCGAAACCCGCTCTCACCCTAGTGGTCCTGAGGACACACAATGTGGTGCCGAAACCCGTTCTCACCCTAGTGGTCCTGAGGACACACAACGTGGTGCCGAACCCCCCTCTCACCCTAGTGGTCCCGAGCACACACAACGTGATATCGTACCCCTCTTCCCAAGCCCACATATCACGTGATGTCGAAAACGTCGTACCGACTCGAACCAGTGGTCCTCTACACTTGATGTTCCAACCCGATTCTTTCGACAGGAATCGAACACGGACCTTTAGTCGCAGTATTTGTGATGATGTCCATGAATACACACTCTGTTGACGTTCTAAGATTTTATCACGCGGTATCCTTACTCCTTTTGGTAGTGTACTCAACCTTTTATTATCTCTTCATGTTATCGCTTAATGTTTAGCTCATTGTACATGTGTTTTGTATCCAGATTGTGATTATTGGAAGAGATCTTACTTACCTACTCGCCTCATACACTGTAATCGGCTTTCTTACTTCCTTGTTGTTATTAATGGCACGACTACGAAGATAAGCATCGTATGCCAGTCTCTTGATTGATCATTGTCCGCATGTCGGCAGACTCCAAGCAATCCCTCGGTGGTTTAATGGATGATATCCACTTGCTAGCAATAAGAAATCGTAAGCAACTAAAGAAAAACGCCAAGGAGCTTAGAGCGGCATTTGCTCTTCGTTTGCGCACTAGAACAATTTGTAGGCACCCTTTTTCTTCCTCATCTTCAACCGACATGGCAGACCAAAATAATGGTGTAAATACTGGGAACGTCTTGAACCAGAATGTGGTTCCCCCAAGTAATCAACAAACCCACCCCCAACCCCAATGCCACGTTGTTTTCTATCTTCGTTACCAACAATTTATTTTCTTTTCTCACATAAATCACTTCCACTTACCTTTACAGTTTGTATAAATCCCTTACTGCCTTAAAAAGATATGTTCGATACTTTCTTGACAACTTGAACATCACTATCAACTCATTTCTTCCGTAATTAATCATCCTACTTTTTGCTAGTTTTGGCCTCCAATACTAAACAGTTATCCTACTTTTAGTGCAAATGGAAATGAAACTTAAAAAATAATATTATTAGTTATATAAAGTGCACGTCAATAAAGTACATGTCCAACTCGTACGTTCACGTTGTGAACAATTTGTATGAAAAAGGATGGAAATAAAGCAATACAATACAATAAATACAATACAGTACGATACAATACAATTTTAAAATTTTTAACCTCCAAATTCTTTAAAATCTAGAAGTAAATCATAATATATTAAAATAAAGTAATTAGCCATATGGTTCTTATAATTTGGAAGATAAAGTAAAGAAATTGAAATAAATTCCTTCCCGGGAATTTATAGGCCAGGGAAAAAACCCGGGAGTATTCCCATTTTTAAATTCTTTCCCACCGGGAATATTCCCACTGCCCATCACTAGGGAGGATGTAGCAGTTCGAGTGTTGCCAAATAAAGTTATATTATTTTTTGTAAAGGCTTGGGTCTCACAGGCCCAACGTTACCAGCGTAGTGTTAATTAAGAATTTCGTTCCAGTTATATTAAAGACAAAAATGTATATATTAAAGATTAACAGCATGGGACAACCATAAAATTACATTTGTGTTTTTCATGTACGCAAATAATTATAACTAATGGTCTCTCTAATGGTCTGATTAAGAAGAGCGAAGCGCAAAGACAATGACAATATATTACGCACAATAAACTCGCTATTTCATAAATCTACCAAACTATTGGCGATGTATTATTTGATATGCTTGACTAGGTAATTTCTTAACTCATCGAGATGGGAGTGGCACTGGAATTTATGGGACCCATTACCACTGTTACGGGCGCTATTTACGAGCGATGAGACGTAACTTCTTAGTCCTTTAGACTAAAAAAGGTAGGCAATTCATTGGAAGCGAAGGCAGGCAACTAACATGAGCATTATAGGACGGAAAATACTGACGGGACCAGTATTAACACTAAAAATGTCACAAAACTCCTTTAAAAATGGATAATGTATCAGATCTAAGATAGGTTTATATTTTATATAATTGCTTCCTCTATGGTGAATTACACAACAGTGGAAACGTAATTGTGCTATTTCTACTGCATTCCGTTAGTTTCGCCCGTTCTACTTGAGATATTTTTATTTATTCTGTTAATATTTAAGTTCCTTAGATGTTATTCTATCCCTAGAAATCAATAGATTTTACTCGTTAATTTTCCAAATAGTGTGTCCATATTATTATTAAAGAGGTTTCTACAGTACTTGATAAGGGAAAATATGCAGTAGGTTTATTTGTCGATTTCTCCAAGGCATTCCACAGTGTTCAACATTCTCTTCTACTGGCAAAACTCCAGAAATATGGTATTAGGGGTGTAGTACATGAATGGTTTCGCTCGTACTTGACAAACAGAAAACAAGTAGTAAAAATACAAAAAAATAATTAACATAAGCAAGTCACATTAGTAACTATACGGTTTAGGTGATTGATCAATAATGAAGAAAATTTTTAATTTTTAAATGAACCTCGCATAAAAGTGCTGTCAAGAATTTTTCTCTCAGCCAACAAACGAATATGCATATATGTATGTGCGTCTCGTCTGCGACGGAGATCCTAGAGTTCCCCTCTCCTTTCCAAATAAGGAGCTAAAATTCAGCACAATGGACAAACGTCGTTTCTAAACATTCCTATCTATGGTTTGTCATAGCTTTTTTTTAACTTTGACATCACCAAACTGCGTAGCGAACTGAGCTGTTGCTTAGCAACGCGAGGAGACAGAGAGAAAAGGTGCTTTAGTCTGACATATACACCCTGTGAAGTTACCACGAAAAATTGGTGCGAACGACTGGAATGAACAAGCTACTTAAAACTAAAATAATGTTTTATTTTAATTAAGTGCAGTAACGTTGAACTAACGTTATAATAATGAAGATTATCAACAACTTTAAAATGTTCGTCTACAGACGTTAATCTAAAAGTCGTCTCAGCGACATGGAGTAGATAAACAGCAAAACCAACCTGTTCTGTAATCTGCAACCTTTAGGACGTCCCCCCTGGAATCACCAAAATAGTTTCCCTTCAAGTGCCAAAGTGGGTGAACAGTGACAGTGAATTGTGGAAATCAACAATGTAACGAAATATAGTGAACAATTCGTGGCAACCGCGTCACCCGCGTTTTTAATAATAAATGGGCCTAAATTAAAATATCTTTATCATTATCAGTTATCCAAATTAAAGTGCATAAAATAATGTAATATTTGTTCGTAAAGTTTTAGTGTTGTTAATTAAAGCAAAAAGTGAAAATCGTGAGTATCCTTTCAAAATGACAATTATGGTTCATATTTTTATTTGTTAATTTTAAGAAATAATCTAACACAATTTTCTTTTCAGCACAAATAAACTGCGCCTATGCAACGTAATAATTTTTACATTATTAAATTGCATTAGCGCTAAGAATATAATTAGAGTTAGCTTTGTGCCGGTTTCCCAGAATGTTCTGACCGAACTCCGAACCGTGTTGTCCAGCGGCTATATGGTCAGCTTTGGTAGTCGATCCAACTTGTTGTTAAAATCTAAAGAAGACATACGAACGGTGGAGAATCGAATCCCAGACCATAGTAAATACGTAAGCTCACTTTGGGACCGTAGGACACGAACTACTTACAGTAATAAAAGGGTTACCCCAATAGGAAGGGAGTAGAATCGAACCCAGTACTGTTATATATGGCGCCCGATATCACAGGAACGTTTAGCAAAACCGCATAAAAGCAACGCTAATTGTATTTTTTTAGTAAGGTAAAGTGTAGTGCCTTCTTAGTGGTATTTAATTTTGTTGTTCTGGCATTAGTAAATTAATCATTATGTCCGTAAATAGAGAAATAATACCTGTCCTGCATGAAATGCGAAAAATATGGAAAGAAACAGAGTATTTAATAGTAGAAAGTCAATTTAGATATAGAAAAGAACCATTTATGTTGTTAGAAGTTGAAAATGCTTTAAAAGTAGATCAGGAAGTTTGTGAAATTCGTAAGAGCTAAACAAGAAATTGCAAAATCTCTTTTGGAAAGGAACATAAAATATAGGGCTGAAATTGAAGATAAAATTGTTGCTAAAATGCGTGAATTACGTAAATCTGATTTCTATCTAAAAGTCTATGACGAATGTGTTCTTGAATCAGAATTTATTTCTTTGTCAGATATTAAACGTAAGTTGAAAGTTCATTATGAAAATTCAGACATCGTACGTATTGCAAAAGAAAGGTTAGCTGAAAGGATATACAAAAGGCATTCAAAGTATCACAATGTCAGTTGTAATAAGGATTCCAGTGATGATCAGAAAATAAATTGTAAAGTTGTACCACCGAAACGGTTTAGGTTTGCTGATCCTCCTGAAACTGTAACTTTTGCGCATCCTTTTGTAAACGTTAATGAGTTCGAAAATATTCAAAATCATGAGAATAGTAAAAGCAAAAGAGTACCATTAGAAATAAAATATGCTGAATATAACTTAGAATTTGTTGAACATGAGTTTGTAGGTGTTTTGTGGGACATTGCCCCCGTAGCCCGAAAAATGTACGCACGAACAGTGAAAAATGAATGTGTTGAAAGTTGTACTATTCTACCATGTGTTAGTTCCCAGCCACCAGCTATTGTTTTAAATCAAGCTAACATTGAATTTCTTGACAATAAATTAGAACAGGTTGAAGAAATATATGAGTGTGAATTAAAGGTATAAAAAGAAATAATGCCTGTTGTCAGTCACGTTAATGCTGTGTTATGCCAAGCCAAAGAATTTGTTTTTTCTCTCTCAAATAACATTCTAGAAAGAAAAGAAACAGAAAGAAAAAAGAATAATGAGCTCAACCCAGCTGTCTCTTTGCAACCTCCCCCGACCATCGAGTTACTCACGTCCAGCGTAGCTCTGTGTATGAGTGAGCAATCAGCTGTTCCAGCTGTTGCTTGTTTGTTTTGTAAAGGAACAAAACGCATTCATGGATGCAATGCGTGCTTCACTACGAAAGGATTTACTAGAGTAGTAATAAATTGCGTTGAAAGTGCAGGCAAGAGTAGCACATTCACGCAGCCTTGTAGTGTATTATGTTTGTTAAAGCAAAATTGCTTCTATGGCACCTTGCCAACCAGTAAAGTAGAGTGCGTTCCCTTTAACAAAACATTTTTATTTCTTGTGTCTGTTAGGGTTGTTGAAATATGTCATGAGAAGAGTAGTTCTTTAAGCTGTGAGTTGAAAGTTAAAGAAGTGCAGATAAAACAAATGAATTGCGTTACTTCTTGCATAGTTATTTGCACTCAAATTGTGTATATAGAAGACAGTAAAAACGGCTCTGTACCTTGTAGGCCTTATAGTAGTAACCATAACTCAGCAACGTGGGAAAAGAAATTAAAAACCTGTCAAGAAAATTTCAGTAAGTTAGAAATGTTGTCAAATGGTAAGGAAATATAATTTACAAGTGCGTTGTGGCAAAAAGCACCGGCACATAAAAGGAAAGTACATAACGTCAGACGGAAATTAAAAAGAGTTAAACGTATGCTGTATTGTTTTTCTAAATTTTCCAAGTTTGTTCGTAAATTTTCTTTGAAAAGTAAATATCACAGTCGCACTAATGCTCAGAGAAATAGTCGTAAACGTCAAGTTGCTTTGTCGCACCATGGTAACCAATATTTTACGTGTATGTTTGAAAAGGGTGACCAAAATTTTGAATCGAATCACACTAGTAATTCAGCGATCAATGATTTAGTAAAAGGGTCAGGTGCTGACCACGCATCACCTGTAATTAATAAATATCACGAACCTTTTCAGGAAGAATGTGGTAATTGGGTGACTAAACCTCTTACGTCTAAGCGATTTGAGAATGAATGTGACAGCAAAATTAAGCGTCAATCACCAACTACTCTTAGTAATGTGCTATCAGCTGATCGTGACGTAGTAACAAAGGTCAAACATACAGGTAAACGGAAAAACCTAGTGAAGCAAAAAATGCAACTTAGTATTCATTCTAAATAGAGTGAAATCGGTGTGCATAGAAAAACATCACGAAAGAAAAATAATTGCAATTCAAGCAGTAATAAGTTATTTGATTTCTTGTGTAATGCGGCGATCATACATGTTGAGAAACCAATTTCGTGTTCTAAGCTACTGCTTTCTAAAGTAATTCGAATGGGTGAAAATCTTGTAGTAGTTTATAAATTGAGGTTAGTTGTTCATTGGCAAATGGTACCTTTCGAAATTGTTTTTGTGTTGAAAAAGCGTCGAGTGGGTGTAGGATAAACAAAAACTTCGTTGAGCCGGACCGCTTGTATTGTATGAAATCGACACTTGCAATGATTTTGATAATTCAAAAAAAAAAAAAAGTTATTTGATATGATGTTGGCAGGCATGTGTGATCAGATATGCGACTTCCAGATGGCCGTTAATATTTTATTTTCCAAAGTAATGGAAAACCAGCAAATATGTATGCTAAGGCATGAGATGAGGTTCTCTCCCATTCTTGTGTAACATTATATTTATGTAACGCCCGGAGTAGGCAATTTTCGTATTATACCCTTCTTTATTCTTTTAAATTGCAACCTTTTATTCTATAAGTAACCTTCATCTCCGGGTTAGAAATAAATGAAAAATTTAATGTGGGTAGGCATCTTCGAAATATAGGAAGGCAGACACGATAAAAGTGTAATGGTCTGACAAACCATCCACTGCTCAGTCCATTCTTGGTCAATTTTCAACCAGAATGTAATAAATGTAAAATATTATGATTAACTAGTATTGTTGTAGATTTAAGTGAAAAATTTTCGTACCGTAACCATTATTTTGAAAATATTTACGTGTGTTCATGCTTGAATTTAATTTGTGTCCTATATATTAGTTTCATAGTAGTAATGATAATTGAAATAATACCACTACTAATAAAAATAAATGGAAATGAATAACATTTTGTTGTGTTAGTTTTCAAGAATGTTTGAAGTTGTTTTTAATGAAAGTAAATATTGAAAATGAATGTTTTTTTGATGATAATAAGACAATTAATTCATGTTATACTTAAGAGTACAAGGCAATACATTAGTAAAAATTTTAGGTTACTATAATCATTTAATATACTTATAAATGTAATATTTTGTGTTCAATGTTAAGCAATGCCAGTAATTACTTGTTCAAATTATTAAATGTGCTATTTTGAAAGAAAATTATAACAACTTTGTTTATGTTTTGATGTGTTTGAAATTGTGGCACTTAAGCGTTTTAAAGCAACAAATATTAATATAATGAAAGACATTGATAAACTTTCTTGAAATTATGGCCCAACCGTAATCCGAAATTCGTTTCGTAAGGCCCACGTGTTCGTTACCGTATTTCCGGAAGGACTTTAAAAATTTTTTTTCCGTTATATCATCACAAGAAGACTTAACTGATGTTAATCCTTTGAAGACCAGTGGAAAAAATTTGGTGACACTAGTGAAGTGATCAGTGTTGCAGGGTTCTGTTTGTTTTTCTTCCGCTCAAAAACAAACATGCTGCCAATGTAACTATACGGTTTAGGTGATCGATCATTAATGAAGAAAATTTTTAATTTTTAAATGAACCTCGCATAAAAGTGCTGTCAAGAATTTTTCTCTCAGGCAACAAACGAATATGCATATATGTATGTGCGTCTCGTCTGCGACGGAGATCGTAGAGTTCCTCTCTCCTTTCCAAATAAGGAGCTAAAAGTCAGCACAATGGACAAACATCGTTTCTAAACATTCCTATCTATGGTTGGTCATAGCTATTTTTAACTTTGACATCACCAAACTGCGTAGCGAACTGAGCTGTTGCTTAGCAACGCGAGGAGACGGAGAGAAAAGATGCTTTAGTCTGACATATACACCCTGTGAAGTTACCACGAAAAACTGGTGCAAACGACTGGAATGAACAAGCTACTTAAAACTAAAATAATGTTTTATTTTAATTAAGTGCAGTAACGTTGAACTAACGTTATAATAAAGAAGATTATCAACAACTTTAAAATGTTCGTCTACAGACGTTAATCTAAAAGTCGTCTCAGCGACATGGAGTAGATAAACAGCAAACCCAACCTGTTCTGTAAACTGCAACCTTTAGGACGCACCCCCTGGAATCACCAAAATAGTTTCCCTTCAAGTGCCAAAGTGGGTGAACAGTGACAGTGAATTGTGGAAATCAACAATGTAACGAAATATAGTGAATAATTCGTGGCAACCGCGTCATCCGCGTTTTTAATAATAAATGGGCCTAAATTAAAATATCTTTATCATTATCAGTTATTCAAATTAAAGTGCATAAAATAATGTAATATTTGTTCGTAAAGTTTTAGTGTTGTTAATTAAAGCAAAAAGTGGAAATCTTGAGTATCCTTTCAAAATGACAATTATGGTTCATATTTTTATTTGTTAATTTTAAAAAATAATCTAACACAATTTTCTTTTCAGCACAAATAAACTGCGCCTATGCAACGTAATAATTTTTACATTATTAAATTGCATTAGCGCTAAGAATATAATTAGAGTTAGCTTTGTACCGGTTTCCCAGAATGTTCTGACCGAACTCCGAACCGTGTTGTCCAGCGGCTATATGGTCAGCTTTGGTAGTCGATCCAACTTGTTGTTAAAATCTAAAGAAGACATACGAACGGTGGAGAATCGAATCCCAGACCATAGTAAATACGTAAGCCCACTTTGGGACCGTAGGACACGAACTACTTACAGTAATAAAAGGGTTACGCCAATAGGAAGGGAGTAGAATCGAACCCAGTACTGTTATACATTTTCATCCAAAACTGCAATTATCTCTGTTGGTGTTCCTCAAGGCTCAATTCTTGAGCCAATTCTTTTTTATTTTACATAAATGATCTTGTTCAATATATGTATCCCCAACATATTGTACTATATGCTGACGATGTAAATGTCCTTGTAACAGCGGACAATACAGTTGAACTAGAAAGTAAATTAAAACAAACTGTGGAGCGTTTGATAAAATAGACATCTCAGAATCAACTGCTGATAAATGCAAAGAAAACAAAAGCACTAAATTTTCATTACTCATGTACACCTCGAACAGTACCACCCATTGTGATAAATTCAACTGATGTCGATTATTCAAAATCCACTAAATTTTTAGGTGTTAACAATAAGCAACAGGCTTACATGGGATGCACATATTACTGAGCTAAACAGCAAATTAAGCCCTATATGTTTTGTCATTTATAGATTACGTGGTTCAGTGTCAAAAGAAACTTTGCTGTTATTGTACTATGGTAAGTTTCAATCATTGTTAAATTATGGAATAATTTTCTGGGGAGCCTCCTATTCCAGTGTTACTACATTTCGTCTACAGAAAAAGGCAATAAGATCTATTTTTAATCTATCACCAAGGTCCTCATGCAAAAGGGTCTTTCAGTCAAATAAAATTTTAACTGTGCCTTGTCTGTACATATACAAAAGTATCATATATGTAAAGAGAAATGAAAGTAGTTTTCTTCATGTTGACGATGTACATTCATACAACACATGACAAAAGAATAACATATTCACAGCATACCAAAACTATGCGTGTACCAAAAGAAGTGTTCTTCCTATGTCCGCTAAGTTGTTTAATAACCTCGCAAGTTATTTGAAGAATATTAAAAACATACGAAATTTCAAAAATGAACTATTTAATTTTTTGTGTAACAAAATGTATTATCATATTAATGAATACTTGGGTGATAGTTTGTAAAATAATGTAAATCAATTATATTGAAATGTTTTCTTATTATTTGCTAGTCCTATGTACTGGTCTCTGACCAACAATGTACGACATGGATGAATAAACAATGAATGAATGAATGAATTATTATGTGCACCTAAAGTTAACACCTACAGGAATGATAACGAAAAACTTGGTACAGTTTAACAAAACGAGGACCAAAATTGCAAAATGTATTACGTTCAGTGGCGAAGGGTGATATTTTCAACAGGGTAGGCCCAATGTTCTACTACTACTACTACTACTACTACTACTAATAATAATAATAATAATAATAATAATAATAATAATAATAATAGTAGTAAAATGAAACATTAGACAAATATTTTACTACAGAAATACAAGAAGACGAACTCTCATATATTTAATGCAATTGTAGTTCATCGACAGCACTTATTCGATCCGGAACTCAATTTTCATAATGAAATTGACGCATGTGACTCATAGATGATCTTAATTCGCCATAATGCAGTTTAATTGTTTTAATTGGCGTGATCGGGTGGGGAAGATGGACTATCACATTATCTGCCCTTCACAAGAAACATATGTTGTTTTATGTCTACATGTACTGAAACAAACTCTGCTTGTAAAATTTTGTCTTTAATTATATTGTTGAAAACACATGACAAGCATTCTATCAAGATATTTTGTGTGTCACTTAATTCCCCTTTAAAAACAATCAGACTTAAATATTTTTATACGCTGCCCTTTGTTTCAACAACTAATATATATATATATATATATATATATATATATATATATATATATATATACCAATGTATGCAGAAATCTTTTGCCCTCTGTTTGTTCTATTTTCAACACAGGCGTTAGTCTTCGTTTCTTAATAGCACATTAATTTTCAAAAGACCACTGACATAGAAGGTTCTTTAATACGAATTATATTACGTATATTCATATTCTCCACTTACTGACATTTTCTCTCATTCACTTTTGCAAGTGTAAGAAAAAAATCACAATATCTCAAAAACACACACTCTTTCTAATGAACACAACCAGTCTGATTTCGTACAGGTTTGCGCCAACGCAACGGAATAAAGGTGCATTAGTTTGCGATAATAGGTGTAGCGCCTTTAGAATTTCCTGTTCCAGTTTTTGCGTTGCGTTAGAGTCCGCAAAATTAAGCAAAGTTGGAACGGAATGGAGCCCACGTTATCTTGCTCTTTATTTGTTTGATATATCGAATCGAAATCGAAGGTCTCGAGAGAAACTAGTAGGCAGAAACGAAAGTCGATAAGCGCTGAGGCCGGTCTCTTTCGCAGGTTATACGCTGGTGAAGAAAACGTCATTTCCAACACGTTCTCTCGCGGGATTTTCTGAGTAGCTTGGCGGTAGTTCTACAGCCGTCTGAGACATTGCAAGGTGAGCCTCCCAGCAGTGGTGCCAACCACGATTTCTTTATCGAACTTTTTTTTTTTAAATTAGAAAATGTCATGCATTCTGTGCAAGGAAAATGAATTAATTATAAATTATAATTTCTGAAAGTAAATGGGTAGGCCGGGCCTCAAGGCCTCTTACCACCCTTCGCCACTGATTACGTTACACAAACATACTAGTCTGTCAGAATCACATATATGAAAGCTGAACCAAAATTGCAAAATTTATTACGTTACACAAAAATACTAGTCTGTCAGAATCACATATATGAAAGCTGGATAACTCTTACATGGTAATAATAACAAAAAAGTGTAAGATTACTATTAGATAAACGTCCTTAAGCGTGCGTCCCGTGCGCTATATATACACACACTACAATACTACATGGACCGCACTATAATATTGTAAGTCACAGCAGTAAAATGTACTACTGCGAATTCGACATCTAACTCTCTTAGTTTATACTTATCTTCTGTCCCTCATTATCTCCGCTGCGAATATAGTTATTCAGTTTTGAAACAAATCCTAACGTCCATGTGAGATCATAACTAAAAAAACTGCTAATATAAGGATTTTATGTAAACTAAAGAGCCGATGTTAAGAAAAATATCGGTGTGTATTTTATGTAATGACTCACTGTTCAGTTACACAGAAGGAATTACTCGTTCGTAATCAATTCATAATAGTTATAATGTAATTATACAGAATGTATTAGCTGGAATTTGTTAAAATCTTTATAAATAAATTGAAATAAATTTTTGACATGAATTTAACTTTTGTTCAACTGTCAAATATGCTGAATGTATGTTCATTGGTATATTACAACCTATCACATAGTACAAGTGCAAAGAAATATGGTATTCTCTTTACCAAAGGCTAACAAATGGAACACAGAGAAATATGAGGGCTGTAGAACTATTATTCTCATAAAGCGAAGAAAGAAAAAAATCGCCGAATACTGAAGATTGCGTTGGAATGGAAAACTCCAACACTCATATTAAACCTATAAATTATATTAGTTTAAACGCTTGTAGAAGTTATATTCGTGCATTTTCTTTTTAAATTTGGTTTCTCAGAACAAATTTCCATCAAACATGAATAACTGCTTTTGTATTTCCTAATTTAGTTTTAATAGCGTTCCGGTGTTTATCCATAGTCTTACATTTTTATTTCTTTTTCTTTAATGATTCCTGGTCAATTACTGTGTTCAGTACATTTGTCTTCTCTTGGATTTACTTTAATAGAAGATCGGAGTAGTGAATCTGTATGCTCTGTGCGTATTAAGGGAAGCATAGGAACTGTACAAACAAGGCGGCTGTGTGATAAATCACAGTCGTGTCCCTTCTGAAAAAATACGAAGGGAAATAATTAAGTTGGACTGACATTTATTTCTGTATATGAATGAGGAAACATCTAACAAAAAGTAGATATTGTAATATGGGATCAGAAGTCTTGATTGATATTTAGAGAGATTTTGCAAGATGGTCTTAGATGTTATTTTTTGTTGACGTGTTCTTACTTGCTTTTTCCAGCGATCAGCTAACTCACACATACACCCTTTAAATTCTGCTCTTTCCAACAATGCAGTCACAATTCCTTGTGACTGGGAAAAGGAGACCATTTTGATCGGAAGCTGGACCATCGGGAAAGAGTGAACAGGACAAAAGATAAGCTCCTGGCTATTGATGCGCCCGATACGACTCAAGTGTGACGGATTTCTTGCATTTCTCGCAAACACACTCAAACAAAAGCATGACTCGTGGCGTAGTCGCTAACGTTCTTGCCTTTGGTGCGAGAGGTCTCGGGTTCGATTCCCGTTCAGGAAACTCGGTAAAAAAATGTAACAATTTTATGAGGCCAGCCATCTTGAATGAGGTTTCACCTCATTCACACTAGGCAAATGCCGGGATGAAACCTAACAATGATTTTTTTTCATGTTAGATTTATCTCTTTGAGACTCACTTTTTAAGCTAAATTTTAGACTTTCAGTCAACCAGCTATTGCGTTGAGACTATTTATCGTAGGATGATGATTCCTACTGCGTTTTGTTCGAAATGAGGCAGAGTTTCCAACTGTATAGTTAAATTTCCCTATTGTGTACGCAAGGCAGGAAATTCTCGCCAAATGGAAAAAAAAGTGGAAATGAAAAAGAGTTGCCTCGTTTATCACGAATATCTTCCCTGAGGTACACGACACGAACATGGGAATGGTACCAAAAAGTTTGTTTCATTGTGGAGAGAATGACGTACTAAAAATGCACCGAAGAATAAGTCTTGATGCTCTAGCCGATTTACCAATTTTCCTCGGATAATACTTTTCAGTCTCTATTTATTTATTTAGTCAGCTTCAGCATAAAGACTACTCATTGTAGGAACATGAATCGTACCACATCTTCGAAATGAATCAGTCTTTCGAGCGGTAACACTCGCATGTCGTTACCATGTACGTGAAACGAGAAAATTCCCCCTGCCAAAAAAAAGTGTTTTTTGCAGATTGTTTTTAGTTTCGGCTTCTCTCACCACCCCCTGTGTTAACGCTCGTATGTCAAAACCACCTAAAACATACTGCATAGTTTATGTAATATCTGCCAAATATCAATCTCTTCTTGAAAACTGAGGGATGGAAAAAATATTAACCCATACGGAAAGAATATCTCCTTCTACCTTACGTTATAAAATGAGACATGATATTATATAAAAATTTCCTGACATCGCTTTTTATCCGATAGTCATGAATCGTACCTCATTACCTAGGTATTGTTATATACTAGGTAGTACGTTTTAAATGATTTTGAGATAAGAGTGTTAAAACAGTTTTGCTCAGAGGAACCCAAACTTGGAAATAGTGACTTTTTTTCTTATAAACTTCCTTTTTGGAGGGAACTTTCTCTTTTCAGGTACATGATACTCTCCTCAGGTACATATATGGCAGTTGTACCGTTAGAAAGGGTCATTCATTCCAGAGAAAGAAGTACGATTCATAATCCTCGGATAAAAAGCGATCTGTCGGGATTTTTTTTTATATAATAACTTGTTATATTTTATGATGTAGGGTAGAATGGGATATTCTTTCCATATGAGTTAATAATTTTTCTCGCCCTTAGTTTTCAAGATATTAGATCGGTGTTTTGCACAGATATTACACACACTGTGTAGTATATTTTAGGTGATTTAGAGATACGAGCATTGACATGAGGGCGGTGGAGGGAGTGTGGGCTCGGAGAGGCCCAAACTTGCAAAATAGTGATTTTTGTTACAAAATTCCAATTTGGAGGGAAGTTTCTCTCCTCAGGCACATGACACCAGTATGGGAGTGGTATCGTTAGACAGGGACATTGATTCCAAAGACAACGAGATACTATTCATGATTCTAGGATAAATAGTGATAATACTTTATATACTTTACTAAACTAATTGTCTGAAAATGTGTAAATTTGGGAAACATTCAAAAATTCGAAAATTTTTTGACACCTCTATCCTAAAATGAATCGCACCCAGTTCTCTTTGGAATGTTAAGGCTTTCAAATGGTAGCACTCGCATGTTCCTATTGTGTACACAAGGGAAAAATTTGGAAAAGAAAAATATTTTTTTTTTCAATTACGACGCGATTATCTCACTTCTGGTACACAATAGCGAATTTTGAATAGTACAATTCTAAACCTTGCTTTATTAGGAACACAACCGCATTACAGACCGTTATCCTAAAACTAGTAGGGATGTGTCAGGATTTTTTTAAAAAATGCTCTAAAATTTACCAGTTTTTCCTTCAATGTGACGTCACTACCCTCAAGCATCGCACGCATGACTGCAAAATGCCCACGAAACATGTTTTTTGATGCTTCCAAGCTTGAATTTCTGCAAAAACCAAGTGTGAATTGCTTTACTAGAGATTTATAAAGCAAATTCCAAAGATGACGCCATGGTAGAGATGTTTATCAAAAGTCTCCAAAGGCTTAAAGCGAACAACTCTGACAGGGATCAGTAAAATCAGTAGACTTGCGGAACTTTATGGACACTTTAAAATTTCCAATTTGATAAATGACGTTCTAGAACATCTTCTGTTCCAGGGTTCGTTCCTCGATAGCCACATGATTGTAAGTCTAGGATTTACAGTTATTCTATTTCCTGGTGCTGAAAAAGAATAATCGTATAAATTACTTTGCTTTAGAAGCAATCAAACATAAAAACATATTTCGGTTAGAGTGTCACTATTTGAGAAGTTATAAATATTATAAACAAACAAGGAGCAGTTATAATCTTATAGAGTATTTGTGTCCGTTTTGAATTACATTCTCAAGTATGTATGTTCAATTGATATATAAGCGAATGATTTTACAGAATAGATTGAAGTGTCGCGCTGGGAACATTGTGTCCCAATTTTAGATGGTTCGTTTGCTATGAGAGGGTTCCTTGCTTTTCTGACCCCTCTACGCGAGTTTCTTGGGTTTTCTGCGTACTTTCTCCTTTCTTTCCAGATTCTTGTTCCATCGATTATTTCAGGATGTACTTGTATTAACTGATCCGTCCCTGCTACTTTAAAGACGACTACCGTGGGATAAAACAAAATTTTGATTTTATATAAATATTTGATTTTGAATTTTTATTGAGAAAATTTAATGGAAAGAATGGGTTGAGTAGGGTTGGCAATATCAATCGCTTTTCACGTTTTGAGTAACTAATATTCTTCCAGTGTAAAGTATTTAGAATGACGTAATTATGTGTGTAAGACATATTCTCGATATATGATTATGTAATAATAGTTTTTACTTTAATTTTTGCAAAAAAAATATTACAATTTATAGAATGCTTTCGAAGTAAAACATCGTAGAAGCCCCAAAATCGAGAAATAATTTGTGACGGGAAATGTTATTTACGCTACCAACATCGGATATGCGACATTCATGCTTCAGAACTTTAGATTCGCTCCTTGGTTGATACTTCTATTCTTGTGACCAGCTTTTGAACCGAGCACTTCGGTTTTCGTCTGCTACTGGCAGAGAACTCGCTGAAGATCCCAGCGCTGTTTGACGACAGTGTATCCAAGTCAGCAACTTTTCTTCCAAGTCATCTTACGTTCGCTGTCAGTTATCACATGAGTTTTCGAAAACTTATATGTTTGTGACACAACAATTTGTAAATAGATTAAGGATATTATTTATTAACCTTCTATTATTGAAAATAATAAATACGTAAATTAAGGGGATTGTTGCCTTGCCATTTTTCTTTTTTCTTTTCCGTAATTAAAATATATTTTCTAGTATTTATAGTTGCAAATAAGAAGGTACATAATATTATGATTTTTGTAATTATTTTTTTAAATATGCTAAATAATTGCAAGATAATAATTAATTAATAATTTAACTTTTTACTTTGAATCCCAACGAAGGAACTTCAACCAACCCTGCAAATAATGACTAAGTTACTCTTCCTCTATAGGATAAAATAATTTATAAATCATCAGTTACACACAGTCACTTAATATTTAATTGTATTAATAGAATTTTTAGGGTATCAAGGAATTAAAATAAAATATAGCGTGATTATTGGTAAATGAAGCTTTGCAAATTATTTTATCGTATACATTAAAAGTAATTAATCGTTTCCTGCAGCGTTGGTGCTTTGAATTTCCTTCCTTGGGACGAAAAGAAAAAAAAAACTTTAATTAGTGATTAATTATTAATTATCTTGTAATTAATTAGCGCGTTTTAAAAAATTTCGATTACAAAATTAATATTATGTTTCTTTATACTCTACTATAAATACTAGAAAACGGGTTTTAATTACGGACAAAGAGAAAATCAAAATGCCATGGCAAAAATCTCTTTAAGCTGCTCAGTGTTGTCGATTCCATTTCCATGGGTGTCAGCGGACCTGTTCTTTCGAAGTTTGTACAAGTCTGTACAATTACTTTATATTTAGTAAATCTGCTCAAGAATACTCTTCGCGTAGTAAGCTTGTTAGAAAACAAATTTTACAGAAAATAGAAATGAATTGAAATGAAATCTTTGAGTTTTACGTCCCACAGTTATGCCGGTTAGGCTAAAGGAGACGGTGATGATGAGTAATGAATGAAATGGTGGAATGAAGAAAGTGGGAGGAAACGGGATTACAGAAAATAGAATGCTGAACTAAATGTGTTTCTTATTTTGTTAGGCCCAATTTTTTTTTAACACACTGCTTTGCATCTCCGTCTGTTGATAAACATGATTGTCTCAATATCCACTACTGAGGAAAACATCTGGTTGAATTTTCGTTCAGCACATTCTTAAATACTAAGAGCTCAGACAAATTTAGAGCACTTATTCTCCGCGTCTTTTCAAATTACGACGAAGAAGTTAAAATTATTTAACTTTTCGGAGGCATATGTGGTTTCAAAGGGTGCAGAATGAATGACACAAGATAAATCCATTGACTGAGTGAGTAAAACCTCATGCATGATGTCCTGGCGCCCGAGTGCTAAGCCAGTGCTATACCAGCTAAAATGTGAAATTGTTAAGGGTTTTACGTCCTTTTTCAACAGCGGGGCTATATAGAGACATGGACCTACAGTTGAAAGTGGGATCCGAACCACTCCATTCAAAGTGAGCTCCCGGCGGGAATCCATCCCGCGACCACTCGGGGAAGCCCGCTATACCAGCGGAGCAACGGGAGCCCTCTATACCAACTGAGCAACGAAAAATTAATTTGTACTCCATTTATAGTTTCATTATTAGTATGCACCTGAACTTTCCATGCGTTTTTTCCCCTTTTTGCACGTGTTTTCAGGTTTTCAGAAGATAAGGGATTTTGTCGCGAGAATGTTCTTGTTATTTTTCTGCAGAACTTTTCGCACTTTATAAAGAAACCTTTTGCTCCGAGATCCACTGTTATCCACAGCAAGAATAGTGTCTTCGTATTCACGCTCTTATCATTTTATACAAAATAACTTAAATCTAATAAACCTCCTTACCTATTTTCTAAATTTAAATTTCTTAGAGATACTTATTGGCTAATACCCTCTTCAAAGGAAATACCACCTTGCTGTTCAAGTCTTATTATTTTTATCAAGTCCTTTTTGTTATGAAAATGTTCTTTCAGTTCGAAAAACGCGTCTACACTATCGCGTTTACATAAGAAAGCATTGATTCCACTTTTAGTTTTTTTTCTTCTTTTCTTGAAAAGTTTTGTCTGATGCTCAAGTGCTTTTTGATTCGGACGTCTTCAAATCAAGATTTTTACTGAAGTCAACGTCAACACGATGTTTCACAGCACAAACTTTATATATGAAAGAGACGTATTTCTTTAATTATTTTCTCTTTATATAGTTTTACATCTATAAAAATTTTCTCTTGTTTCTCTTATGTGTCCATTCCCCCCTGGTGAAAAATCATTGTTTACTTTGAGAATGAATTTGTAAAATAAATAAATAAATAAATAAATAACAATTGTGGAAATGGTTGAGTGAAAGAAAATGTCATTTCGTAACTCTGCCATTTTTAAATAAGGAAATTATATAACTCATCTAAGGGAACCCTCGTTACTTCAGAGCACTCACCTTCGGTGCACGTGGTAGAGGTCTGCACGGGCCGGAATTTTTAGCCCGGGCCCGGCCCGGCTCGTGAGTTTAAAATGTGAGGACCGACCCGAGTCCAAAATATGTTATAGCATTTAGGCCCGAGCTCATGTGGTAATCAAATGAGCCCGAAATAAACCCGAATTACATAAACTTTATAATTTACTCAAAATTGTATTTTTTTATTTACAGCAATTAGAAGTTTATTTTTGCAGTTGTGCTTTAAAAGTTCTCCAGAAAGAACGATCCAAACGTCCAATAAATATTCTTGTACAGTACGTTTACAAAGTTAGGTCCTAAAAGGCCCGAGAAATATTATTGTATATTTAAAAATTTACGGCCCGGCCCGGGCCCGAAGTGATATATGCTTTGTAGGCCCGAGTCCGGCCCGCGGATTGCACTTTAACCTGTAAGTCCATTCTCTATATAGTCTCGCTGTTGGGTAAAGACGTTTAAAAACCTAACAAACGAATTTTCCCTTAGAGTGTATTCCCTCGTGGCATGCTTATCATGAGAATTGCTGTCTTATGAAGAATTTGCCATATGAATATCATTTAGCGCTATGAGAGTAAAAAACTTACCGTTAGCGTTGTTTTCAAATATTGGAATTGATGATACGATTCCAAATGACTAAGAACAGTAGAATTGTATCTTTTCTTGTATTCATTTCGGGCTCCCACAGTTGGATTCATTGGTCATAGGTACGAGGATCTGAAGAAGAGGAGTAAGCAACACTACAACTCATCCACCCCCAGTGAGAGGATGACAACCTTTGTTGCCAAACGTCAACGACCGATGAAGAGCCACTTTACTGTTCTAGAGAAAGCGATCTATTGCCTCGTTACTTTGAGTATATCCGTGGAAAATATTTAGTAATATTTATGTACTGTATATATACATTATTTATTGTTTTTAGTGCGGAAGTTCTATTTGCAGAGTTTAAGTTATTGTCGTGTGATTGTCTGTGTATATTTATGTATCTCTCAAGATTTGCTGTGTGTGTGTGTTTGTGTTAAGTTTGTGTGTCATCCCCCTTTTATGCTTCTTGTATATAGTATTGTGTTTTGTAAATAGTTAATTGCAAATAATGGGACCATCAACATCTGTGCAGTCACCCGAATGTTATAGGATTGAACGGCAAAAAAAAAAAAAAAAAAAAAAAGCGTATTCTTAAAAGTGGAGAGCGACAAATTATTCTTAACGTTTATTCGTATTTCCGCTCACAAGAACAGGAAGGGGGAAGAAAAACTTCCGTACGGGAG